>NC_057803.1:511171683-511531680 GCF_018294505.1 Triticum aestivum
GGCAGCATGGAAACAGCGGCGGGCGGGCGGCGGGGCGGCGTGGAAACAACGGCGGGGGGTGGGGCGGCGCCGGATCTGATGTGGGCGGCGTGCGGCGGGGCGGCGGACGGGCGGGAGGTCGCGGGCGGGCGGGAACGGAAATGAAGTGGCGGTTGGGCGTTCGCGGGCGGCGGCTGATTTTGGACTAGATGCATCTCGTGATGTATATTTGCATCGCGAGGTGTTGCATTTTACATCACGAGGAGGCCGCGGTCCAATTTTTTTTTGCATATGGACCGTCTGTTGGAGCAGCGTTTTTTGCCCCAGACGGTCCAAAAGTTAGTTATTTTTACATTTGGACCATCTATTGGAGATGCTCTAAAGGCTTTGTTGTTGTTGTTGTTGTTGTTGTTCTCTGGTGCTGTTCTCAGTCTAAAGGCTTTGTTGTTGTTGTTGTTCTCTGGTGCTGTTCTCAGTGTGTACTTTGTCTTGAGAGTCAATATATACCTTGTTGACCCTGTCTTGAGAGTTGAGAGTGTACACTTTACATATTTATTTGGATAAAGAGAGTAAGTTTCCAAAACCCCTTTATAACACCTACAAAGCCCCAATATTCAGATACCATTAGCACAAAATCATATATTTGAAATACACTTAACCACAGTCCAAAGGAAACTTCTGCACAACTTTAGTCTCCCTTAATTTAGCTAACAATTAACTTGCTCATTCAAGTGTGATATAACTGTCCAACTATTCTGTAAATAAAGCAGAACCCTTCCTTCAATCCCCTAGTCACAGCCACCCATCAGTTCTGGCAACTAGGGAACTTAGAAAAGCTTTGGCTTGGCCAAGCTATTTAAGCCTTTGAGCTCTTACCTGACCTCAACTTGGTTAAGCACGAGCACATGCTTGAAGTGAAAGCATAATTTTTAAGTCAAGAATTAATGGCCTGATTGGCTAAAGATAGCACTCCAAGATTTGTGAAGTTGATCGCTCACCCTCTCTCCTCCAACTTGAATTACATCTTGCTCCTATAAGAATAAATTCATGTACTATTTTGATTGGCTGAAAGTATTTTTGAAAAATATAAGTTTTCTGTATTTCTAGTAAGTAGCATGCATCAATTGATTCCCCGTAACTCCGAGTCCTCCTATCTTTTGTTTCAGTTGTGTCACTGAGGGAAGGATATTGGTCAATTAAGCACACGTGCTCAACTACTGGATGTTAATCCCATCTAATCATCTTTTCCCTTTTGATCATTGCCAGGAAATTCAGCTGTTCAAGCTATCTCTCTTCTCTTGGAGAAGCGTGTACAAGAAGCAAATATTATATTCCTCAATCTTATATCAGTATGTCTTCTGAAGTCCGGAGTATCTTTTTTTCCTTTATTTGAGTATATCAGACATCTTGAATTCTTTTATACATTGCACAAGCAATTAGGTCTCTACAGGTGCTAGTTAATGACTATCTCTAGTGCAATTGCCAACCTTTTATATTGGCTCTGCGGACTATTGAGCAGAACAACGATGATGGCTAGAAACTGGTTTAGTGGGTGGTTCTCACTTCTGTTGCTGGCCTTTGGCCCTTTTCACTTTGTATTGACTGCTGGTTATGGTTTCAATGTACTAAAGCCGACCCTGGAGAAGAAATATGTTATTTTCAGAGACATATCATGTCATCAAGTGCAGTCTGGTTAAATTTCTCATTGTCGACATGATAGGGATGTTGACTTGCGCATTACATTTGCAGTTAGTACATTAGTAGGTGAAGAGCAGATAACTCACCACTGAAACTGTTTGCTGTTATCCCAGGCTCCCCAAGGGGTGCATGTAGTCAGCAAGAGATTCCCAAGGGTCAAGATTGTGACATCAGAGATCGAGCTTGGTCTGAATGATGATTTCCGTGTCATCCCTGGGATGGGTGAGTTTGGGGATAGATACTTTGGAACAGATGATTATCAGTCATCAACGCCCTTCTTCGCAGATGACAAAAACCGTGTAGGGTGAGTTTGATGTTTCTTTTGCTGTCGACTGTTTTAGGTCATTTATCGGATCCAAGCTTTTATCACTTTACCGGTGCGTCTGTGCATATCTCATCACCTGTCATGCTAAGAGTTAACCATTTCCCTCTTGAAACTGTGCAGGCTTTTGTGAGAATTGCCCACACATGCCACCTCCTGCCTATGGCATTATTAAAATTCTTTTTGAGAAATTTTATTTTTATATTCCCAAACTCTCGGATGTCAGTACTGTTATGTTCACTAGCGGAAACTGTATATCATGAGAACGTTCCAAACGGACATTCACTTGACATAAATGGCACAATATCATATTTTTCATGCACCCATACCAATCTCTTCTCCAGGCTCTGTTCACAGACTATTCTGTTTGATATACTAGCTTGTAATGTTTTTCACCTCTTCCCCATGATTTTGTTATGAAATACGGTGACTCTTAACTTTTGCTTCCGCTTCTTTTTCTGAACACAGTACAGACACAAGCGCTCATAAATACGCGCATACACTCTCGCCTATCAATGCACACATGCACATCTTACCTCTGAGCATCTTCGAAAGATTGAGCTGGCATATCATCTTAAGATTTATGAAGTCATCGTACCGGCATATCATAAGATTTACGAAGTCACTGTATGCGCCTTGTCGTTGACGGGAACGTCTTCCCTCATTGAAAGCGCATTACTGAAATTTTTGAAATTTTTGAAATAAATCTGAGAATAATGCGAGCACCAGAATTTGAACTCTGATGGGTTGGGATATCACTGTCCCTCTAACTATCCAACCATAAATTGGTTCGCAACTTTTGCTTTTGCTTCTATCATGACTGAACTCATGCGTGCTTACCATCTTGAAAGCTATTTTAGCAAAATATTAGCCATAAGGCACCTTACGTCGAGTTCTTCGAAAAAGGTTTCTCCTTAAGAATAGAAATTTTGGTGATAGTTTTTGAAAGATTGCTCATGTGATATACTTTACCATGTTTCTTGAGGATATTTGCAACTGAAGATATAGATTTGCTATATTCCGCGTATGGTAAATTTTTGGTTCATGATGCTCGTGTATTTGCTATTGCACTCCCAGCGCAACCATAAACCAGTAATGTTTCTTAACTCAAAAGGCAGGTAAATGGAAATAAGAACTTAAAAGTTCCTTATCATCTGAGCTATGATTACAATCCTAGACGGCTAGATTCTGCTTGGGTCCACGCACTAGATCAATAACTAATCTCTCCATCCACCCTGTTTATAATAAAAAAGAGACCAATCTCCTCTTTCCGCTCTCCGTTTCATTTGAACAAATCATAAGTCCAACAAAAGGCGTTCGTATTTTAACCAGTGGATATCTGATGGGATCTTGGCATTGATCTTTTGGCCATTTGGTAAGTCATATGTCAAGAGAGGCAGGCCCACGAAAGGAGAAGAAAACTAAACAAGTGCCATGGAGCATCATCATCCTCCACACTTATCTGTGAATCGTTTGTTTCTGTTTGACTACTACAGACAAAAAACAAAAAAAGGACTGTATAAAAACATGTACAAACAAGGGATAGTACAAGCTAGAGATGTGACTGTCTGAGAGAATACAACATATATTCCTCCAAAATAAAGAGAAAGAAGCACAACACATGTGACAAAGTCAAGACTTCAGTGCTACCATTGTTGGATCTCATCTGCCCTCTCCATGGGCAAGATGTATCCACCTGTCCTGTGCACGGGCAGTGGTCACATCATGATCTTGCACCAGTTTATAGGCATGCACGTCGAGTCCTTTTGCTTCCATTCCATGAGCTCCATTTCTGTGCATGCATGAGCAGGTGTGCAGCGATTGTCGTTAGGATCGCCATGCCGGTGTTCATATTAGCTGATCGCGTGGTCTTGGCAATTGCCTAGTTTTATTCCTGGATGACCCCATTTTTGCCCTTGTTTGCCCCGAAGAAACCATAGCACCCGATTCTCTTTCTGCACCAGTACAAACGGGAGTCTGTTAGAGCATGAATGAATAATAATGTAGTTTGGTATGATCAAGGTCATGTCATGAGCTGAGTTATTAGATATATGCTCTAATCTCTTAGTGGGGAGATGATGATTAAATTACCGTTGCTTAGTAGGGCATAAAGCATTTGTGCAATGATTGGGATTCAGGTGAGAAGACGCTGGACTTGTGTTTTTTCAAAAAGGAACAAGAGCCAAAGTTGGCAATAGGAAGAAAGGCCCAGGAGATCCGTTTGATCGTAAATTAGGTGTGATTGGATCCCATGTGACTTTGGCCTAATACCAAACCTATACAACGAACCTACAAAGGTGTGTCACAATTCAGACACAATTAAGCAAAATCAGCAATCAATTAGATTATATGGGTAAATATGACAAGCCACACTTTTTTATTAGGGCCAATTCTTTTGGGTGACCGACAGCCCCTACTCAGCTTATACGTAATTAGTACTCCCTCCGTAAAGAAATATAAGAGCATTTAGATCATCATTTTAGTGATCTAAACGCTTTTATATTTTTTTACAGAGGGAGTAGGCTTCTAGAATAAAATTTAAGGTTGGACTGTCAGAATAAGCTGGGTATGTGACAACTTATTTCTGCAACCACCCATAAGCCCAGAAGAACTGGCCCTTAGTAATGTCATGCCCGGAGTTCAAAAGAGAGCAAGCAAGCCTTTTTAGATCACCCTGAGTGTGCGTCCTTTTGTGTTCCTTCAAGGCTTGTTGAGCTGTGCCCTCAGCAGTAACCCTTTGTATACTGTCTGTACTAGACCTTTGTATGTGTGTGTGTGTGTGTTTGAACCTTGTTGGATGTTTGGCTCGGGCCGTTGTTTTATAATATAAAGCGGGGCGAAAGCCTTTTTCGGTAAAGAGAGCAAGCAAATCTGAACGGTCCATTAGACAGTACAAATATTTCAACAGCCCACGACCAAACAAATAGCCTTTTCTTGTACTAGGTACAATCTAAAAATGAAATATACCGGGGTTGGTAACAAATTACAAATATTTCAGCTCCTGTCGGTTGCTAAAAGGAAGTAACAAATGAGAAAGCAGAGAGAAGACTTGGAAAATTGAACATGTGAAGTCATGGCTCCTTGTGCCCAATAAGGCTGCCGGATACAATGAATTGACTGCTAAGTTGGGTCTGTGATGAAACAAGATGGACTTCAAACCACGACCTATCTTTGCCGTGTTGACCGATCTGCCCCAAACAAGTGTCATGACTTCACACTGAACTTCCAGAAGGAAGGCACACTTAAATTTTGGCCTTTCACTAGCAGCCTATACTGTAAAATTTTCACATTGACGTGTTTGCTGACACATGCTTACATCTGATAGTAATATTTTACCATTTCTGAATCTGAACTAAGATTTTTTTTGTGTGTGTGTTCTTCTTCCAAAATTATGTTATAGAAACTGGTAAATTCATATCTGGACAAGAACAACTAAGTAACTAGACCATAAACACAAGTAATTTATTAAAAAAAATGTTATTATTATTTTGCACAAAAGATGAATGAAGAACAAAGTTGGTAGATTTTTTTATCACCGATCCAGAAGTAAAAATCAGTTCTAAGGAAGCAAGTAGAAAAAAGTTTACCTGCTCCTACTCCTGGTCGGAGCTTTTGGATCGCTGCCGCCATTTCCATTTCCAATTCCAATTCCACTGTTCCTGCTGGCGCTGCTGTTGCTGCTGCCGCTGCTGCTGCCCGCCTGGCTGAACTCGCTCTTCTTCCACCACTCCTCCTCCTCCTCCTTCTTCCCCTGCTTCTTCTTCTTCTTCGTCTTGGTCTTCTTCCTGCCGTCCTTGGCGGGGGCGACCGCGGCGGGCTTGGGCGACACCTTCTTCTTCCGGCCGCCGGAGAGCGGCAGGAAGAGCTTGATGAGCAGGCCGGTGTCCAGGCTCACGCTGCGCTCCATGCTCCGGCTTCGCGTCCTCCCCATCGTCCTCTGCTTTCTTGCCTTCCCCTGTTTCTTGCCACCGCTGTCGCTCGGTTTCTTGGCCTCGTCGTTGTCTATGGCTGCCGCAGGGACGTCCTTCTTGGGCTCGCCGCCTCCTCGTTCTTGCATAGCGACGGCGTACGGTTGGGTCGGGGGTGGCGGTGGTGGTGGTGGAGGAGGAGGGAGCGGGGATGGCCGGGACTCGACGATGTCGCGGAGAGAGAGCTCGTAGGCGGCCTCGGGGAGGCCGCGGACGAGGTCGAGCATCTCGCGGCGGTAGCCGGCGATGGCCTGCGCGCGCGACGGGGAGCTCCCGGCGGAGGCCGGGTAGAGCCGGTCGTGGTGGTGGTCCTGCTCGCGGTGCGCCCAGAGCTGCGGCGACGGCGTGCCGGAGCCGGAGCCGGACTCGGGCGAGCCTTGCCCCGACGCCTGCAGCCAGCGGAAGTCCTCCTCCCCCGCGCGCGGCGCCATCGGGTTCGCCGTCGCCGCCACCGGCGGCCGGGGAGGCAGCGCGCCCCGCGACGGCGACGGCGTCGGCGAGTCCCCCGCGAAGCTGAACTCCTGCCTCCGATGCACCGACCGCCTCGCCATGAGAGAGAGGTGGAGAGAGCGGTGTGGAAAGGGATGGAGGGGCGAGTACGTGGGTACGGGGTTTGCTTGCTCGCGGCGAGCCTTTTGCGGGCTTTAAAGGCTCCGTTGAAGTGGTGGTGAATTACGGCGTAGGTGTGCTCGGCGCCAACAGCACGCACCGCTGCTCGCAGTGAATGCGGACGGGACACTGGCTTTAAAGGTCGTTGCCGCCGTTGCACGGCCCACCTTTGCCAGTTGCCACGGTGATACGGTTAAGCAAGTCTAAGGGCATCCGGCTCAAAAAAAAAAAAGAAAAAGTCTAAGGGCATCTTCAACGAAACCTGCAAAAAACAACCCGCGTCCGGCCACGAACAAGAGACCAGTCCACGGCCATAGATGTGAGAGGTCGACATTCAATCACCGGCGGAGCTATGTGTTGGGAAAATGGGCCATGGCCCGCCCTGCACATAGCAAATACAATGTAGTATTGAGAGTAAATCAGGTCATATTGGTAAAAATAGTTGCCTTCTCCTTGTACTGGCCCGCCCAACTTTGTTTGCGTAGCTCCGCCACTGCATTCAATCGTAGCCGCATACATCCGATTTTTTGGATTTTTTTCTCCAGTCCGCACGATCAAATAGTTGTATGCAAAGGGCACGCAAGTTCAAATAGCCACATGCAACACTAGTTTAAAATTTAAAAAGTTCAAATATTTACATCCCAATATTGTTGCCCCTTTCACCGCCCACTGATACTCAATCAGATCTTCCTTGAGCTGCTCTTGAGTTGATCGGTATGTTGATGCATTTGAATAAACTCCTCAAATGTGGCTGGATTCTGGTCCGAAAGTTGGATAGGATCATACATGTTCTCAAATTCTAGAGCCGCGGCAGCATTGTCACCCTCATTCTTTATGATCATGTTGTACACGATCACACAACATGTCATCACCTCCCACAAGGTCTCCGGATCTCATTGTTTTGCAGGTCCATGAACAACTACAAAACGGGCCTAAAAAACTCCAAATGCCCTCTCAACATCCTTTCTAGCTGCTTCTTGTCTTTGGGTAAAGTGAGCGTTTTTCACAAAGGTAGCTCATGAAGGATAGATACCGTCGACCAAATAGTAGTCCATGTTGTACTCATGTCCATTGACAATATAGTGAGCTTTTCCTTCAATCAGCCTCGCAAACAACGACGATCGTTGCAGCACATTGATGTCATTGTGAGACCTGAGCATGCCAAAGAAAGCGTGCAAATCCAAAAATCGTGTGATGCAACTGCTTCAAGAATGATGGTGGGCTTCTTAACATGCCCCTGATATTGCCCTTACAAAGTCTTCGGGCAATTCTTCCATTTCCAATGCATGTAGTCAAGAGATCCAAGCAAATCTGGCCACCCTCTTGCTTCTGAGATTGCCAGGAGTCTCTCGGTGTCTGCCACAATTGGTTCTCTTAGGTACTGAGGTCCGAACACCTCAACCACGGTAGTTGCAAACCTGATCATGGCATCCCCACATGTGCTCTCGGACATCCGTAGGTACTCGTCCCACGAATCAGCGACCGTGCCATATGCAAGCATCCGGAGTGCGTCCGTGCACTTTTGGTAACTAGAGAAGCCAATCGTTTCCACGACATCCTTCTTCATTATGAAGTAGTCATCGTAGGATCGGATGCCATGGTGCAAACGATCGAAGACAGTCTTGCGCATCCGTAAACGTCGACGAAAATGGTCAGCGAGTAGTGCATCGGGGGCAAAGTAGTCGGCCATCAGTGTCAAATGCCCGCGCACCCTGTTGTAGTTGAGCACTCGATGACCCTTGATCGAGCCCTTGAAATTGAGAACATGATCCTCCGCACGCTCCGCGTCTTCAAGGACCGCCCGCATCATCGCCGTCTCATCGGAGTACTCCTCGTCTGATGAGCCGCCGGAGGACTCAACATACTGTTCGTATATGTACTCCAAATCGGAATCCATTGCTACAAACAAGAAGAGACAACTGTTTTTGTTGGGGAACGTAGCAGAAATTCAAAATTTTCTACGCATCACCAAGATCAATCTATGGAGAAACCAGCTACGAGGGGAAGGAGAGTGCATCTACATACCCTTGTAGATCGCTAAGCGGAAGCGTTCAAGTGAACGGGGTTGATGGAGTCGTACTCGTCGTGATTCAAATCACCGATGATCAAGTGCCGAACGCACGGCACCTCCGCGTTCAACACACGTACAGCCCGGTGACGTCTCCCACGCCTTGATCCAGCAAGGAGAGAGGGAGAGGTTGAGGAAGACTCCATCCAGCAGTAGCACAACGGCGTGGTGGTGATGGAGGAGCGTGGCAATCCTGCAGGGCTTCGCCAAGCACCTACGGGAGAGGAGGAGGTGTCACGGGAGGGAGGGAGGCGCCAAGGGCTCAGGTATGGATGCCCTCCCTCCCCTCCACTATATATAGGGGCAAGGGAGAGGGGGGAGGCGCAGCCTTGCCCCTTACTCCAAGAAAGGGGTGCGGCCAAGAAGGGGGGGAGGAGTCCATCCTCCCCAAGGCACCTCGGAGGTGCCTTCCCCCTTGAGGACTCTTCCCTCTAGGGTTCCCTAGGCGCATGGGCCTCTTGGGGCTGGTGCCCTTGGCCCATGTAGGCCAAGGCGCATCCCCTACAGCCCATGTGCCCCCCGGGGCAGGTGGCCCCACCCGGTGGGCCCCCGGGACCCTTCCGGTGGTCCCGGTACAATACCGATGACCCCAAAACTTGTCCCGATGGCCGAAACAGGACTTCCTATATATAAATCTTTACCTCCGGACCATTCCGGAACTCCTCGTGACGTCCGGGATCTCATCCGGGACTCCGAACAACATTCGGTAACCACATACAAGCTTCCTTTATAACCCTAGCGTCATCGAACCTTAAGTGTGTAGACCCTACGGGTTCGGGAGACATGCAGACATGACCGAGACGTTCTCCGGTCAATAACCAACAGCGGGATCTGGATACCCATGTTGGCTCCCACATGTTCCACGATGATCTCATCGGATGAACCACGATGTCAAGGACTCAATCGATCCCGTATACAATTCCCTTTGTCTAGCGGTATTTTACTTGCCCGAGATTCGATCGTCGGTATACCGATACCTTGTTCAATCTCGTTACCAGCAAGTCTCTTTACTCGTTCCGTAACACATCATCCCGTGATCAACCTCTTGGTCACATTGTGCACATTATGATGATGTCCTACCGAGTGGGCCCAGAGATACCTCTCCGTTTACACGGAGTGACAAAATCCCAATCTCGATTCGTGCCAACCCAATAGACACTTTCAGAGATACCCGTAGTGTACCTTTATAGCCACCCAGTTACGTTGTGACGTTTGGCACACCCAAAGCACTCCTACAGTATCTGGGAGTTGCACAATCTCATGGTCTAAGGAAATGATACTTGACATTAGAAAAGCTTTAGCATACGAACTACATGATCTTGTGCTAGGCTTAGGATTGGGTCTTGTCCATCACATCATTCTCCTAATGATGTGATCCCGTTATCAACGACATCCAATGTCCATGGTCAGGAAACCGTAACCATCTATTGATTAACGAGCTAGTCAACTAGAGGCTTACTAGGGACATGGTGTTGTCTATGTATCCACACATGTATCTGAGTTTCCTATCAATACAATTCTAGCATGGATAATAAACGATTATCATGAACAAGGAAATATAATAATAATCAATTTATTATTGCCTCTAGGGCATATTTCCAACAGTCTCCCACTTGCACTAGAGTCAATAATCTAGTTCACATCGATATGTGATTAACACTCAAGGTCACATCCCCATGTGACTAACACCCAAGAGTTTTAGGTTTGATCATGTTGCTTGTGTGAGAGGTTTTAGTCAACGGGTCTAAACCTTTCAGATCCGTGTGTGCTTTACAAATCTCTATGTCATCTCCTAGATGCAGCTACCACGCTCTATTTGGAGCTATTCCAAATAACTGTTCTACTTGGAGCTATTCTAAATTGTTGCTCCATTATACGTATCCGGTATCTCTACTCAGAGCTATCCGGATAGGTGTTAAGCTTGCATCGACGTAACCCTTTACGACGAACTCTTTTACCACCTCCATAATTGAGAAAATTCCTTAGTCCACTAGTTACTAAGGATAACTTTGACCGCTGTCCTGTGATCCATTCTTGGATCACTCTTGTACCCCTTGACTGACTCATGGTAAAGCACACTTCAGGTGCGGTACACAGCATAGCATACTGTAGAGCCTATGTCTTAAGCATAGGGGACGACCTTCGTTCCTTTCTCTCTATTCTGCCATGGTCGAGCTTTAAGTCTTAACTTCATACCTTACAACTCAGGCAAGAACTCCTTCTTTGACTGATCCATCTTGAACACCTTCAAGATCACGTCAAGGCATGTGCTCATTTGAAAGTACTATTAAGCGTTTTGATCTATCCTTATAGATCTTGATGCTCAATGTTCAAGTAGCTTAATCCAGGTTTTCCATTGAAAATACTTTCCAAATAACCCTATATGCTTTCCAGAAATTCTATGTCATTTCTGATCATTAATATGTCAACAACATATACTCATCAGAAATTCTATAGTGCTCCCACTCACTTCTTTGAAAATACAAGTTTCTCATAAACTTTGTATACACCCAAAATCTTTGATCATCATCAAAGCATACATTCCAACTCCGAGATGCTCACTCCAGTCCTCAGAAGGATTGCTGGAGCTTTGCATACTTATTAGCATATTTCAGGATAGACAAAACCTTCCGGTTGTATCACATACAACCTTTCCTCAAGAATCGTCGAGGAAACAATGTTTTTGACATCCTATCTGCAAGATTTCATAAATAATGCAGTAATTGCTAATATAATTCCAACAGACTCTTAGCATCGCTACGAGTGAGAAAGTCTCATCGTAGTCAACTCCTTGAACTTGTCGAAAAACATCTTAACGACAAGTCGAGCTTTCTCAATGGCGACACTTACCATCATTGTCTGTCTTCCTTTCAAAATCCATATGTACCTAACAGCCTTACGACCATCAAGTAGTTCTTCCAAAGTCTACACTTTGTTTTCATACATGGATCCTCTCTCGGGTTTTATGGCCTTGAGCCATTTATCGGAATCCGGGCCCACCATCGCTTCTCCATAGCTTGTAGGTTCATTGTTGTCTAGCAACATGACTTCCAAGACAGGATTACGTACCACTCTGAAGTAGTACGCATCCTTGTCATCCCACGAGGTTTGGTAGTGACTCGATCCGAAGTTTCAGATCACTATCATAAGCTTCCACTTCAGTTGGTGTACGTGCCACAGGAACAACTTCCTGTGCCCTGCTACACACTTGTTGAAGTGACGGTTCAATAACCTCATCAAGTCTCCACCATCCTCCCACTCAACTTTTCGAGAGAAACCTTTCCTCGAAAAAGGACCCGATTCAAGAAACAATTCCTATTGTTTTCGGATCTGAATTAGGAGGTATACTCAACTGTTTTTGGGTGTCCTATGAAGATGCATTTTATCTGCTTTGGGTTCGAGCTTATCAACCTGAAACCTTTTCACATAAGCGTCGCAGCCCCAAACTTTCAAGAAACGACAACTTAGGTTTCTCCAAACCATAGTTCATACGGTGTCGTCTCAACGAAATTATGTAGTGCCCTATTTAAAGTGAATGTGGCTGTCTCTAATGCCTAACCCATGAACGATAGTGGTAACTCGATAAGAGACATCATGGTATGCACCATATCCAATAGGGTGCAACTATGACGTTTGGACACACCATCACACTACGGTGTTCCAAGCTGTATCAGTTGTGAAACAATTTCCACAATGTCTTAATTCTGTGCCAAACTCGTGATTCAGATATTCATCTCTATGATCATATCATAGATCTTTTATCCTCTTGTCACGACGATCTTTCAACTTCACACTGAAATTACTTGAACCTTTCAATAATTCAGACTCGTGATTCATCAAGTAAATATACTCAACATCTACTCGAATCATCTGTGAAGTAAGAACATAACGATATTCACTGCATGCCTCAGCACTCATTGGACTGCACACATCAAAATGTGTTACTTCCAACAAGTTGCTATCTTGTTCCATCTTACTGAAAACGAGGCTTTTCAGTCATCTTGCCCATGTGGTATGATTTGCATGTCCCAAGTGATTCAAAATCAAGTGAGTCAAAACGGTCCATTTGCATGGAGTTTCTTCATGCATATACACCAATAGACATGGTTCGCATGTCTCAAACTTTTCAAAACGAGTGAGCCCAAAGATCCATCAATATGGAGCTTCTTCATGCGTTTTATACCGATATGACTTACGTGGCAGTGCCACAAGTAGGTGGTACTATCATTACTATCTTTTGGCATGAACATGTGTATCACTACGATCGAGATTTAATAAACCATTCATTTTAGGTGTAAGACCATTGAAGGTATTATTCAAATAAATAGAGTAACCATTATTCTCCTTAAATGAATAACCGTATTGCGATAGACGTAATCCAATCGTGTCTATGCTCAACGCAAACACCAAATAACAATTATTTAGGTTTAACACCAATCTCTTTGGTAGAAGGAGCGTGCGATGCTTGATCATATCAAGCTTGGAAAAACTTCCAACACATATCGTCAGCTCACCTTTAGCTAGTCTCCGTTTATTCCGTAGCCTTTTGTTTCGAGTTACTAACACTTAGCAACCGAACCGGTATCTAATACCCTGGTGCTACTAGGAGTACTAGCAAAGTACACATTAACACAATGTATATCCAATATACTTCTATCGACCTTGCCAGCCTTCTTATCTACCAAGTATCTAGGGTAATTCCGCTCTAGTGGTTTGACAGCTCGACGATGTCTCCCACGCCTTGATCCAGCAAGGAGAGAGGGAGAGGTTGAGGAAGACTCCATCCAGCAGCAGCACAATGGCATGGTGGTGATGGAGGAGCGTGGCAATCCTGCAGGGCTTCGCCAAGCACCTACGGGAGAGGAGGAGGTGTCACGGGAGGGAGGGAGGCGCCAAGGGCTCAGGTATGGATGCCCTCCCTCCCCTCCACTATATATAGGGGCAGGGGAGAGGGGGGAGGCGCAGCCTTGCCCCTTCCTCCAAGGAAGGGGTGCGGCTAAGAGGGGGGGAGGAGTCCATCCTCCCCAAGGCACCTCGGAGGTGCCTTCCCCTTTGAGGACTCTTCCCTCTAGGGTTCCCTAGGCGCATGGGCCTCTTGGGGCTGGTGCCCTTGGCCCATGTAGGCCAAGGCGCACCCCCTACAGCCCATGTGGCCCCCCGGGGCAGGTGGCCCCACCCGGTGGGCCCCCGGGACCCTTCCGGTGGTCCCGGTACAATACCGATGACCCCGAAACTTGTCCCGATGGCCGAAACAGGACTTCCTATATATAAATCTTTACCTCCTGACCATTCCGGAACTCCTCGTGACGTCCGGGATCTCATCCGGGACTCCGAACAACATTCGGTAACCACATACAAGCTTCCTTTATAACCCTAGCGTCATCGAACCTTAAGTGTGTAGACCCTACGGGTTCGGGAGACATGCAGACATGACCGAGATGTTCTCCGGTCAATAACCAACAGCGGGATCTGGATACCCATGTTGGCTCCCACATGTTCCATGATGATCTCATCGGATGAACCACGATGTCAAGGACTCAATCGATCCCGTATACAATTCCCTTTGTCTAGCGGTATTTTACTTGCCCGAGATTCGATCGTCGGTATACCGATACCTTGTTCAATCTCGTTACCGGCAAGTCACTTTACTCGTTCCGTAACACATCATCCCGTGATCAACTCCTTGGTCACATTGCGCATATGATGATGTCCTACCGAGTGGGCCCAGAGATACCTCTCCGTTTACACGGAGTGACAAATCCCAGTCTCGATCCGCATAAAACAATAGATACTTTCGGAGATACCTGTAGTGCACCTTTATAGTCACCCAGTTACGTTGTGACGTTTGATACACCCAAAGCACCCCTACGGTATCCAGGAGTTACACGCTCTCATGGTCAAAGGAAGAGATACTTGACATTGGCAAAGCTCTAGCAAACGAACTACACGATCTTTGTGCTATGCTTAGGATTGGGTCTTGTCCATCACATCATTCTCCTAATGATGTGATCTCGTTATCAACGACATCCAATGTCCATAGCCAGGAAACCATGACTATCTGTTGATCACAACGAGCTAGTCAACTAGAGGCTCACTAGGGACATATTGTGGTCTATGTATTCACACGTGTATTACGATTTCCGGATAATACAGTTATAGCATGAATAAAAGACAATTATCATGAACAAAGAAATATAATAATAACCAATTTATTATTGCCTCTAGGGCATATTTCCAACAGTCTCCCACTTGCACTAGAGTCAATAATCTAGTTCACATCACCATGTGATTAACACTGACAGGTTACATCACCATGTGACCAACATCCAAAGAGTTTACTAGTGTCACTAAACTAGTTCACATCATCATGTGATCAAGACTCAATGAGATCTGGGGTTTGGTCATGTTCTGCTTGTGAGAGAGGTTTTTAGTCAACGGGTCTGAACCTTTCAGATCCGTGTGTGCTTTACAAATCTCTATGTCATCTCCTAGATGTAGCTCCCACGTTCTATTTGGAGCTATTCCAAATAACTGTTCTACTTGGAGCTATTCTAAATTGTTGCTCCATTATACGTATCCGGTATCTCTACTCAGAGCTATCCGGATAGGTGTTAAGCTTGCATCGACGTAACCCTTTACGACGAACTCTTTTACCACCTCCATAATCGAGAAAATTCCTTAGTCCACTAGTTACTAAGGATAACTTTGACCGCTGTCCTGTGATCCATTCATGGATCACTCTTGTACCCCTTGACTGACTCATGGCAAGGCACACTTCAGGTGCGGTACACAGCATAGCATACTGAAGAGCCTACGTCTTAAGCATAGGGGACGACCTTCGTCCTTTCTCTCTATTCTGCCGTGGTCGAGCTTTAAGTCTTAACTTTGTACCTTACAACTCAGGCAAGAACTCCTTCTTTGACTGGTCCATCTTGAACACCTTCAAGATCATGTCAAGGTATGTGCTCATTTGAAAGTACCATTAAGCGTTTTGATCTATCCTTATAGATCTTGATGCTCAATGCTCAAGCAGCTTAATCCAGGCTTTCCATTGAAAAACACTTTCAAAATAACCCTATATGCTTTCCAGAAATTCTACGTCATTTCTGATCAACAATATGTCAACAACATATACTCATCAGAAATTCTATAGTGCTCCCACTCACTTCTTTGGAAATACAAGTTTCTCATAAACTTTGTATAGACCCAAAATCTTTGATCATCTTATCAAAGCGTACATTCCAACTCCGAGATGCTTACTCCAGTCCTTAGAAGGATCGCTGGAGCCAGCATACCTTTTAGCATCCTTAGGATCGACAAAAACTTTCTGATTGTATTACATACAACCTTTCCTCACGAAAACCGGTAAGGAAACTCGTTTTGACATCCATCTGCCAGATTTCACAAATACAG
Organism: Triticum aestivum; assembly: GCF_018294505.1. Classification (NCBI taxonomy): domain Eukaryota; kingdom Viridiplantae; phylum Streptophyta; class Magnoliopsida; order Poales; family Poaceae; genus Triticum; species Triticum aestivum. The sequence goes on from NC_057803.1 coordinate 511,187,741, forward strand.
CTAATGCTAACATGAATCCGACGGACTTTAAGCATCGCTACGGATGAGAAAATCTCATCGTAGTCAACTCCTTGAACTTGTGAAAAAACTCTTCGCCACAAGTCGAGCTTCATGGATGGTGACATTACCGTCCACGTTCGTCTTCTTCTTAAAGATCCATTTATCTCAATGGCTTGCCGATCATCGGGCAAGTCCACCAAAGTCCATGCTTTGTTCTGATACATGGATCCTATCTCGGATTTCATGGCTTCTAACCATTTGTTGGAATTTGGGCCCACCGCCGCTTCTCCATAGCTCGTAGGTTCATTGTTGTCTAGCAACATGACCTTCAAGACAGGATCACCTTACCACTCCGAAGTAGTACGTGTCCTTGTCGTCCTACGAGGTTTGGTAGTGACTTGATCCGAAGTTTCATGATCAATATCATAAGCTTCCACTTCAATTGGTGTAGGTGCCACAGGAACAACTTCCTGTGCCCTGCCACACACTAGTTGAAGAGACGGTTCAATAACCTCATCAAGTCTCCACCATCCTCCCACTCAACTCTTTCGAGAGAAACCTTTCCTCGAGAAAGGACCCGATTCAAGAAACAATCCATATTGCTTTCGGATCTGAATTAGGAGGTATACCCAACTGTTTTGGGTGTCCTATGAAGATGCATTTTATCCGCTTTGGGTTCGAGCTTAATCCTGAAACTTTTTCACATAAGCGTCGCAGCCCCAAACCTTTAAGAAACGACAACTTAGGTTTCTCTAAACCATAATTCATACGGTGTCATCTCAACGGAATTACGTGGTGCCCTATTTAAAGTGAATGTGGTTGTCTCTAATGCCTAACCCATGAACAATAGTGGTAATTCGATAAGAGACATCATGGTACGCACCATATCCAATAGGGTGCAACTATGATGTTCGGACACACCATCACACTATGGTGTTCCAGGCGGTATTAATTGCGAAACAATTTCCACAATGTCTTAATTGTGTGCCAAAACTCGTAACTCAGATATTCATCTCTATGATCATATCATAGACATTTTATCCTCTTGTCACAATGATCTTCTACTTCACTCTGAAATTACTTGAACCTTTCAATAATTCAGACTCGTTATTCATCAAGTAAATATACTCGACATCTACTCAAATTATCTGTGAAGTAAGAACATAACGATATTCACTGCATGCCTCAGCACTCATTGGACTGCACACATCAAAATGTGTTACTTCCAACGAGTTGCTATCTTGTTCCACTTTACTAAAAGTGAGGCTTTTCAGTCATCTTGTCCATGTGGTATGATTTGCATATCTCAAGTGATTCAAAATCAAGTGAGTCCAAACGATCCATTTGCATGGAGTTTCTTCATGCATATATACCAATAGACATGGTTCGCATGTCTCAAACTTTTCAAAAATGAGTGAGTCCAAAGATCCATCAACATGGAGCTTCTTCATGCGTTTTATACCATTATGACTTACATGGCAGTGCCACAAGTAAGTGGTACTATCATTACTATCTTATATCTTTTGGCATGAAAATGTGTATCCCTACGATCAAGATTCGATAAACCATTCCTTTAGGTGCAAGAGCACTTATTCAGGTTTAATACTAATCTTGATGGCAGAGGGAGCGTGCGATGTTAGATCACATCAAACTTGGAAACACTTCCAACACATATCGTCAGCTCACCTTTAGCCAGTCTCCGTTTTATTCCGTAGCTTTTATTTCGAGTTACTAACACTTAGCAACCGAACCGGTATCTAATACCCTGGTGCTACTAGGAGTACTAGTAAAGTACACATTAACATAATGTATGTCCAATATACTTCTATCGACCTTGCCAGCCTTCTCATCTACCAAGTATCTAGGGTAATCCTGCTCCAGTGGTTGTTCCCCTTATTACAAAAGCACTTAGTCTCGGGTTTGGGTTCAACCTCGGGTTTCTTCATTGGTGCAGCAGCTGATTTGCCGTTTCATGAAGTATCCCTTCTTTCCCTTGCCCTTCTTGAAACTAGTGGTTTCATCAACCATCAACAATTGATGCCCCTTCTTGATTTCTACTTTTGCGGTGTCAAACATCGTGAATACCTCAAGGATCATCATATCCATCCCTGATATGTTATAGTTCATCACGAAGCTCTAGCAGCTTGGTGGCAATGACTTTGGAGAAACATCACTATCTCACCTGGAAGATTAACTCCCACTCGATTCAAGTGATTGTTGCACTCAGACAATCTGAGCACAAGCTCAACGATTGAGCTTTTCTCCCTTAGTTTGCAGGTTAAGAAGATCGTCGGAGGTCTTATACCTCTTGATGTGGGCATGAGCCTGAAATCCCAATTTCAGCCCTCGAAACATCTCATATGTTCCGCGACGTTTCGAAAAACGTCTTTGGTGCCTCTACTCTAAACCGTCTAACTGAACTATCACGTAGTTATCAAAACGTGCATGTCCGATGTTCGCAACATCCACAGACGACGATTGGGGTTCAGCACACTGAGCGGTGCATTGAGGACATAAGCTATCTACTGTCTGCATAATTGCTACTTTCAACTTTCAACTATATTTTCTCTAGGAACATATCTAAAACAGTAGAACTATAGCGTGAGCTACGACATAATTTGCAAAAGGTCTTTTGACTATGTTCAGGATAATTGAGTTCATCTTATGAACTCCCACTCAGATAGACATCCCTCTGGTCATCTAAGTGATCACATGATCCGAGTCAACTAGGCCGTGTCCGATCATCACGTGAGACGGACTAGTCATCATCGGTGAACATCTTCATGTTGATCGTATCTACTATACGACTCATGCTCGACCTTTCGGTCTCCGTGTTCCGAGGCCATGTCTGCACATGCTAGGCTCGTCAAGTTAACCCTAAGTGTTTTCGCTGTGTAAAACTGTCTTACACCCGTTGTATGTGAACGTAAGAATCCATCACACCCGATCATCACGTGGTGCTTAGAAGCGACGAACTGTAGCAACGGTGCACAGTTAGGGGAGAACACTTCTTGAAATTTTGTAAGGGATCATCTTATTTACTACCGTCGTCCTAAGTAAACAAGATGCATAAACATGATAAACATCACATGCAATCCAATAGTGACATGATATGGCCAATATCATTTTGCTCCTTTTGATCTTCATCTTCGGGGCTCCATGATCATCATCGTCACCGGCATGACACCATGATCTCCATCATCATGATCTCCATCATCGTGTCTTCATGAAGTTGTCACGCCAACGACTACTTCTACTTCTATGGCTAACGCGTTTAGCAATAAAGTAAAGTAAGTTACATGGCGTTCTTCAATGACACGCAGGTCATACAAAAAATAAAGACAACTCCTATGGCTCCTGCCGGTTGTCATACTCATCGACATGCAAGTCGTGAATCCTATTACAAGAACATGATCAATCTCATACATCACATATCATTCATCACATTCTTCTTGGCCATATCACATCACATAGCATACCCTGCAAAAACAAGTTAGACGTCCTCTAATTGTTGTTGCATGTTTTACGTGGCTGCTATGGGTTTCTAGCAAGAACGTTTCTTACCTACGCAAAACCACAACGTGATATGCCAATTGCTATTTACCCTTCATAAGGACCCTTTTCATCGAATCCGTTCCGACTAAAGTGGGAGAGACTGGCACCCGCTAGCCACCTTATGCACCAAGTGCATGTCAATCGGTGGAACCTGTCTCACGTAAGAGTACGTGTAAGGTCAGTCCGGGCCGCTTCATCCCACAATACCGTCGAAACAAGATTGGACTAGTAACGGTAAGCATATTGAACAACATCAATGCCCACAACTACTTTGTGTTCTACTCGTGCAAAGAATCTACGCAATAGACCTAGCTCATGATGCCACTGTTGGGGAACGTAGCAGAAATTCAAAATTTTCTACGCATCACCAAGATCAATCTATGGAGAAACCAGCTACGAGGGGAAGGAGAGTGCATCTACATACCCTTGTAGATCGCTAAGCGGAAGCGTTCAAGTGAACGGGGTTGATGGAGTCGTACTCGTCGTGATTCAAATCACCGATGATCAAGTGCCGAACGCACGGCACCTCCGCGTTCAACACACGTACAGCCCGGTGACGTCTCCCACGCCTTGATCCAGCAAGGAGAGAGGGAGAGGTTGAGGAAGACTCCATCCAGCAGTAGCACAACGGCGTGGTGGTGATGGAGGAGCGTGGCAATCCTGCAGGGCTTCGCCAAGCACCTACGGGAGAGGAGGAGGTGTCACGGGAGGGAGGGAGGCGCCAAGGGCTCAGGTATGGATGCCCTCCCTCCCCTCCACTATATATAGGGGCAAGGGAGAGGGGGGAGGCGCAACCTTGCCCCTTACTCCAAGAAAGGGGTGCGGCCAAGAAGGGGGGGAGGAGTCCATCCTCCCCAAGGCACCTCGGAGGTGCCTTCCCCCTTGAGGACTCTTCCCTCTAGGGTTCCCTAGGCGCATGGGCCTCTTGGGGCTGGTGCCCTTGGCCCATGTAGGCCAAGGCGCATCCCCTACAGCCCATGTGCCCCCCGGGGCAGGTGGCCCCACCCGGTGGGCCCCCGGGACCCTTCCGGTGGTCCCGGTACAATACCGATGACCCCGAAACTTGTCCCGATGGCCGAAACAGGACTTCCTATATATAAATCTTTACCTCCGGACCATTCCGGAACTCCTCGTGACGTCCGGGATCTCATCCGGGACTCCGAACAACATTCGGTAACCACATACAAGCTTCCTTTATAACCCTAGCGTCATCGAACCTTAAGTGTGTAGACCCTACGGGTTTGGGAGACATGCAGACATGACCGAGACGTTCTCCGGTCAATAACCAACAGCGGGATCTGGATACCATGTTGGCTCCCACATGTTCCATGATGATCTCATCGGATGAACCACGATGTCAAGGACTCAATCGATCCCGTATACAATTCCCTTTGTCTAGCGGTATTTTACTTGCCCGAGATTCGATCGTCGGTATACTGATACCTTGTTCAATCTCGTTACCGGCAAGTCACTTTACTCGTTCCGTAACACATCATCCCGTGATCAACTCCTTGGTCACATTGCGCATATGATGATGTCCTACCGAGTGGGCCCAGAGATACCTCTCCGTTTACACGGAGTGACAAATCCCAGTCTCGATCCGCATAAACAATAGATACTTTCGGAGATACCTGTAGTGCACCTTTATAGTCACCCAGTTACGTTGTGACGTTTGATACACCCAAAGCACCCCTACGGTATCCAGGAGTTACACGCTCTCATGGTCAAAGGAAGAGATACTTGACATTGGCAAAGCTCTAGCAACGAACTACACGATCTTTGTGCTATGCTTAGGATTGGGTCTTGTCCATCACATCATTCTCCTAATGATGTGATCTCGTTATCAACGACATCCAATGTCCATAGCCAGGAAACCATGACTATCTGTTGATCACAACGAGCTAGTCAACTAGAGGCTCACTAGGGACATATTGTGGTCTATGTATTCACACGTGTATTACGATTTCCGGATAATACAGTTATAGCATGAATAAAAGACAATTATCATGAACAAAGAAATATAACAATAACCAATTTATTATTGCCTCTAGGGCATATTTCCAACAGTTTTCAGCTCCGACGATTATCGCACAGTTGCCGGGTATGGTAGAGGATGGTACATATGGCAGGGCGGTCGGAGGACAGGGGGTTGAACGGAGACGGAGGAGAAGCGGCAGGGAGCCCTGCTGGATTGCAGGAGGTGACGGAGACGCATATTTCCGGTAGGGGTGTGGCATGGTGGATGGGGTGGTGGAGCGGCGACGACAAGAATAAAGAAAGAAGGAAGGAGAGAAAATGGGGAGGATGGAGTCGTGGGGTCCAGTAAGGGTTTTGGGTCGGCCTGTGGTGTCGGATTCGTATGTTTCGCGTGTCCGGACTCCCGCACACTTTCCTCACTTTCGTCTTCATTTTGCAGGAGAAGTCACGTCCGAACCGCCCCGCGGACCGATACATGACCGCATTGGATAGCTTCCGCGGTTCGGACAACATGGTCCGGATGGTTGTAGAAAGTTTACGGGCCTGCCTTGGAGATTCCCTAACCGATCACCTAAGAACATCATACATAATTAGCAAATCCGAGCCCATATACATTCGTGGATGTGCCCCGACGCACCCATGGCAGCACTGGGCACCTCCTCATTTGTCCTCCTCCACAACCACACTCCTCATATCTTAGCACCTAACTCCATGCACGTTTATCATATAATGCAAATTCATCACAAATTCAACAATACAAAGCAAACGACAATCCATTACATGCCAAAATAAAATTGAATAGCTCATACATAGATTAGCAAGAGACGAATAAATCAATGACTTCAGTTGTCGCGGTCATTGATCCTCTTTTACATGCGGACCAACCACTTCTTTCCTTCATCATCCAAGAGGTTGATGCCCTGCAATGTGATCCTGAACTCTGCATCTCTCACAAGCCTCAACTTCTCTCTCAAGCTCAAATCCTAGGTGAGTTATTTTTCTCGCTGATGGTCGGCGGTGACACCTTCGCCGCCTTCCAAGTGTTGCCTAGGTGATTTATTTTTCTCGCCTTTTATCTCTTTTTTCTTTTGTCCATTGAATTGAACCGAGTCAATTAAATTGAAGATGAAGACACCTAGAGAGATGATCTTCGAGGACTCTTCGTCATCGGAGGAGGAAGAAGATGACGATGACTTTGAAAATGGTCGTTAGCATGATCTTCAGTGATGATATTCGGTGGTTGAGGAGAGGATCACAGTTCAACCTCATACTCCTCAACCGTAATAGAGCGTAGGGCCATGCCAAGATTATGAGAGATTATTTTGACCCTAATCCAACCTATCTGGAGAAGTATTTTCGCCAATGATTTTGGATGTACACAAGTCTCTTTCTCACCATTGCAATTGCCATGGAGAAGCATGATGATTGGTTCAAGCTCAGGAGGAATGCATGCAGAGAGATGAATGTGAGCCCTTTGATGAAGTGTATCGCGACTGCTCGAGTGCTAGCCGACGGGTGTTCGGCCGATGACATTGAGGACCTTGTCCGCATTGGAGAAGATACAATCTTTGAGGCCATTCAAAGTTTTGGGAAAAACATTTTTTTACCCCGTTAAGTTTTGGGGATCGATTAGAAACGACTATTTTTTAAGGAGTAAAAATACTCCTCTAAAGGATACTCGTCCGTTTACTCCTCTAAATTTAAGGGGATCAAATAGAGTTGATCTTAGGACATCTCTAGCTGAAGCATTATAATTTTGCCCCTTATATGCCTTCTTAAACTATAACTCCTTATACTTATGTTTGGGAGTTAAAAAATATGGTTCCTAGCCCAAGTTTTAAATTTAACTCCCTAGAAAAGTTCACACAAATTTAAACATCAATAGCTCAAATTGATTCAAATTACATTACATAACATGGATACATCACAATTCGGTTAAAACTACATTGCTAAGATGAATCTAAACTAATCCATTCAAAAATAAAACTAAGAAATCTAGTCAGAGTCGGAGTCTTTTCGGGCAGTATCCTCTCCAAATCCACACCGCCAGGCAGAGTCAGAGTCCGAAGCTCTAGACGAAAGGTTGATCACTTCTAGTCCCCTCCTCCCCCACCCACAGAAGCCGGAGTCTTTTTCGGCCAGGATCATCTCCCAATCCATATAGTTTGGAAGTACACTTATGCATACCGAAAGTCAAAAGTCATGTGAAATAAAAAATAGAAAATAATATTTGTTTTCCCTGAGAAAATATAGATAGTTAGGAGGAAAAATGGGAGAAACCAAGAAATTTGGTATCATGTACTCCCTCTGTGAAGTAATATAAGATCGTTTAGATCACTACTTTAGTGATCTAAATGATTTTATATTAGTTTATAGAGGAGTATAAGAGATTTATACATATTTTTAGAAATAAACAATCAAAACATTATTTCATATGCATCCACTTTTCATGGATCTTGATTTTCATGAATGATTATATGTAAATCGATTGTCCTTGTCTTTTAAATACATTTGTCAACCTATCTATTGTTTTTTTTTGATTTCCAGGTTTTCTAGGATACTCTAGTACTTTACTCTTGAGGTTCTAATATATTGGTGACTTTTTTTTGGAATATACTGGTGATTAACTCCAATATTTTTGAGTCGGTGCTTTTAATAAATGATGATGTGGAAAATATCAGCCATTTATGATCCACGTGTTGGCACACAATGTCAAAATCACGCCATTTTATTGCAAAACCTCTTTGGCATAGTCGAGGGGACATGTGTCATAGGCTCATAATAATGGAAAGTAGGATTCTTTATGTTAAGGTTGAGGGACATAGGCGCATATGCTCCCAGGATAAACAGTAAAGTTGAAACAAACAGAAAACAAAATTAAAACTTCTATTTTTTACACACGTTCATGTTAGTGTCTTAAAAATGCAAAAAAAAAAACACAACTTATTTTTTGTAAGACAGGTCGCAATACTTGTGTTTTCCCATAATATTTGTAACGGAAATATTAACGTCCACACGTGTGGGCGTTCCCTAACTTGCCCACACGTCTGAATCGTCGTTCACTGTCTTTTGCACGAATCTTAACATAAAAAGATGAATTTGATGTGCCACATAGGACGAGGCTGGTGTGTGGGTGTTGGAGAGTTTCACGCCCGCACCATGCTGTTTGCCAGCTGCGCTGTGTGGGCGAACTAGTTTCTGCCCACACAGCCACCACCTAGTTCATGCGCATGTGGGCGAACTGCTTTTCGCCCACACGACACTTATACATTGTGGACGACAACTGCAGTTACGCGAACGTGGCAACTAGGTAAACGCACATGGCAACTGTGATTCTTTGCTAGACGGCAACTGCAGTTGCGCGTACGTGGCAACCAGATAAACACACATGACAACTGTGATTAACAATACATGTCAATTATGGTTGGGCCACACGTGGCAAGTAGGTAAACACACATGACAATTACTATTTGACTATATGTGGCAAGTAGTTAATCACACACGACAACTACGGTTTGATTACATGCCGCAACTACCAGAAATTAGACATGGCAACTATAGTTAACCAAAACAGATAGAGTTGCCATGCTTTTACAACTACACTTGCCATCCCGGATAACTACATTTGCCAACCAGGATGGCAACTAAATTGTCATCCCGCGGGGTACCTAACGTAGCTGCGTCAGAATGTGTGGGCATTTTTGCTTCATGCCACACACACACGAGGTGGAGATGAGTAGTACTTGTTGGACGTGTGACACGAAGTAGCCGCGCCCACACATGTAGGCAACTCTTAAGTCTGCCCACACACAGCGCGTGTGGGCTGCCTCCTATTCACACCACACACGGTGTGTGGGTGCATGTCGAATATACCACACGTGTGACGGTTATCGGCACCCTATTTGCAAACAATCGAAGGACATAAATACGCACATCTTTATTTCTTTGACATTAAAAAAAGAGCTGAGCATAGGAGGAATTATGATTTTTTTGTCATGCATAAGCGTATGCTCCCGGGAGCTAAATTGAATATCAAGGGGCGGTATATAGACTTTACTAAAAGTCGGGGACCGGGATGACATAGGGTGAAACATCAAATATTCCTTTCATTACAAAATATAGATTATAGTGTACACAAATACTGTTGTCGCCTTTTTTCAGGGTGAAATACTCCTGTTGCCTTGGGAAATTGCTAAAAAAAGTATATGATGAAATGAAACTAATTACAAACAAAACAAGAAATAAACAAATTACATCGGAATATAAAAGCTCCATCTTTTAAACTTTTGGATTTTGTTCTAAATATAATTTTCTTTGCCGTTTCTCTACTTGTGTACCGAATTTAACACAGAAAAATTTAGATGACGTTTTCTTAGCTAGGATCGAAAAAGTCAAAGTCTTCTAGATAGACTGATAAGAGTGACTACTACGTGCACGTAGGTGGCTGAGGTGCCACCAGGTGTCTAGAACGTACTCCCTCCATTCCATAATGTAGTGCTTCCTCTATCCACGTGCTTCAACTTTGACCGTAAATTTAACTATCAAGACCGATTGCGGCGGGAGCAAAAATTATATCAGTGAATTCGTATTTGAATGAAGTTTTCAATTATATAATTTTTTCTCCGGCCACAGTTGGTCTCGTAGGTTAAATTTATGGTCAAAATTGAATCTCGAAAAGCGCGGGCGCACTATATTTTGGAACAGAGGGAGTAACGGCTTGAGGAAAAACGGGCAACAAATTCCCGTCGGGGACGACAGGTTTCTTTTTCCATTGGATTCTGTATCATTCATAATCTTTGCTTTCACTCCACAGCGATTGCACTACGGCGGTTTTCAGTGACAAAAGACAGAGAAAAATGGGTGCTCACCTGAAAGAAACGAGCTATTCAGTGCCGACGAAATGGCTTTGTGCGTGCTTTATGTGTCAAGTGGGCAGATGTGGATTATGTTATTGTTGGATGACTTTTATTTTCTAGCCGTGTACACGCACAGTTCGTTGGTTCACACATCACGCGTATAGGCTTATTATTTGCCGATGTATGTCGGCTCACACACCATCCAGGCATCCACAGTGTACACCTACAATTGCTCCTGGTACTTTGAAAGGTCAAAACGTTTCTAGGTACAACCAAGTTTATGTAAAATTATATCAACATCTACAATACCAAATAAAGAAAATAGGACAATGTAGTTCATGACGATTCTAAGCCTAATTATACCACTCTAGTACTGTAGTTACTAAAAATTTGCTCATCTCCAACACTGACTCTCAAAGTATTTTGTCATCCAGCGGTCCTCATCAGTCCGTTTGGCGATCCAGACACATTTGTTTTCTGTGCCCGCTCGCTTTCCCGCCTGAAGCCAGGTGGGGAAAGAAGGCATGTCGACGGAGCCGACACGTCCGCGGCCAGCGAGGAAGATCATGGGAGGCCGCCACCGCCATCGCGTCGCCGGGTTACACAACCAGTGTCTTGCCCAGTGAGCGGGGGCGTATACCACGGTGACCGTTTTCGCCCGCCCAAAAATCAACCCTGTTCGAGCAACACAGAAGGGAAGGGAGGCTATTCTTCTCCTCTTGCTGAAGCATAACCCTCCAGGGCATCCTACATTCCGATGAGCAGGCTGCCGGAGATAGGGAAAACATGTCGTGGGAGTGGCGATCCACCGCGGCCAGCTGTAGACTAGTTTTACCGCAGCGCGGTATAATTTAGTTAAAATATGCCCGAAATATAAGTGTCTTCGTCTTGTTTGAATGAAAATTATTGGATTTGCATGTACTTCGTCCGGTTTGTTTGAAGCCAATTTGAAATGTATGCGGATAATTTTGGATGGCCGACTTCCGCATCCGTGTCCGCAGTCTGCCCCCCCTCCCCGTCCGCGAACGGATGCGTTGTCCGGTTTTCGGGTCTGTGTTGGAGATGCCTTAAACTTAGCTAAACATAGAGAATCTTGACTTTTCGGAAAATTAATACAATTTCTTTTTGCGGGCGAAAAATTTAATATAACTTTTTGCAACGGAGCGAGTATATAAAAATGCCAAAGCATGCGTCAAGATCTGTTTTGCATGCTTATGTGTACCGGCAAAATTCAGTGAAGATGACACCATCATTTTTTCTTTCTCAAATACGCCTAGATGGCGTATCATTGTATTGATAGGGGGAAACTGAGAGAAAGTACAGGGAAGGCACCACAACGACGTACACAAGATTGGCGACGTTGTGATGGGGCAAGGAGCAGAAGACAGAGGGTTGCTCAGCCCCCAAAGATTAACTTCAGGTTACAGATAGTCATGTGTTCATTCCTCTAGCTCCTGCCATGGCCCAAGAGCGAGCTTCATCCTTGATTGCGACAATTAGTGATGGAAGGGAAGGCGCGATTCTGTCGAAGATGACGGCATTCCGGTGCCGCCAGAGGGACCATGCCACAAGAGAGGCCACGGTGGCCAGGCCTCGCCGCCTCAGTGCCGGAGTGTCTAGAAGGCCAGTGGAGAGCCAATCGAAGAAGCCGACGGTGCCATCCGGGATGGCCGAGGTCGGGAAGCACCAGGAAAGAATGGCATGCCACGCCGCTCGCGCGAAGACACATCCCACAGGGATGTGGTGTAGAGTCTCGGGCTCCTACAAGCAAAGCACGCAGGACAGCTCGTGGGGCAAGCCACGCCGCGCGAGGCGATCCGCGGACCAGCAATGGTTAAGGGAGGCCAGCCAGATGAAGAATTGCACCAAGGTCGTGGCATTGGTTTGCCAGGCAAGATGCCCGGTGGGCAATGATACGTCTCCATCGTATCTACTTTTCCAAACACTTTTGCCCTTGTTTTGGACTCTAATTTGTATGATTTGAATGGAACTAACCCGGACTGACGCTGTTTTCAGCAGAATTGCCATGATGTTGTTTTATGTGCATAAAACAAAAGTTCTCGGAATGACCTGAAACTCCATGGAATATCTTACAATAAATAATAAAAATTCCTCGCCAAAGATGAAGACCAGGGGGCCCACACCCTTGCCACGAGGGTGGGGGGCGCCCCCCTAGGGCGCGCCCCCTACCTCGTGGGCCCCCTGGAGACCTCCCGACTCCAACTCCAACTCTATATAACTGCTTTTGGGGAGAAAAAATAGGAGAGAAGAAAGCATCGTGTTTTACGATATGGAGCCGCCGCCAAGCCCTAAAACCTCCCGAGAGGGCTGATCTGGAGTCCGTTCGGGGCTCCGGAGAGGGGGATTCGTCGCCGTCATCATCATCAACCATCCTCCATCACCAATTTCATGATGCTCACCGCCGTGCGTGAGTAATTCCATCGTAGGCTTGCTGGACGGTGATGGGTTGGATGAGATTTATCATGTAATCGAGTTAGTTCTGTTAGGGTTTGATCCCTAGTATCCACTATGTTCTGAGATTGATATTGCTATGACTTTGCTATGCTTAATGCTTGTCACTAGGGCCCGAGTGCCATGATTTCAGATCTGAACCTATTATGTTTTCATCAATATATGAGAGTTCTAGATCCTATCTTGCAAGTCTATAGTCACCTATTATGTGTTATGATCCGTTAACCCCGAAGTGACAATAATCGGGATACTTACCAGTGATGACCGTAGTTTGAGGAGTTCATGTATTCACTATGTGCTAATGCTTTGTTCCGGTTCTCTATTAAAAGGAGGCCTTAATATCCCTTAGTTTCCATTAGGACCCCGCTGCCACGGGAGGGTAGGACAAAAGATGTCATGCAAGTTCTTTTCCATAAGCACGTATGACTATATTCGGAATACATGCCTACATTACATTGACGAATTGGAGCTAGTTCTGTGTCACCCTATGTTATGACTGTTACATGATGAACCACATCCGACATAATTATCCATCATTGATCCGATGCCTACGAGCTTTCCATATACTGGTTTACGCTTATTTACTTTCCCGTTGCTATTGTTACAATCACTACAAAATACCAAAAATATTACTTTGCTTTCATTACTCTTTTGTTACCGATACCATCACTATCATATTACTTTACTACTAAACACTTCGCTGCAGATACTAAGTTCCTAGGTGTGGTTGAATTGACAACTCAGCTGCTAATACTTGAGAATATTCTTTGGCTCCCCTTGTGTCGAATCAATAAATTTGGGTTGAATACTCTACCCTCGAAAGCTGTTGCAATCCCCTATACTTGTGGGTTATCAGGCAAGGAAGTGGAGCCGTGGAAGAGAGTGGTGTAGCAGTAAGAGGCCGAGTAGGACCCATTTTCTGTCCATCGCCAGCGGATCAAGTCAGGCTGAGGGAGGAGCTCAACGTGCTATAGGCGGATCCAAAGGCTGGCATACTCCATGGTGGCCGCCTGTCCCAGGGCTCCCTAGATGTCATCGATCTAACGACGATCTGCAAGAGCAGCCGCCATCGTGCGGGAGTTGCGAGCTCTGTGAGGCACGGGAGCAGCGATGTGTGGAGCGGTATCTTGGATGGATTTGCCATCTAGCCACGGGTCAACCCAAAAGTGGCAAGAGGTGCCGTCACCTATGGTCCAGATTGTGGAAGCCCAAAAAACTGAAGCACCTCGGGGTCGTGGGGGAGCTTGAGGTGAGCCCATGGCCGAGAGGGGTCGGTAGCTTGAAGCCAGAGCCAACGAACTCGTAGGGAGATCCCAGTGCAACAGAGCTCACGGATGCCCAAGCCGCCCATGTCAAGGGGGCGACAAACGCGCGCCCAACTGACCAAACAGGATCCAGCGCGCGCATCATTGCGTCCATGCCACAGGAAGTCACGAAGGATGCGATTGGCCTTCTTGAGTATAGGCGGGGAGATCGCCATGGCCAGGAGCAGATGGACCGGCATGTCACTCGGGACCTGGCGGACCAGGGCGAGACACTCACCACGATTGAGGAGGGCGGCCTTCTAGGTGGCAAGCTTGCGCGTGAGCTTCTCAATGATCGGCATGAGCTGGGAGGATGGCACCTTCTTGATGGACAACGGAAGGCCCATGTACTGGATCATGAAATGCACGACAAGACAAGAAAGCGCAGAGCCAATGAAGCTTGAGATGTCATCGAGGCATTGAATAGGCGCGGCAAGGCACTTGGCAAAGTTGGTGCGCAGGCTGGAGGTGGCTCCAAATAGGTCCAGCAGCTTGCTGACCATGGAGAGCTCCGCAGAGTCAGGGTGGTAGAGTATAACCACATCATCGACGAATAAGGAAATGCTGGAAGCAGCATGCCATTGCGTGAGGCGCTTGATGATGCCGGACTGGACTGTGAACTGGAGCAGGGTATTGAGTGTGTCAATGACCAGTGTAAAGAGCATGGGAGAGATGGGGTCTCCCTGCCGAAGTCCCTGCCCGTGGGGAATGGGAGGTCCGGGCGTCCCGTTGATCAAAACGCGTGTGGATGTTGTAGAGATCAGAATGGAGACCCACTCGCACTATCTTGGGCCAAAACCCAAGTGCTACAGCACCTCCATGAGGAACGGCCAAGAGACCGAGTCAAAAGCTCGCACAATGTCCAACTTCAATGTCCAACTTCAAAAGACCGAGTCAACAGCCAAGAAAATTGTCGTGGACGCTCCTTCTGGCGATGAAGGCACTTTGGTTGGAGGAGACTAGTTCACCGAGCCACGGAGCCAGTCATAGAGAGAGAACCTTAGCAAAAAGCTTGGCGATGAGGTGTAGGAGGCTGATCGGTCGATTGTCAGAGAGGGAGGCGGTGTCCGTGCGCTTGGGCAAGAGGGTGATGAGGGCTTCGTTAAGCCACTGAAAGGCCATGACATTCAGGGAGTAAAGCTTGCTGAAGACATCACATAGGTCATCTTTGATGGCGGGCTAGCAGGCTCTGAGGAACTTTGCAGTGAAGCCGTCGGGGCCGGGCGCCTTGCCGGAGGGAAGGCGTTTGATGGCCTCCTAGATTTCGTCTGACGTGAATGGCTGCTCGAGCACGGAGAGATCGAAGGAGCGGTGGCTGATTGCGGCCAGGTCTAGAGTGCCGTGCCGCGGCGCCGGCGTGCCTAGAACACCGGAGAAATAAGAGAAAGCTGCACCGGCCATGTCAGACTTGTCAGAGATGCGCGTGCTATCGACAAGCAGATCGAGCATGCAATTTTTGTTGGCTCTTTGGGAGGCACGAATTTTGGAGAAGGCAGACGCGTGCTCGCCCGCGAAAAGCCAGTGGAGGCGAACACGTTGGTGTGCGATAGAGCATTCGAGCGAGGTGAGCCCAAGATATTTGCGTTTGAGCAAGCGTCGCAACCAGACCTCGGCAGTGGAAAGACGCCGAAAGTCTTGGGCAGCATCGAGGCGAGAAATGAGCTCATGAGCGACCAAGAGATGAGAGGCGATGCTCATGGTAACCCAGGAGTTCCAGCGCTGCAAGCTGCACACCGTTATCCTGAGATGCATAAACATGCGCCAGAAGGGGTCCTGGTCCAGCGGGACAGATTTCCAAGCACTTTGGATGACCTGGTGGAAGCCTTCGAGAGTAGGACAATGGCGCTGAAAGTGGAATCGCCGGCCACCACCGGAGCGAGTCGTGCAGTCTAGAAGAAGGGGGCAATGATCCGAGGCTACGGAGGCGAGGCACCAAAGAAGACAGTGGGCATTGGCCAGCTCCCAAGAGGGCGTGCACAAGATGCGGTCATTGTAGCCAAGGGTGGGGTTATCCTGCTCGTTTGACAAAGTATAGCAGCGTCCCTGGAGGTAGATGTCATGGAGGCCATGGTCAAAGATAAAGCGCCGAAATCGGTTCATCGTGCGTCTATTGATACGACCATTGTTCTTGTCGCTAGTGCAGGAAATCATGTTGAAGTCTCCACCTAGCAGCCAAGGGCCAGAAAAAGATTCGCGAAGTTCGTGGAGCTCAGCGAGGAAGGAGATTTTAGCATCATTCCCATGAGGGCCATACACTTGTTGGGGAACATAGTAATTTCAAAAAATTTCCTACGCGCACGCAAGATCATGGTGATGCACAGCAACGAGAGGGGAGAGTGTTGTCCACGTACCCTCGTAGACCGAAAGCAGAAGTGTTAGCACAACGCGGTTGATGTAGTCGTACGTCTTCACGATCCGACCGATCAAGTAGCGAACGCACGACACCTCCGAGTTCAGCACACGTTCAGCCCAATGACGTCCCTCGAACTCCGATCCAACCGAGTGTCAAGGGAGAGTTTCGTCAGCACGACAGCGTGGTGACGATGTTGATGTTCTACCGACGCAGGGCTTCGCCTAAGCACCGCTACAACAATATCGAGGTGGACTATGGTGGAGGGGGGCACCGCACACGGCTAAAAGATCAAACATCAATTGTTGTGTCTATGGGGTGCCCCCTACCCCTGTATATAAAGGAGCAAGAGGGGTGCGGCCGGCCAGGGAGGAGGCGCCCCAGGAGGAGTCAGTAGGACTCCCCCTTCCCTAGTTGGATTAGGACTTGGGAGGGGGAAGGAGTGGAGGAGAAGAAGGAAGGGGGGCGCCTCCCCCCTCTCCTTGTCCTATTCGGACTGTGGGGGGGGGGAGGGGGGGAGGAGGGGCGCGCGGCCCATCCCTAGCCGCCTCTCCTCTCTTCCACCTAGGCCCACTAAGGCCCATTAAGCCCCCGGGGGTTTCGGTAACCTCCCGGTACTTCGGTAAAATCCCGATTTCACCCGGAGCACTTCCGATATCCAAACATAGGCTTCCAATATATCAATCTTCATGTCTCGACCATTTCGAGACTCCTCGTCATGTATAGGATCACATTCGGGACTCCGAACAACCTTCAGTACATCAAAACATATAAACTCATAATATAACCGCCATCGAAGCTTTAAGCGTGCGGACCCTACGGGTTCGAGAACTATGTAGACATGACCGAGACACGTCTCCGGTCAATAAGCAATAGAGGAACCTGGATGTTCATATTGGCTCCCACATATTCTATGAAGATCTTTATCGGTCAAACCGCATAACAACATACGTTGTTCCCTTTGTCATCGGTATGTTACTTGCTCGAGATTTGATCGTCGGTATCTCAATACCTTGTTCAATCTCGTTACCGGCAAGTCTCTTTACTCATTCCGTAATACATCATCCTGCAACTAGCTCATTAGTTGCAATGCTTGGAAGGCTTAAGTGATGTGCATTACCGAGAGGGCCCAGAGATACCTCTCCGACAATCGGAGTGACAAATCTTAATCTCGAAATACGCCAACCCAACAAGTACCTTCGGAGACACCTATAGAGCACCTATATAATCACCCAGTTACGTTGTGACGTTTGGTAGCACACAAAGTGTTCCTCCGGTAAACGTGAGTTGCATAATCTCATAGTTATAGGGACATGTATAAGTCATGAAGAAAGAAATAGCAGAATACTAAATGATCGTGTGCTAAGCTAACGGAATGGGTCAAGTCAATCACATCATTCTCCTAATGATGTGATCCCGTTAATCAAATGACAACTCATGTCTATGGTTAGGAAACATAACCATCTTTGATTAATGAGCTAGTCAAGTAGAGGCATACTAGTGAAAATCTGTTTGTCTATGTATTCACACATGTATTATGTTTCCGGTTAGTACAATTCTAGCATGAATAATAAACATTTATCATGATATAAGGAAATAAATAATAACTTTATTATTGCCTCTAGGGCATATTTCCTTCAGTCTCCCACTTGCACTAGAGTCAATAATCTAGATTACACAATAATGATTCTAACACCCATGGAGCCTTGGTGCTGATCATGTTTTGCTCGTGGAAGAGGCTTAGTCAACGGGTCTGCAACATTCAGATCTGTATGTATCTTGCAAATTTCTATGTCTCCCACCTAGACTAAATCCCGGATGGAATTGAAGCGTCTCTTGATGTGCTTGGTTCTCTTGTGAAATCTGGATTCCTTCGCCAAGGCAATTGCACCAGTATTGTCACAAAAGATTTTCATTGGACCCGATGCACTAGGTATGACACCTAGATCGGATATGAACTCCTTCATCCAGACTCCTTCATTTGCTGCTTCCGAAGCAGCTATGTACTCTGCTTCACATGTAGATCCCACCACAACGCTTTGTTTAGAACTGCACCAACTGACAGCTCCACCGTTCAATCTAAACACGTATCCGGTTTGCAATTTAGAATCATCTGGATCAGTGTCAAAGCTTGCATCAACGTAACCATTTACAATGAGCTCTTTGTCACCTCCATAAACGAGAAACATATCCTTAGTCCTTTTCAGGTATTTCAGGATGTTCTTGACCGCTGTCCAGTGATCCACTCCTAGATTACTTTGGTACCTCCCTGCTAGACTTATAGCAAGGCACACATCAGGTCTGGTACACAGCATTGCATACATGATAGAGCCTATGGCTGAAGCATAGGGAACATCTTTCATTTTCTCTCTATCTTCTGCAGTGGTCGGGCATTGAGTCTTACTCAACTTCACACCTTATAACACAGGCAAGAACCCTTTCTTTGCTTGATCCATTTTGAACTTCTTCAAAACTTTGTCAAGGTATGTGCTTTGTGAAAGTCCAATTAAGCGTCTTGATCTATCTCTATAGATCTTGATGCCCAATATATAAGCAACTTCACCGAGGTCTTTCATTGGAAAACTCTTATTCAAGTATCCCTTTATGCTGTCCAGAAATTCTATATCATTTCCAATCAACAATATGTCATCCACATATAATATTAGAAATGCTATAGAGCTCCCACTCACTTTCTTGTAAATACAAGTTTCTCCAAAAGTCTGTACACAACCAAATGCTTTGATCACACTATCAAAGCGTTTATTCCAACTCCGAGAGGCTTGCACAATAAATGGATTGCTGGAGCTTGCACACTTTGTTAGCTCCCTTTGGATCGGCAAAACCTTCTGGTTGCATCATATACAACTCTTCTTCCAGAAATCCATTCAGGAAGCAGTTTTGACATCCATTTGCCAAATTTCATAATCATAAAATGCGGCAATTGCTAACATGATTCGGACAGACTTAAGCATCGCTAAGGGTGAGAAAGTCTCATCGTAGTAAATCCCTTGAACTTGTCGAAAACCTTTCGCAACAAGTTGAGCTTTGTAGACATTAACATTACCGTCAGCGTTAGTCTTCTTCTTGAAGATCCGTTTATTCTCAATTGCTTGCCGATCATCGGGCAAGTCAACCAAAGTCCACACTTTGTTCTCATGCATGGATCCCATCTCAGATTTCATGGCCTCAAGCCATTTTGCGGAATCTGGGCTCACCATCGCTTCTTCATAGTTCGTAGGTTCATCATGATCTAGTAGCATGACTTCCATAACAGGATTACCATACCACTCTGGTGCGGATCTTACTCTGGTTGATCTACGAGGTTCAGTAGTAACTTGATCTGAAGTCCCATGATCATCATCATTAACTTCCTCACTAATTGGTGTAGGCGTCACAGAAACCGGTTTCTGTGATGAACTACTTTCCAATAGAGGAGCAGGTATAGTTACCTCATCAATTTCCACTTTCCTCCCACTCACTTCTTTCGAGAGAAACTCTTTCTCTAGAAAGGATCCATTCTTAGCAACGAATGTCTTGCCTTCGGATCTGTGATAGAAGGTGTACCCAATAGTCTCCTTTGGGTATCCTATGAAGACACATTTATCCGATTTGGGTTCGAGCTTATCAGGTTGAAGTTTTTTCACATAAGCATCGCAGCCCCAAACTTTCACAAACGACAACTTTGGTTTTTTGCCAAACCACAGTTCATAAGGCGTCGTCTCAACAGATTTCGATGGTGCCCTATTTAACGTGAATGCGGCCGTCTCTAAAGCATAACCCCAAAATGATAGTGGTAAATCTGTAAGAGACATCATAGATCGCACCATATCTAGTAAAGTACGATTACGACGTTCGGACACACCATTACGCTGTGGTGTTCCGGGTGGCGTGAGTTGCGAAACTATTCCACATTGTTTCCAATGTAGACCAAACTCGTAACTCAAATATTCTCCTCCATGATCAGATCGTAGAAACTTTATTTTCTTGTTAAGATGATTTTCGACTTCACTATGAAATTCTTTGAACTTTTCAAATGTTTCAGACTTATGCTTCATCAAGTAGATATACCCATATCTGCTTAAATCATGTGTGAAGGTGAGAAAATAATGATATCCGCCACGAGCCTCAACATTCATCGGACCACATACATCTGTATGTATGATTTCCAACAAATTTGTTGCTCTGTCCATAGTTCCGGAGAACGGCATTTTAGTCATCTTGCCCATGAGGCACGGTTCGCAAGTACCAAGTGATTCATAATCAAGTGGTTCCAAAAGTCCATCAGTATGGAGTTTCTTCATGCGCTTTACACCGATATGACCTAAATGGCAGTGCCACAAATAAGTTGCACTATCATTATCAACTCTACATCTTGTGGCTTCAACATTATGAATATGTGTATCACTACTATCGAGATTCATCAAAAATAGACCACTCTTCAAGGGTGCATGAAAGATATTACTCATATAAATAGAACAACCATTATTCTCTGATTTAAATGAATAACCGTCTGGCATCAAACAAGATCCAGATATAATGTTCATGCTCAACGCTGGCACCAAATAACAATTATTTAGGTCTAATACTAATCCCGAAGGTAGATGTAGAGGTAGCGTGTCGACTGCGATCACATCGACTTTGGAACCATTTCCCACGCACATCGTCACCTCGTCCTTTGCCAGTGTTCACTTAATCTGTAGTCCCTATTTCGAGTTGCAAATATTAGCAACAGAACCAGTATCAAATACCCAGGTGCTACCGCGAGCTCTAGTAAGGTACACATCAATAACATGTATATCACATATACCTTTGTTCACCTTGACATCCTTCTTATCCACCAAATACTTGGGGCAGTTCCGCTTCCAGTGACCAGTCTGCTTGCAGTAGAAGCACTCAGTCTCAGGCTTAGGTCCAGACTTGGGTTTCTTCTCCTGAGCAGCAACTTGCTTGTTGTTCTTCTTGAAGTTCCCCTTCTTCTTCCCTTTGCCCTTCTTGAAACTGGTGGTCTTATTAACCATCAACACTTGATGCTCCTTCTTGATTTCTACCTCCGCAGCTTTTAGCATTGCGAAGAGCTCGGGAATTGTCTTATCCATCCCTTGCATATTATAGTTCATCACGAAGCTCTTGTAGCTTGGTGGAAGTGATTGGAGAATTCTACCAATGACGCTATCATCCGGAAGATTAACTCCCAGCTGAGTCAAGTGATTGCAGTACCCAGACATCTTGAGTATATGTTTACTAATAGAACTATTCTCCTCCATCTTGCAGCTATAGACCTTATTGGAGACTTCATATCTCTTAATCCGGGCATTCTTTTGAAATATTAACTTCAACTCCTGGAACATCTCATATGCTCCATGACGTTCAAAACGTCGTTGAAGTCCCGGTTCTAAGCCGTAAAGTATGGCACACTGAACTATCGAGTAGTCATCAACACATGACTGCCAGGCATTCACAATGTCTGCAGTTGCTGGTGCAGGTGGTACACCCAGCGGTGCTTCCAGGACGTAACTCTTCTGTGCAGCAATGAGGATAATCCTCAAGTTACGGACCCAGTCCGTGTAATTGCTACCATCATCTTTCATATTTGCTTTCTCAAGGAACGCATTAAAATTCAACGGAACAACAGCACGGGCCATCTATCCACCAATCAAACATAGACAAGTAAGATACTATCAGGTACTAAGTTCATGATAAATTTAAGTTCAATTAATCATATTACTTAAGAACTTCCACTTAGAAAGACATCCTTCTAATATTCTAAGTGATCACGTGATCCAAATCAACTAAACCATAACCGATCATCACGTGAAATGGAGTAGTTTCCAATGGTGAACATCACTATGTTGATCATATCTACTATATGATTCACGCTCGACCTTTCGGTCTCAGTGTTCCGAGGCCATATCTGCATATGCTAGGCTCATCAAGTTTAACTTGAGTATTCTGCGTGTGCAAAACTGGCTTGCACCCATTGTAGATGGACGTAGAGCTTATCACACCCGATCATCACGTGGTGTCTGGGCACGCCGAACTTTGGCAATGGTGCATACTCAGGGAGAACACTTTTTTATCTTGAAATTTAGTGAGAGATCATCTTATAATGCTACAGTCAATCAAAGCAACATAAGATGCATAAAAGATAAACATCACATGCAATCAATATAAGTGATATGATATGACCATCATTATCTTGTGCTTGTGATCTCCATCCCCGAAGCACCGTCATGATCACCATCATCACCGACGCGACACCTTGATCTCCATCGTAGCATCATTGTCATCTCGCCAATCTTATGCTTCCATGACTATCGCTACCGCTTAGTGATAAAGTAAAGCATTACAGGGCGATTGCATTGCATATAATAAAGCGACAACCATATGGCTCCTACCAGTTGCTGATAACTCGGTTACAAAACATGATCATCTCATACAATAAAATTTAGCATCATGTCTTGACCATATCACATCACAACATGCCTTGCAAAAACAAGTTAGACGTCCTCTACTTTGTTGTTGCATGTTTTACGTGGCTGCTACGGGCTTAGCAAGAACCGTTCTTACCTACGCATCAAAACCACAAAGATAGTTTGTCAAGTTGGTGTTGTTTTAACCTTCGCAAGGACCGGGCATAGCCACACTCGGTTCAACTAAAGTTGGAGAAACTGATACCCGCCAGCCACCTGTGTGCAAAGCATGTCGGTAGAACCAGTCTCGCGTAAGCGTACGCGTAATGTCGGTCCGGGCCGCTTCATCCAACAATACTGCCGAACCAAAGTATGACATGCTGGTAAGTAGTATGACTTATATCACCCACAACTCACTTGTGTTCTACTCGTACATACGACATCTACGCATAAAACCTGGCTCTGATACCACTGTTAGGGAACGTAGTAATTTCAAAAAAATTCCTACGCACACGCAAGATCATGGTGATGCACAACAATGAGAGGGGAGAGTGTTGTCCACGTACCCTCGTAGACCGAAAGCGGAAGCGTTAGCACAACGTGGTTGATGTAGTCGTACGTCTTCACGATCCGACCGATCAAGTACCGAATGTACGACACCTCCGAGTTCAGCACACGTTCAGCCCGATGATGTCCCTCGAACTCCGATCCAGCCGAGTGTCGAGGGAGAGTTTCGTCAGCATGATGGCGTGGTGACGATGTTGATGTTCTACCGACGCAGGGCTTCGCCTAAGCACCGCTACAGCAATATCGAGGTGGACTATGGTGGAGGGGGGGCACCACACACGGCTAAAAGATCAAACGATCAATTGTTGTGTCTATGGGGTGCCCCCTGCCCCTGTATATAAAGGAGCAAGGGGGGTGGCCGGCCAGGGAGGAGGCGCGCCAGGAGGAGTCCTACTCCCACCGGGAGTAGGACTCCCCCTTTCCTAGTTGGATTAGGACTTGAGAGGGGGAAGGAGTGGAGGAGAAGAAGGAAGGGGGGGGGGCGCCGCCCCCTCTCCTTGTCCTATTTGGACTGGGGGGGGGGGGAGGGGCGCGCGGCCCAGCCCTAGCCGCCTCTCCTCTCTTCCACCTTGGCCCACTAAGGCCCATTAAGTCCCCGGGGGTTCCGGTAACCTCCCGGTACTCCGATAAAATCCTGATTTCACCCGGAACACTTCCGATATCCAAACATAGGCTTCCAATATATCAATCTTCATGTCTCGACCATTTAGAGACTCCTCGTCATGTCCGGGATCACATCCAGGACTCCGAACAACCTTCGGTACATCAAAACATATAAACTCATAATATAACTGTCATTGAAGCTTTAAGCGTGCGGACCCTACGGGTTCGAGAACTATGTAGACAGGACCGAGACACGTCTCCGGTCAATAACCAATAGCAGAACTTGGATGTTCATATTGGCTCCCACATATTCTACGAAGATCTTTAGCGGTCAAACCGCATAACAACATACGTTGTTCCCTTTGTCATCGGTATGTTACTTGCCCGAGATTCAATCGTCGGTATCTCAATACCTAGTTCAATATTGTTACCGGCAAGTCTCTTTACTCATTCCGTAATACATCATCCCGCAACTAACTCATTAGTTGCAATGCTTGCAAGGCTTAAGTGATGTGCATTACCGAGAGGGCCCAGAGATACCTCTCCGACAATCGGAGTGACACATCCTAATCTCGAAATACGCCAACCCAACAAGTACCTTCGGAGACACCTGTAGAGCACCTTTATAATCACCCAGTTACGTTGTGACGTTTGGTAGCACACAAAGTGTTCCTCCGGTAAACGTGAGTTGCATAATCTCATAGTTATAGGAACATGTATAAGTCATGAAGAAAGCAATAGCAGAATACTAAATGATCGTGTGCTAAGCTAACGGAATGGGTCAAGTCAATCACATCATTCTCCTAATGATGTGATCCCGTTAATAAAATGACAACTCATGTCTATGGTTAGGAAACATAACCATCTTTGATTAATGAGCTAGTCAAGTAGAGGCATACTAGTGAAATCTGTTTGTCTATGTATTCACACATGTATTATGTTTCTGGTTAATACAATTCTAGCATGAATAATAAACATTTATCATGATATAAGGAAATAAATAATAACTTTATTATTGCCTCTAGGGCATATTTCCTTCAACACTCCAGTTAGCCACCAATGGTCGCCGCCAGAGATGGCGGTCACTACCACAGAGACGTGGTGGTCGCCCATAATAGGGTTAGTGAGGGAAACACGGTCACTGCACCAAGCAAGGATTATGCCGCCACGGATACCGTCTACGGGTAGACAAAAGAAATCATCGAAGGCGGCCTCGAGGGTATCATGAACAAGGACCGGCAAGACGTAGGAAAGTTTAGATTCTTGAAGACAAACAATACAAGGCGAAACGGAGGTGATCACAGAGCGGAAGGCGGAGCGCTTAGCACCGCTGTTTAGGCGGCGCACGTTCCAAAACACGACTTTAGGGTTGCAATCCATAGGAAGGATGGGGGGGGGGGGCTCGGGGAAGGGCCGGGAAGGGCGCATCGATCATCCCGCAATGGGGCATGGCAGGGTTGGCACGGGGGCGAGGCCATCGAGGACCGACCGCTACACCTGCCAACCATAGAAATCCGTGAAGGCCCGAACAACGTCAGCAGCTAGGGGGCGATCGAAGAGCTTGTTGTAGCGGGCCATGATCTCGTTTGAGATGGGCTCATCATCCTTGAGAAAGCCTAGGCAGAGGAAGAGGACACGCTTAGCCTTGGCCTCAGAGTGGAGGCCCCAGTCTCCCTTGGCGATCTTGGTGCTCCGGCGAGGAATGAAGTTAGGGGCATAGCCGCCTTGCCCCGTCACGGCGCCGACATGCTGAGGATCGTAGAGACGGTGTTGCTAATCGAGTTGAGGAAACCCAAGAGAGGCGGGGGGACGCCAACAGTGCCAGTAGCCTGCATGGTTGCTGTCCGTCCTGGGCAACATGGCACGAATGGGGCCGCATCATCATGGGATGTGACCTGACCATGCAGAATGTGGGGATCCGCACCAGACACGGCAATAGGGTGGCCCAGGTGGCAGGGGACCGGGTCAGGAGGGGGGACCGAGAGATCTTCCTCGATTGGCGCACTAATCCCAGTAGCTGGGGGCGCATTGGTGCCCGTGGAATATTCCGAGGCATCCACCAATGACACGGGGCAATCGGGCTGGTGGGTGGTGGGGCCCGCTGCAGGGCATGGATCAGCATCAGGAAGCAGATCCAAGGCGAGGCCATCGGGCTGGTGGGTGCGGGGCCCGCTGAAGCATTTGGGTCAACATCAAGAAGCGGATCCGAGGCAGGGTCCTCGGGAGTGGTGATACGTCTCCAACGTATCTACTTTTGCTAACGCTTTTCCTCTTTTGGACTCTAATTTGCATGATTTGAATGAAACTAACCTCGGACTGACGTTGTTTTCAGCAGAACTACCATGGTGTTGTTTTGTGCAGAAATAAAAGTTCTCAGAATGGAACAAAACTTTGCGAGGATTTTTTATATCAAATAAATAGAATTTCTGGAGCCAAGATCCACCAGGGGGGGGGGCAGCTGGGTGGGCACAACCCACCAGGGCGCGCCGCCTCCAGGCGCGTCCAGGTGGGTTGTCCCCACCTGGTGGCCCCGCAGACCCTGGAACCGATGCTATAAAATCCTATTTTTCCAGACAAAAATCAAGGAAAAAGAATTATCGCATTCCACGAGACGGAGCCGCCATCACCTCCTGTTCCTCATCGGGAGGCCATATCTGGAGTCCGTTTGGGGCTCCGGAGAGGGGGATCTTCGATATTCGTTATCACCAACCCTTCTCCATCACCAATTCCATGATGCTTCCCACTGGGAGTGAGTAATTCCTTCATAGGCTCGCTGGTCGGTGAGGAGTTGGATGAGATTCATCATGTAATCTAGTCAGTTTTGTTAGGGCTTGATTCCTAGTATCCATTATATTCAGAGATTGATGTTGCTATGACTTTACCATGCTTAATGCTTGTCACTTTGGGCCCGGGTGCCATGATTTCAGATCTGAACCATTTATGTTATCACCATTATATCTACGTTTTAGATCCGATCTTGAAAGTTATAGTCACCTACTATGTGTTATGATTCGGCAACCCCGGAGTGACAATAGTCGGGACCACTCCCGGTGATGAACGTAGTTTGAGGAGTTCATGTATTCACCGTGTGTTAATGCTTTGTTCCGGTTTTCTATTAAAAGGAGGCCTTAATATCCCTTAGTTACCAATAGGACCCTGCTGCCATGGGCGGGTAGGACAAAAGATGGCATGCAAGTTCTTTCCATAAGCACATATGACTATTTACGGAATACATGCTTACATTATATTTATGAACTGGAGCTAGTGTTGTATCTCCCTAGCTTATGACTATCACATGATGAATATCATCCAACAAATCACCGATGCAATGCCTACAAATTTCTCTTATATTGTTCTTGCTAAGTTACTACTGCTGTCGTTATTGTTGCACTTGCTACAAAATCACTGCTATCACTGTTACCGTTGCTATTGCTACTGCTACTACTATCAAACTATCATATTACTGTGTACTGATTGATACGTCTCCAATGTATCTATAATTTTTGATTGTTCCATGGTATTATATTATCTATTTTGGATGTTTAATGGGCTTTAATATACCTTTTTATATTGATTTTGGGACTAACCTACTAACCAAAGGCCCAGTGCAAATTGCTGTTTTTTTCCTATTTCAGTGTTTCGCAGAAAAGGAATATCAAACGGAATGAAACCTTCGGGAGAGTTATTTTTGGAACAAACGTGATCCAGGAGACTTGGAGTGGACGTCAAGAAAGAAGCGAGGAGGCCACGAGGCAGGAGGGCGCGCCCAGGGGGGGGGGGGTAGGCGCGCCCCCACCCTCGTGGGCCCCTCACAACTCCACCGACGTACTTATTCCTCCTACTTATACCCATATACCCCGAAAACATCTAGGAGCACCACGAAACCCTATTTCCATCGCCGCAACCTTCTGTACCCGTGAGATCCCATCTTGGGGCCTTTTTCGGCGCTCTGCCGGAGGGGGAATCGATCACGGAGGGCTTCTACATCAACACCATAGCCTCTCCGATGATGTGTGAGTAGTTTACCATAGACCTTCGGGTCCATAGTTATTAGCTAGATGGCTTCTTCTCTCTATTTGGATCTCGATACAAAGTTCTCCTCGATTCTCTTGGAGATCTATTCGATGTAATTCTTTTTACGGTGTGTTTGTCGAGATCCGATGAATTGTGGGTTTATGATCAAGATTATCTATGAACAATATTTGATTCTTCTCTGAAATCTTTTATGCATGATTTAAATATCTTTGCAAGTCTCTTCGAATTATCAGTTTGGTTTGGCCTACTAGATTGATCTTTCTTGCAATGGGAGAAGTGCTTAGCTTTGGGTTCAACCTTGCGGTGTCCTTTCCCAGTGACAGCAAGGGCAGCAAGGCACGTATTGTATTGTTGCCATCAAGGATAAAAAGATGGGCTTTATATCATATTGCTTGAGTTTATCCTTCTACATCATGTCATCTTACCTAATGCGTTACTCTGTTCTTATGAACTTAATACTCTAGATGCATGCTGGATAACGGTCGATGTGTGGAGTAATAGTAGTAGATGCAGAATTGTTTCGGTCTACTTGTCATGGACATGTTGCCTATATACATGATCATGCCTAGATATTCTCATAACTATGCGCTTTTCTATCAATTGCTCGACAATAATTTGTTCACCCACCGTAGAATTTGGTATCTTGAGATAAGCCACTAGTGAAACCTATGGCCCCCGGGTCTATCTTCCATTATATTATTTTCCTATCTATTTACTATTTTTATCAACTGTTTATTTTGCAATCTTTATTTTCCAATCTATACACCAAAATACCAAAAATATTTATCTTATTATCTCTATCAGATCTCACTTTCGTAAGTGACCGTGAAGGGATTGACAACCCCTTTATCACGTTGGTTGTGAGGTTCTTGTTTGTTTGTGCAGGTACTAGGTGATTTGTGTGTTACCTCCTACTAGATTGATACCTTGTTTCTCAAAACCGAGGGAAATACTTACGCTACTTTGCTGCATCACCCTTTCCCATTCAAGGGAAAACCAACGCATGCTCAAGAGGTAGCAAGAACGATTTCTGTCGCCGTTGCCAGGGAGGTTGCATCAAATCAAGACATACCAAGTACCCATCACAAACTCTTATCCCTCGCATTACATTATTTGCCATTTGCCTCTCGTTTTCCTCTCCCCCACTTCACCCCTGCCGTTTTATTCGCCCTCTTTTCCGTTCGCCTTTTTTCTATTCGCCTTCTTTATGCTTGCCTCTTGTTTGCTTGTGTGTTGGATTGATTGTTTGTCACGATGGCTCAAGATAATGCTAAATTGTGTGACTTCTCCAATACCAACAGTAATGATTTTATTAGCACTACGATTGCTCCTCTTACCGATGCTGAATCTTGTGAAATTAATACTGCTTTGCTGAATCTTGTCATGAAAGATCCGTTTTCTGGCCTTCCTAGTGAAGATGCCGCTACCCATCTAAACAACTTTGTTGATTTATGTGATATGCAAAAGAAGAAAGATGTGGATAATTATATTGTTAAATTGAAGCTATTTCCGTTTTCGCTTAGAGATTGTGCTAAAACTTGGTTTTCGTCTTTGCCTAAAAATAGTATTGATTCATGGAATAAGTGCAAAGATGCTTTTATCTCTAAGTATTTTCCTCCCGCTAAGATCATCTCTCTTAGAAACGATATCATGAATTTTAAGCAACTTGATCACGAGCATGTTGCACAAGCTTGGGAGAGGATGAAATTAATGATACGTAATTGCCCTACACATGGTTTGAATTTATGGATGATTATACAAAATTTTTATGCCGGATTGAATTTTGCTTCTAGAAATCTTTTAGATTCGGCCGCGGGAGGCACTTTTATGCTAATCACTTTAGGAGAAGCTACTAAACTCCTAGATAATATTATGGTTAATTATTCTCAATGGCACACCGAAAGATCTACTAGTAAAAAGGTTAATGCTATAGAAGAAATTAATGTTTTGAGTGAAAAGATGGATGAAATTATGAAATTGTTTGCTAATAAGAGTGTTTCTTCTTATCCTAATGATATGCCTTTGTCTACTTTGATTGATAATAATAATGAATCTATGGATGTGAATTTTGTTGGCAGGAACAATTTTGGTAACAACGCTTATAGAGGAAACTTTAATCCTAGGCCGTTCCCTAGTAATTCCTCTAATAATTATGGTAATTCCTACAACAACTCTTATGGAAATTTTAATAAGATGCCCTCTGGTTTTGAGACTAGTGTTAAAGAATTTATGATTTCGCAAAAGAATTTCAATGCTTTGCTTGAAGAAAAATTGCCCAAGATTGATGAGTTGGCTAGCAACATTGATAGAATTTCTCTTGATGTTGATTCTTTGAAACTTAGATCTATTCCACCTAAACTTAGATCAATGAGTCTCTCAAAGCCATGAGAATTTCCACTGATGAGTGCAAATAAAGAACCATTAGGATGCGTGCTAAAAAGGATTGCTTTATAAAAGCCTGTTCTTCTAGTTTTCACGATAATAAGGATGAAGATCTAAAAGTTATTGATGTGTCTCCTATTAAATCTTTGTTTTGCAATATGAATCTTAATAATGATGGGACTGGAGATGAGTCAACTTTAGCTAAAAGGCGTCCCAATGATTTGGAGTTTTTAGATCTTGATGCAAAAATTTGTAAAAGTGGGATTGAAGATGTCAAAACTTTACATAGCAATGAACCCACTATTTTGGATTTCAAGGGATTTATTTATGATAATTGCTCTTTGATAGATTGTATTTCCTTATTGGAATCCGTACTAAATTCTCCTCATGCTTATGATCAAAATAAAGCCTTTACCAAACATATCGTTGATGCTTTAATGAAATCTTATGAAGAAAAGCTTGAATTAGAAGTTTCTATCCCTAGAAAACTTTATGATGAGTGGGAACCTACTATTAAAATTAAAATTAAAGATCATGAATGCTATGCTTTATGTGATTTGGGTGCTAGTGTTTCAACGATTCCAAAAACTTTGTGTGATGTGTTAGGTTTCCATGAATTTGATGATTGTTCTTTAAATTTGCACCTTGCGGATTCCACTATTAAGAAACCTATGGGAAGGATTAATGATGTTCTTATTGTTGCAAATAGGAATTATGTGCCCATATATTTCATTGTTCTTGATATAGAAGTCAATCCTTCCTGTCCTATTATTCTTGGTAGACCTTTCCTTAGAACGATTGGTGCAATTATTGATATGAAAAAAGGAAACATTAGATTACAATTTCCGTTAAGGAAAGGCATGGAACACTTTCCTAGAAATAAAATTAAATTACCTTATGAATCTATTATGAGAGCCACTTATGGATTGCCTACCAAAGATGACAATACCTATATCTATTCTTGTTTTTATACCTAGCTAGGGGCGTTAAACGATAACGCTTGTTGGGAGGCAACCCAATTTTATTTTTGTTTCTTGTTTTTTGTTCCTGTTTAGTAATAAATAATTCATCTAGCTTCTGATTAGATGTGGTTTTATGTTTTTAATTAGTGTTTGTGCCAAGTAGAATCTTTGAGAAGACTTGGGGGAAGTCTTTGCGATCTTGCTGTAAAAAACAGAAACTTTAGCGCTCACGATATTTGTTGCCATTTTTTACTGGAGAGTTCGATTAGGTTGATTCTTTTTGAAGATGATTAATAGAAAAATTCCTCACGTCCACCAGTTTATTTAAGAATTTTGGGGGTTACAGAAGTATTCGAAACCTACAGATTACTACAGACTGTTTTGTTTTTGACAGATTCTGTTTTTCGTGTGTTGTTTGCTTATTTTGATGAATCTATGGCTAGTATCGGGGGGTATGAACCATAGAGAAGTTGGAATACAGTAGGTTTAACACCAATATAAATAAAGAATGAGTTCATTACAGTACCTTGAAGTGGTGGTTTGTTTTCTTATACTAACGGAGCTCATGATATTTTCTGTTGAGTTTTGTGTTGTGAAGCTTTCAAGTTTTGTGTAAAGATTTGGTGGGTTTTGGAATAAAGAGGGGAAAGAGCCTAAGATTGGGGATGCCCAAGGAACCCCAAGGTAAAATTCAAGGATAACCAAAAGCCTAAGCTTGGGGATGCCCCGGAAGGCATCCCCTCTTTCGTCTTCGTCTATCGGTAACTTTACTTGAGGCTATATTTTTATTCACCACATGATATGTGTTTTGCTTGGAGCGTCTTGTATGATTTGAGTCTTTGATTTTTAGTTTACCAAAATCATCCTTGCTGTACACACCTTTTGGAGAGACACACATGAATCGGAATTTATTAGAATACTCTATGTGCTTCACTTATATCTTTTGAGCTAGATAATTTTGCTCTAGTGCTTCACTTATATCTTTAAGAGCACGGTGGTGGTTTTATTTTATAGAAATTATTGATCTCTCATGCTTCACTTATATATTTTTGAGAGTCCTCTAGAACGGCATGTTAATTTGCTTTGGCTATAAAATTAGTCCTAATATGATAGGCATCCAAGATGGGTATAATAAAAACTATCATAAAAAGTGCATTGAATACTATGAGAAGTTTGGTACTTGATGATTGTTTTGAGATATGACGATGGTGATATTAGAGTCATGCTAGTTGAGTAGTTGTGAATTTGAGAAATACTTGTGTTGAAGTTTGTGATTCCCGTAGCATGCACGTATGGTGAACCGTTATGTGATGAAGTCGGAGCATGATTTATTTATTGATTGTCTTCCTTATGAGTGGCGGCCTGGGACGAGCGATGGTCTTTTCCTACCAATCTATCCCCCTAGGAGCATGCGCGTAGTACTTTGTTTTGATAACTAATAGATTTTTGCAATAAGTATGTGAGTTCTTTATGACTAATGTTGAGTCCATGGATTATACGCACTCTCACCCTTCCACCATTGCTAGCCTCTCTAGTACCGCGCAACTTTCGCCGGTACCATACACCCACCATATATCTTCCTCAAAACAGCCACCATACCTACCTATTATGGCATTTCCATAGCCATTCCGACATATATTGCCATGCAACTTACCACCGTTCCATTTGTTATGACACGCTTCATCATTGTCATATTGCTTTGCATGATCATGTAGTTGACATCGTATTTGTGGACATCATATTTGTGGCAAAGCCACCTTGATAATTCTTTCATACATGTCACTCTTGACTCATTGCACATCCCGATACACCGCCGGAGGCATTCACATAGAGT
Source organism: Triticum aestivum (assembly GCF_018294505.1). Lineage (NCBI taxonomy): Eukaryota > Viridiplantae > Streptophyta > Magnoliopsida > Poales > Poaceae > Triticum > Triticum aestivum. The sequence continues at coordinate 511,221,048 of NC_057803.1, forward strand.
CATATTTTGTTCTAGTAGCGAGTTGTAATTTTCGAGTTGTAAGTAAATAAAAGTGTGATGATCATCATTATTAGAGCATTGTACCAAGTGAGGAAAGGATGATGGAGACTATGATTCCCTGCTACCTCTTGAGCACTGCGTTGGTTTTCCCTTGAAGAGGAAAGGGTGATGCAGCAAAGTAGCATAAGTATTTCCCTCAGTTTTTGAGAACCAAGGCATCAATCCAGTAGGAGGATACGCGCGAGTCCCTCGCACCTGCACAAAACAAATAAATCCTCGCAACCAACGCGATAAGGGGTTGTCAATCCCTACAAGGCCACTTACGAGAGTGAGATCTGATAGATATGATAAGATAATATTTTTGGTATTTTTATGATAAAGATGCAAAGTAAAATAAACGCAAAGTAAAAAGCAAAGGAAATAACTAAGTGTTGGAAGATTAATATGATGAAGATAGACCCGGGGGGCATAGGTTTCACTAGTGGCTTCTCTCAAGAGCATAAGTATTTTATGGTGGGTGAACAAATTACTGTTGAGCAATTGACAGAATTGAGCGTAGTTATGAGAATATCTAGGTATGATCATGTATATAGGCATCACGTCCGAGACAAGTAGACCGACTCCTGCCTGCATCTACTACTATTACTCCACACATCGACCGCTATCCAACATGCATCTAGAGTATTAAGTTCAAGAGAACAGAGTAACGCTTTAAGCAAGATGACATGAGGTAGAGGGATAAATTCATGCAATATGATAAAAAACCCATCTTGTTATCCTCGATGGCAACAATACAATACGTGGCTTGCTGCCCCTACTGTCACTTGGAAAGGACACCGCAAGATTGAACCCAAAGCTAAGCAGTTCTATCATTGCAAGAAAGATCAATCTAGTAGGCCAAACTAAACTGATAATTCGAAGAGACTTGCAAAGATAACCAATCATACATAAAAGAATTCAGAGAAGATTCAAATATTGTTCATAGATAAACTTGATCATAAACCCACAATTCATCGGTCTCAATAAACACGCCGCAAAAGAAGATTACATCGAATAGATCTCCACAAGAGAGGGGGAGAACTTTGTATTGAGATCCAAAAAGAGAGAAGAAGCCATCTAGCTAATAACTATGGCCCCGAAGGTCTGAGGTAAACTACTCACACTTCATCGAAGAGGCTACGATGTTGATGTAGAAGGCCTCCATGATCGATGCCCCCTCCAGCGGAGCTCCGGAACAGGCCCCAAGATGGGATCTCGTGGATACAGAAAGTTACGGCGGTGGAATTAGGGTTTTTGGCTCCGTATCTAATTGTTTGGGGGTACGTAGGTATATATAGGAGGAAGGAGTACATCGGTGGAGCACCAGGGGTCCCATGAGGGTGGAGGGCGCGCCTCGAGGGGGGGGGGAGGCGCGCCCCCTACCTCGTGGCTTCCCTGTTGATTGCTTGATGTAGGGTCCAAGTCTCCTGGATCTTGTTCGTTCCAAAAATCACGTTCCCGAAGGTTTCATTCTGTTTGGACTCCGTTTGATATTCTTTTTTTGTGAAACTCTGAAATAGGCAAAAAAAACAATTCTGGGCTGGGCCTCCGGTTAATAGGCTAGTCCCAAAAATAATATAAAAGTGAATAATAAAGCCCAATAACATCCAAAACAGAAGATAATATAGCATGGAGCAATAAAAAATTATAGATACATTAGAGACGTATCAAGCATCCCCAAGCTTAATTTGTAGCGACCAAACCTCAAACGGTCCAATCTCTGTGCTCCGGTGTCATCCCTGGATCAGTAATGCTGACACCACACAGTACTTGGAGGATTTATAACAGAGTAGCAATCACACACCTATTACATTGAGTGTCTCAAAAGAGAACTTATAATAATAAATATGGCTTAAGGCCATCTAATAACGATAACATCGGAAGGCTTGGAAGATAGGTGAGTCCATCAACTCCAACGGCATCACTGAGTATAGAACCACGACCTAAGGCACCTTAATCATTGTCTAAAAAGTCTGCAACATTAACGTTGCAGCCCGAAACGGGTCAGCACATGGAATATGCTGGCAATGTAACACATAGAGAGTAATAAAAGAATATGGCTATTCTATATGCATATAAGGCTGGTGGAAAGCTCTATGGTTACAGTTTTGCGTAAAGCCAATTTTTCCCTACTGCAAAGGAATAAATTTTATTTAACTATTATGGTAGTTGTTAAACATTGAGAATGGTTGACAGCATTCTCAATCCCAATTAAGCATCATCATTAAAAACCCAACAAAAATTAATTAGAGTAACATGATGGGACTCACATGATAATCCAGGTACTAGATACTCAAGATGTCCATAACCGGGGACACAACTAATCATGATTAGTTTATACACTCTACAGAGGTTTGCACACTTTTCCCCACAAGACCCGATTTCCTCCGTTGGATTTCTTGCACTACAAGGTGTTTGAGAAACGGATGACCGAGACATAGTCTTTCAGAAGCGCTAGCACCTTACGAACAGGTAGACCGTACCAACCTACATCCCCTACATCTGCTAGTCTACCACTGTAAGAGTTCGCACGACTTAGTCAACTATGCTAGAGCCCATAGTAGCTTGTGGATGCACACGGAAGTTTCTAGCATGAATAATCTCATGATCCCTTTGAGTCTGGGTGGCGGTCCAAAAGAAAACAGGCAATCGCTGGAAAACCCAGGTGCCTCAATCCACCCAGATGTGTGTTTAGGTTGCCACCTTAGATAAACCATTAATTAACAATCTCACATCTGTCATGGATACACTCACCCAATCCACGTCTACTAGCATAGCATAGCAATAATAAGCAAATGTTGAGTAACTCCCAAAGGTTTGATAATAAACAGGTAACATGTTCTACCTCAACTACTCCCCAAACCCACAATTTAATTAGATCCTAATCATGCAATGTGTGAGGATTGATCTAATGCAATAAAACTGGGTAGTAGGAGATATGATCAAAGTGTTACTTGCCTTGCTGATGATCCGGGAAACATAGTGATTCGAAGTAGCAAGCGGCGCACTCTGGGTACTCTATCGCAAACAAACAAGCATACAATAAGTACTCAACTAATGCATAGGTAATACTCGAACAAGAGATCTAACCAGAAAGTTCAAGTTAAGAACTCCGGCTGGCAAAAAGAATCAAAATGAACGAAGCAACGAAAGACAAACGGCAAAAGTAACAAGCTTCGTTTACTATTCTAGACCTAGGGCAATTTTTTACAGTGGCAAAAACTTGTTTAAGTTGGTTAAACGGAAAGAGGGTTTCGAGATGAAACTCCAGGCGCTTGAATCGCCTGATTCCGATAAACGAGCGAAAAGTTAAACTAGAACGAACATCGGATCAGAGATCGCGATCAGAAAACCGCGGATTTAATCTGAGAAAAAGAAAAACGACGAACAGGTTAACGAACGAACGTTCGTTAACAAAAACTAAACGAAAAACGCGTTCGTTAAAACGAACGGACAAGCGGGCGCTCGCTAAATAAATAAATAGGAAAAAACCGATCTATTTATTAAAAAAACGAAAACATGGTTTTTCAAAAAAACCAGATCGGTTTTTCTCAGAAAACCGGGCGGCGACGCGGCTACCTCGGCTCGGTCCGGCGGGGCTCTGGCGGGTCGGCGGCTAGGCGGGGCGGCGACGACTCGGGGCTCCAGGGGGCCCCGGGGTGGCTATTTAAAGGAGGGGGGGTTGACTTGGGGAGGGGGTCGGCGGCGCGAGGCGGCTCCGGCTCGGACTCCTCCCGAGTCCGGCAGGGAAGGCAGCGGCGGCTGGGCCGGCCTGGCTCGGCTAGGCCCTTGGCCCAGGCAAGCGCGGGTCTCTCTTTTTCTAAACAATTTCGCTGCGCCTAAAAAAATTCTAGGAAAATAAATAAAAATCTAAAAATGCCAAAACAAATTTTCTCCGTCTAAATAAAATATTTAGAACAGGATGAACATTTTTTTGGCTCTAAATGCAATTTTTGAAAACGTGCAATTTTTCCTAAATTCAAATAAAATAGCAAATAAAACGAAAATAAAACCTTATTTGATTCTATTATTAAATCCTTAATATTTCTTTATTTTTGGGAAAGTCATTTTATTCCCTCTCTCATATTTCGATAATAGAAATAATTGAAGATAAAATAAATAAAATCAAATGATCCTATTTTCAAAATTTGAGAAAAACACAAATATGAAAATAACGAAATCCCCAACTCTCTCTGTAATGCCCTCGATGCGGCTATATCTCCCACGTGTCGAAGCACGACTTAGAGGCATAACCACATTGAAAGCAATGTCGCAAGTGAGGTAATCTTCACACAACCCATGTAATACATAAGGGAAAGAGGTACATAGTTGGCTTACAATCGCCACTTCACACAATTACATGAATAAAGCATTACATCAACTAGATACAATCAAGGTCCGACTACGGAACCAAAATAAAAGAAGACTACCCGATCAGGCTCGGAATCCCGGTTACAAGACATCCTCGACAATGGTAAAACAAGTCCAGCAAGACCACCTGATGCGCCGACATCCCGATAGGAGCTGCACATATCTCGTTCTCAGGGCAACACCGGATAAGCAATCCATACAACTAAAACCAGCCCTCAAGTTTCCCCGAGGTGGCGCTGCAAGGGGCTCTAGTTTGGACCAACACTTAGACAAGCACTGGCCCGAGGGGGTTAAAATAAAGATGACCCTCAGGATGCGCGACTCCCAAGGGAAAAAGGCTAGGTGGTGAATGGTAAAACCAAGGTTGGGCCTTGCTGGAGGAGTTTTATTCAAGGCGAACTGTCAAGGGGTTCCCATTATAACCCAACCGCGTAAGGAACGCAAAATCCGGGAACATAACACCGATATGACGGAAACTAGGGCGGCAAGAGTGGAACAAAACACCAGGCATAAGGCCGAGCCTTCCACCCTTTACCAAGTATATAGATGCATTAATTAAATAAGAGATATTGTGATATCCCAACAAAAATCCATGTTCCAAACATGGAACAAGCTCCAATTTCACCTGCAACTAACAACGCTATAAGAGGGGCTGAGCAAAGCGGTAACATAGCCAAACAACGGTTTGCTAGGACAAGGTGGGTTAGAGGCTTGGCTCAACAATATGGGAGGCATGATAAGAAAGTGGTAGGTATCGCAACATAGGCATAGCAAAAGAGCGAGCAACTAGCAAGCAAAGATAGAAGTGATTTCGAGGGTATGGTCATCTTGCCTGAAATCCCGCAAGGAAGAAGAACGAGTCCATGAAGAAGACAAACGGACGTAGACGAATGGGTCCTCACAAACGTGACGTTATCGGAACCAACCCGGAGAAGCAAACACCGGAAAGAAGCACACAACATAGTAAACAACCAACACATGAGCATGATATGATATGCGGGATGCGGTATGTGATGCATATGCATGATTTGCAAAGGAATGATTGAACCTGGCCTCAACTTGGAAATCCAAGAGTGCCACTGGAAAGGTGGGGTGATTTCGGTTGAAATTGATATAAAGATCACCGGAATCGGATGCATGGTTTGGAAATGGCGAGCAAAATAAATATGGCACCGGTCTGCGATAAACAACAAGTAGCCATCTAAATGCATCAAAATAAATATGCTACAACACTCAAACATGACAAAAATATACATGGCAGGAATTCACTCATGATTCCTGACAAAAGATGAACAGTGAGCTACGGCTAATTCACTCATTAACAGGATCAAACAAGCATGGCAAAAGTGCAAATGATAACAGGTTTCAGACTTAGTGAAAAAACAACAAGTCAGGAATTTATCATCAGGAAGCACACTTTAGAGCATGAAAACTATATGCTACAGGAACATATCATGGCAAAGAAAGGCATGGCATGAAGCTACTCGAAGCACTTAACAAAAGTCCCTTAGTGACCGTGAGCCAAAAGGGTTCAGAAAATACAATTGCAAGCATGTGAACATGGCAAAAACATAAACAGATTCAGACTTAGAGAAAAGCTGGAGCATGCAAAACAGTTAACGAGTAGGCAGGTTTACAAGCTCGATGCACTCACTACAGAGCATGACATGACAAACTAAGCATACAACCATCAAGAATACATGGCATAGAAGCTAGAAATGGGAAGAACAACAACATAGCATGCACGGATCAATAGCAACATCCTCGGCAAAATCGCTAACAAGTCAACAATCTGCCAAGATTCACGATATAGCAAAAGTAGAGCTCAATTGACTCAAGCTAGAGTGCTCCATAAATGCAAACAAAGACATGGATGGATAGAACATCACAATGTTAACAAAACATCCTTATTGATCATCCTCAAAAGAGGCACAGATCACTAGGAAACAACATGAACATATGGCATATCAACAAAATCAGGACAAGGACTTGGTGAAATTCTAAGTCCCTGAAATCAGCATTACCGATTATGCTACTTTGCAAGCTTGTGCTAGTCACCAAAAATATCACAAAAATACATGGCAAGCACCTCTGTAAAGATGGCATGGCATATAACAAAACACATGTAGAGCTCAGGATCATAGCATGCACACATTAATCATGGCAAAAATGACAAAATGCCATTTGCTGAAACAGATCTGACAAATTACTCACATAGCCCTCTTCCAACAGCATTTTGGGCATCAAGATGAGCTCAAATGAAAATGATGCAATGAGATGAAATGATGTACTCATTGAGACGGACATTTTGATATGCTACACGCCCAAAACGGAGCCATGGGTGCAGAGTTATGACATGATGAAGGATGCATAAAAATAACAGGAATATCAAACTTAGCCAAAATTCCAGATCTGAAAATGAGCATTAGATAGCTATAACACGGCTGGGCGGGATTTAGTGGGCTGGAGCTCACCTTGCGGCCCGTGGGCCTGTTCGGGTCTGAGGTGGAAAACCGGATCACGGGTCGGGCTGGTTCAGCGAAAACCGGAAGCGAGAGAAGAACCGCCCAAATCGGGCGGACCGGGCAGAACCGTGTGGACCGGACGGCGGAGCAGAACGGCGGCGGGGTCGCCGGAGTTGGTCGCGGCCATGACGGCGAAGCAGGATGGTGGAGTAGGGCGGCGTGGGCGCGCAGATCCAGGGAGGCCGGTGCCAGACCCGGCCAGGGCGAGGAAGCGAAGGTCCGGCGACGAGGCAAGACGCGGCTGGAGCTGGCCGGCGACGAGCTCCCGTGGCGGAGCGGCGAGCTCGTGGGGAAGCCGATGCGGGTGGTGGCGGCGGCTCCGTGCTGCGACGCGAGCGAGGTGGCGGGGACGATGGCGCAGGGCGGCGCAACGAGGTTGACGGGGCGCGGCGGCGGTCGGCGGCGAGCACGCGGGGAGGTGGCGGTGGCCGGACGACGAGGGTGGCGGCGGCGCACGGCGCGGCAGAGCGGGCCGGGCGGCGGCGAGATCTGGGCCCGCGCGGGCCCATGATGGGCTCCACGGGCCGCGGCGTAGTGGGCACCGGATCCGGACAGGTGGCGGTTGTTGATTGGCGCAGGAGGCGGCGGCAGGTGACGTGTCGCGACGCTATTGGGCGGAGTGAGGTGGCGGAGGCAGCGGACATGTCCGGCGCGGGATAAATGTCCGGCGCGCGAGGAGAGGGAGGGGGCTAGGGTTAGACCGCGAAATTTGGAGAGGGGCACGTATATATAGGTAGAGGGAGTTTGGAGAGTCCAAATGAGGTGCGGTTTTCGGCCACGCGATCATGATCGAATGACCGAGATGATGGAGGAGGTTTAGGAGGGTTTTGGGCCAAATTGGAAGGGTGTTTGGCTGCAACACACACGAGGCCTTTACGGTCCCTCGGTCAACCGTTGGAGTATCAAACGAAGTCCAAATGGCACGAAACTTGACAGGCGGTCTACCGGTAGTAAACCAAGGCCGCATGGCAAGTCTCGGTCCAATCCAAAAACGTTTAACACCAGCACATGAAAAAAGGTAGAAAGGGACACCAGGTGACATAGGAGCGCCGATATGCAAAACAGACAACAGGGAAAATGCTCGGATGCATGAGACGAACATGTATGCAAAATAAATGCACATGATGACATGATATGCAATGCATGACACGCAAGCAATGACAAGGCAACAACAGCGAATAACTGGAGGACACCTGGCACATCGGTATCGAGGTGTTACAACACTCCACCACTACGAGAGGATCTCGTCCCGAGATCTAGAATGGCACCGGAGGAACAACGGAAAAGAAAGAGAGGAGGTAAAACTAAGTTGCTCCTTTGACAAACGAGTGAAACCAAAGAACCTTGAAAAGGTTAAGCCATATCGAGAAAAGAATACGATGGAGATAAATGAAGTTGAAAGCACTCCGTTAGCAAAGAGGAACAAGGAAGAACAACTTTGGGCAGCACTCTAGTTGTGAAGGGATGCAAGGCTTGATAAGATGAAAAGAACTTGAGCCGAGGGCACAACTCTCCGGTTAAATGGATAGGCATGAAAAGAATATGATCTTTGAAAAAACGAGATGATGGGTGAAAAGAACAACGTCGCAATGCCTCCGGAAGAAAGAAATAGAAAGGTTGAGCCAACGATGAAAAGAATTTGAAAGATCTGGGAGAAAGACATTTGACTGATGGCAATTCATTCTTACGTCAAACTTTGAAAAGAATTTTAAGGATACCTCTGGGAGAATTAGAAGAGTCAGGTAAGATCCTGGAAAAGACCTGTGGGTTAGGGCCCACTCAAAAGAAACATCGTAGAACGATTCAAAAGAGAGAAAGCACCGGTTGAATTAAATGACTTGAATGAGGGAACATCCTCGAAAGAGCTTGAACGAATGCAGAGTGGAAGCACGAATCTTCGAGACATCTTCAGCACTCCGGAACAATTGAATAGCAAATGGGGAATGATTGAGAGGTACGCTGGCAAGAGAAGACATTTAAAACAAGGAAAGGTTGTGATCAACACAGAAAACTTGAATTGAATCCACCGGAGAAGAAAAAGAATGAAGAATAACGAACTTGAAGAGCATCTTCATGAGAACCGCCGGGTAAGGACATTGATGGAAAAGAATGGAGAGACTTCATAATCATAAGATATATACTTGATGAAGAAATCTTAGTCCTTGAAGAAACAAGGGTGGGAGGGCGGGAAAAACAAAGGCAACTTGGGATGGATGAAACGAACACCGTTGAGAAAGCTGAGATTGAATCTTGCAGATATTGAAAATGAACGTATCCGCTTGAAGAGAAACACATCGGTTGAAAAGGATTGACATGACAATGTCGATTATCATGAAGGATTAGTACTCCAGTAGGAATACGAGAACACCACTTATAAAAGGTATGGAATCAACATTTGACTTCGAAGCAACTCGAATACCCCAACTCAAAACAAAAACAAGGATTGGCTTGCAGAATAAGCCGGAACAAACATATGATAGAGATTTCGTTCGAAGTTTTTGTGGTGGGGCCTACACGGGCTCGATCGTACAACACCATCATGTACAAGGCAGTGCACATGACATACGAAGCGTCCCCGAGTCGGCATAGCCAAGGACTCTTTAAGACACAACGAGACCACTATAAAACCAATCGTGGATAGGCGGACCACTAGACGTCGAACCCCAATTTCATATCATACATCTGTCGGAAAGATATCCTAAGAGCTACTTGAATTCCCACTTATAAACTCCCGAAACTTTCCGGTTATGCAATCAGGTGTTGGGGATACAGGGGAAGCATAATATCTCACCCAAAACTAGCAAATCCTACATCCAGCTGTATCCATCCTTCAACACATAACCAAGAAACCTTCGGAAATCGTCTACCTCAACCTTCAAAAAGCATCCGTTATATGAGTTATGGGAATACTCCCGAACTCCCGCCCCAGTACTGGGTGGCGTCGAGGTTATCTCACCAACAACTACATAAAGGAGATTTTTGATGTCGGCGAAACTAAACTCACCTATTCCAGAACTGCAACGATAAAATTGTGATGACAACACCTTAGAGCTCAACTCCCCAGGACACTGGCACAACCCCTAAATCTCAGGAGGCACCAAGAACAATGTTCTCGTCACAAAACCATTGGAACGATTCCAAGATACCCGCGTGATCCTAATTTTTTAGTGAAATTTGAGAAGAGAAGAGTCAAAACTCTACGTCAGGATGCCTCACCAGAGCGATGAAGGGACCGAGGAGTAAAAAGAAGTCCTAACTCTCCGATATATATAATTCCTAAATGACTCAAAACATTTCTAGACTCAATAACGCCAGCGATTCGATCAAGCAGGGGGCTCCAAAGGTCGGGAAAGGCTCTGATACCAACTTGTAACGCCCTCAATGCGACTATATCTCCCACATGTCGAAGCATGACTTAGAGGCATAACCGCATTGAAAGCAATGTCGCAAGTGAGGTAATCTTCACACAACCCATGTAATACATAAGGGAAAGAGGTACATAGTTGGCTTACAATCGCCACTTCACACAATTACATGAATAAAGCATTACATCAACCAGATACAATCAAGGTCCGACTACGGAACCAAAATAAAAAAAGACTACCCCAAATGCTACACAGATCCTCGATCAACCCCAACTGGGCTCCACTACCGATCGACTAGAACGAAACAACACAAAGGACAAGATCTTCAACGAGCTCCTCCTTGAGCTCGGTTGTGTCATCTGCACGGTATCCTCGGCACCTGCAAGATGGTCTTGGAAGTATCTGTGAGTCACGGGGACTCAGCAATCTCACACCCTCGCGATCAAGACTATTTAAGCTTATGGGTAAGGCAAAGTTATGAGGTGGAGCTGCAGCAAGCGACTAGCATATATGGTGGCTAACTTACGCAAATGAGAGCGAAAAGAGAAGGCAAAGCGCGATCGAGAAACTATGAACAAGAAGTGATCCTAGAACAACCTACGTCAAACATAACTCCAACACCGTGTTCACTTCCCAGACTCCGCCGAAAAGAGACCATCACGGTTACACATGCGGTTGATGTATTTTAATTAAGATCAACTTCAGGTTTTCTACAACCGGACATTAATAAATTCCCATCTGCCCATAACCGCGGGCACGGCTTTCGAAAGTTCAAATCCCTGCAGGGGTGTCCCAACTTAGCCCATCACAAGCTCTCACGGTCAACAAAGGATATTCCTTCTAGCGGGAAGACCCGATCAGGCTCAGAATCCCGGTTACAAGACATCCTCGACAATGGTAAAACAAGTCCAGCAAGACCACCCGATGCGCCGACATCCCGATAGGAGCTGCACATATCTCGTTCTCAGGGCAACACCGGATAAGCAATCCGTACAACTAAAACTAGCCCTCGAGTTTCCCCGAGGTGGCGCTGCAAGGGGCTCTAGTTTGGACCAACACTTAGACAAGCACTGGCCCGGGGGGGGGGGGGGGGGGGTTAAAATAAAGATGACCCTCGGGATGCGCGACTCCCAAGGGAAAAAGGCTAGGTGGTGAATGGTAAAACCAAGGTTGGGCCTTGCTGGAGGAGTTTTATTCAAAGAGAACTGTCAAGGGGTTCCCATTATAATCCAACCGCGTAAGGAATGCAAAATCCAGGAACATAACACCGATATGACGGAAACTAGGGCGGCAAGAGTGGAACAAAACACCAGGCATAAGGCCGAGCCTTCCACCCTTTACCAAGTATATAGATGCATTAATTAAATAAGAGATATTGTGATATCCCAACAAAAATCCATGTTCCAAACATGGAACAAGCTCCAATCTTCACCTGCAACTAACAACGCTATAAGAGGGGCTGAGCAAAGCGGCAACATAGCCAAACAACGGTTTGCTAGGACAAGGTGGGTTAGAGGCATGGCTCAACAATATGGGAGGCATGATAAGCAAGTGGTAGGTATCGCAGCATAGGCATAGCAAAAGAGCGATCAACTAGCAAGCAAAGATAGAAGTGATTTCGAGGGTATGGTCATCTTGCCTGAAATCCCGCAAGGAAGAAGAACGAGTCCATGAAGAAGACAAACGGACATAGACGAATGGGTCCTCACAAACGCGACGTTATCGGAACCAACCCGGAGATGCAAACACCGGAAAGAAGCACACAACATAGTAAACAACCAACACATGAACATGATATGATATGCGGGATGCGGTATGTGATGCATATGCATGATTTGCAAAGGAATGATTGAACCTGGCCTCAACTTGGAAATCCAAGAGTTCCACTGGAAAGGTGGGGTGATTTCGGTTGAAATCGATATAAAGATCACCGGAATCGGATGCATGGTTTGGAAATGGCGAGCAAAACAAATATGGCACCGGTCTGCGATAAACAACAAGTAGCCATCTAAATGCATCAAAATAAATATGCTACAGCACTCAAACATGACAACAAAATACATGGCATGGATCCACTCACGATTCTTGAAAAAAGATGAACACTGAGCTACGGCTAATTCACTCATTAACAGGATCAAACAAGCATGGCAAAAGTGCAAATGATAACAGGTTTCAGACTTAGTGAAAAAACAAGAGGTCAGGAATTTATCATCAGGAAGCACACTTTAGAGCATGAAAACTATATGCTACAGGAACATATCATGGCAAATCAAGGCATGGAATGAAGCTACTCAAAGCACTTAACAAAAGTCCCTTAGTGACCTTGAGCCAAAAGGGTTCAGAAAATACAATTGCAAGCATGTGAACATGGCAAAAACATAAACAGATTCAGACTTAGAGAAAAACTGGAGCATGCAAAACAGTTAACGAGTAGGCATGTTTACGAGCTCGATGCACTCACTACAGAGCATGGCATGACAAACTAAGCATACACCCATCAAGAATACATGACACAGAAGCTAGAAATGGCAAGAACAACAACATAGCCTGCACGGATCAATATCAACATCCTCGGCAAAATGGCTAACAAGTCAACAATCTGCCAAGATTCACAATATAGCAAAAGTAGAGCTCGATTGACTCAAGCTAGGGTGCTCCATAAATGCAAACAAAGACATGGATGGATAGAGCACCACAATGTTAACAAAACATCCTTACTGATCATCCTCAAAAGAGGCACGGATCACTAGGAAACAACATGAACATATGGCATATCAACAAAATCAGGACAAGGACTTGGTAAAATTCTAAGTCCCTGAAATCAGCATTACCGATTACGCTACTTTGCAAGCTTGTGCTAGTCACCACAAATATCACATAAATACATGGTAAGCACCTCTGTAAAGATGGCATGGCATATAACAAAACACATGTAGAGCTCAGGATCATAGCATGCACACATTAAGCATGGCAAAAATGACAAAATGCCATTTGCTGAAACAGATCTAACAAATTACTCACATAGCCCTCTTCCAACAGCATTTTGGGCATCAAGATGAGCTCAAATGAAAATGATGCAATGAGATGAAATGATGTACTCGTTGAGACAAACATTTTGATATGCTACACGCCCAAAACGAAGCCATGGGTGCAGAGTTATGGCATGATGAAGGATGCATAAAAATAATAGGAATATCAGACTTAGCCAAAATTCCAGATCTGAAAATGAGCGTTAGATAGCTATGACACGGCTCGGCGGGATTTAGTGGGCTGGAGCTCACCTTGCGGCCCGTGGGCCTATTCGGGTCTGAGGTGGAAAACCAGATCGCGGGTCGGGCTGGTTCAGCGAAAACCGGAAGCAAGAGAAGAACCGCCCGAACCAGGCGGACCGGGCAGAACCGTGTGGACTGGACGGCGGAGAAGAACGGCGGCGGGGTTGCCGGAGTTGGTCGCGGCCATGACGGCGAAGCAGGATGGTGGAACAAGGCGACGCGGGTGCGAGGATCCGGAGAGGCCGGTGCCAGATCCGGCCAAGGCGAGGAAGCGAAGGTCCGGCGGCGAGGCAAGGCGCGGCTGGAGTTGGCCGGCGATGAGCTCCCGTGGCGGAGCGGCGAGCTCGCAGGGAAGCCGATGCGGGTGGTGGCGGCGGCTCCGTGCTGTGACACGAGCGAGGCGGCGGGGACGATGGCGCAGGGCGGCGCGACAAGGTTGACGGGGCGCGGCGGCGGTCAGCAGCGAGCACGCGGGGAGGTGGCGGTGGCCGGACGGCGAGGGCGGCGGCGGCGCACGGCGCGGCAGAGCGGGCCGGGCGGCGGCGAGATCTGGGCCCGCGCGGGCCCGTGATGGGCTCCGCGGGCCGCGACGAAGTGGGCACCGGATCCGGACAGGTGGCGGGTGTGGATTAGCGCAGGAGGCAGCGGCGGGTGATGTGTCGCGACGCTATTGGGCGGAGTGAGGTGGCGGAGGCAGCGGACATGTCCGGCATGGGATAAATGTCCGGCGCGCGAGGAGAGGGAGGGGGCTAGGGTTAGACCGCGAAATTTGGAGAGGGGCACATATATATAGGTAGAGGGAGCTAGGAGAGTCCAAATGATGTGCGGTTTTCGGCCACGCGATCGTGATCGAACGACTGAGATGATGGAGGAGGTTTCGGAGGGTTTTGGGCCAAATTGGAAGGGTGTTGGGCTGCAACACACACAAGAGGCCTTTACGGTCCCTCGGTTAACCGTTGGAGTATCAAACGAAGTCCAAATGGCACGAAACTTGACAGGCGGTCTACCGGTAGTAAACCAAGGCCGCATGGCAAGTCTCGGTCCAATCCGAAAACGTTTAACACCCGCACATGAAAAAAGGTAGAAAGGGACACCGGGTGACATAGGAGCGCCGGAATGCAAAACAGACAACGAGGAAAATGCTCGGATGCATGAGACGAACATGTATGCAAAAGAAATGCACATGATAACATGATATGCAATGCATGATACGCAAGCAATGACAAGGCAACAACAGCGAATAACTGGAGGACACCTGGCACATCGGTCTCGGGGCATTACACTCTCCGAGGGTCCTTGAGTTGCGTAGAATTTCTAGGATCAACCAGAAAGCAATAAAATATGATATGCAATGATGATCTATTGTATAACATTCCAAATTGAAAATTTGGGATGTTACAAACCTACCCCCTTAAGATGAATCTCGCCCTCAAGATTCGGGTTGGCTAGAAAATAGGTGAGGGTGGTCCTTCAGCAATTCTTCCTCTCGCTCCCAAGTGGCTTCATCCTCCGTGTGGTGGCTCCACTAAACCTTGCAAAACTTCATAACCTTGCTGCGGGTGACTCGACTGGCATACTCTAGAATCTTGACTGGTTTCTCCTCATAGGTCAAATCACTGTCCAACTGAACCGCTTCCAGTGGCACTGTATCTCTCAATGGTATATCAGCCATCTCTTCGTGGCACTTCTTCAACTGGGAAACGTGGAACACATCATGAACTCCTGACAATCCTTCGGGCAATTCCAACTTATAGGCTACTTCTCCCATACGTTCCAAAACTTTATATGGGCCTACAAAACCTGGCGCTAACTTTCCCTTAACTCCAAAGCGCTTAACTCCTCGAAGTGGTGATACTCGAAGATAAATTCGGTCTCCGACTTAGTAAACTGTCTCCTTGCGTTTAGAATCTGCATAACTCTTCTGCCTGGATTGGGCTACCTTGAGCCTATCACGAATCAATTTTACTTTCTATTCAGAATCTTTAATCAGATCCAGTCCAAACAGCTGGCGGTCTCCAACTTCATCCCAAGACAATGGGGTCCTGCACCTCCTTCTGTACAAGGCTTCGAAAGGGGCCATATTCAAACTGGATTGATAATTGTTGTTGTAAGAGAACTCTGCATATGGCAAATTCTCGTCCCAACTAGATCCGTAATCTAGCGCACAAGCTCTTAACATATCCTCCAAAATCCGATTGACTCTCTCGGTCTGTCCATCTGTCTGCGGATGGAAAGCTGTACTAAACTCTAGTCTGGTACCCAAAGTTTCATGCAACTGATTCCAGAACTTTGAGGTAAATTGGGTTCCTCTATCTGATACAATGCTCTTTGGAACTCCATGCAGACGTACGATTCTGGTCATGTATATCTTTGCCAACTTTGCACTGGTATAGGTAGTCTTCACTGGAATGAAATGAGCTACCTTTGTCAAACGATCGACTACAACCCATATTGAGTCATAGCCTGAATGAGTTCTGGGTAAACCCGTAATAAAATCCATGCCTAACTTATCCCACTTCCATTCGGGTATCGGCAATGGCTGTAGCAACCCTGCTGGCTTCTGATGCTCTGCCTTTACTCTCTGACATACATCACAAACTGCTACATACTCCGCAATATCCTTCTTCATTCCGGTCCACTAGAAAGTATCCTTCAAATCCAAATACATCTTGGTATTTCCTGGGTGAATCAAATATGGTGAATCATGTGCCTCTTGCAGAATTAACTTCCTGATCTCCAAATCATTAGGCACATAAACACGGTCTTCAAACCATAGGGTATTATGCTCGTCCTCACGAAATCCCTTAGCTTTTCCTTTGCTCATTTTCTCCTTAATAGAGGTAATCTCCTTGTCAGTCCTTTGAGCTTCTCTGATCTTATCCATCAAGGTAGACTGAATCTCCAATGCTGCTACATATCCTCTCGGAACTATCTCCAAACATATTTCATGAAGATTTTCAGTTAACTCCCTTGGTAAATCTCCCGTCATTAAGGTGTTGACATGGCTTTTACGGCTCAGCGCGTCAGCTACTACGTTAGCCTTTCCGGGGTGATAATGTAATCTCATATCATAATCCTTGATGAGCTCCAACCATCTTCTTTGCCTGAGATTCAACTCTTTCTGCGTGAAAATATACTTCAAACTCTTGTGATTCGTGTACACCTCACAATGGTTTCCAATGAGAAAGTGTCTCCAAGTTTTCAATGCATGCACTACGGCTGCTAACTCCAAATCATGTGTAGCATAACTCAACTCATGAGGCTTAAGCTGTCGTGAGGCATATGAAACAACTCTTCCTTCCTGCATAAGCACTGCTCCAAGTCCTCGACGTGAAGCGTCGCAATACATCTCATAATCCTTGGTCTGATCTGGCAAAATCAACACAGGTGATGTAACCAGACGTTTCTTCAACTCCTGGAAACTAGCCTCACACTCCTCAGTCCATTTGAACTTGGTATCCTTCTTCAACAACTCCGTCATAGGCTGCGCAATCTTTGAGAAATTCTCAATGAATCTCCGGTAGTATCCTCGAGTCCAAGAAAACTCTAGATCTCTCCAACTGTTGTTGGCGCTTCCCAATTGGTCACGGTGTCAACTTTAGTGGGATCTACTGCTATACCTTCTCCCGATATAACGTGTCCGAGAAATCTAACTTCCTTCAACCAAAACTTACATTTGCTAAACTTGGCATATAATTGATGTTCTCTGAGCTTTCCAAGTACCAAACGCAAATGCTCCTTATGCTCCTCTTCGTTCTTGGAGTAAACCAGGATATCATCAATGAACACTACAACGAACTTATCCAGCAACTCTATAAACACCTTGTTCATCATGTTCATGAAATATGCAGGTGCGTTAGTCAGACCAAATGACATAACGGTATACTCGTACAACCCATACCTGGTGGTAAAAGCCGTCTTAGGTATATCCTGTTCTCGAATCTTCAATTGGTGGTATCCTGATCGTAGATCGATCTTGGAAAATACCTTAGCTCCTTGCAATCGATCAAACAGATCATTGATCATTGGTAGTGGGTACTTGTTCTTGATGGTTACTTCATTTAATCCTCGGTAATCAACAACCATCCTTAACGATCCATCCTTCTTTTCCACTAGAGGTACTGGCGATCCCCAAGGTGAAGAACTTGGGCAAATATATCCTTTATCCAGTAACTCCTTAATCTGCTTCTTAATCTCCACCAAATCCTTTGCGGGCATCCTATATGGTCTCTTTGATATTGGCCCTGTGCTTGGCAAAAGCTCAATCAAAAACTCAATATCTCTATCCGGTGGCATGCTTGGCAATTCCTCTGGAAATACACCCGGGAAATCCTTCACCACTGGTACTTCATCCTGCACAACTCCTATTAAACAATTTACTTGAGTCCTCTTTGGCACATGCCGTGATACATACTTGATCCTTCTTCCTTCTGGGGTGGTAATCAAAATTGACTTACTGGCACATTCAATATTACCTTCATACTTTGACAACCAATCCATGCCTAATATCACATCCAATCCTTGAGATTCCAACACTATTAGGTCTGAGGGAAATACGTAGTTACCAATCCTTAATGGTAACCGATCACACCATAGGCTAGCCATATACTCTGCTCCAGGCGAGGTTACTAACATGGGTGACCTAAGGGCTTGGGTTGGCAGTTTATACTTATCCACAAATCCCATTGATATGTATGAATGCGATGCACCAGTATCAAAAAGAACGAGTGCAGTAAATGACTTAACCAAAAACTTATCGATTACTGCATCCGGCTGCTCTTCAACCTCCTCCACGTTAACGTGGTTCACCTATCCCCTGTTGAAAGGGTTCGGCTTCTTACTACAGCTTCCATTGCCATTTCCATTCCGGGATTCAGGACATTCGTTGGCATAATGTCCGGTCTTCTGGGACTTAAAGCAAGTGACTTGGCTCAGGTCTTTCTTGGCTAGGGTTGATGGGTTGGTGCGGTTCTGGCCGTTGCTTCCTCCATTCCCATTACCATTCTTGGGGCCATTGTGATTGTGCGAGCTACCTCCTCCATGGGTATGCTGAAAATGTCCTCCCGGTCTAGGGGTAAAATGTGGCTTCTGCTGAGCTCCTGAATTGCACTTCCCTTGTCCATACTTCCTCTTGCGATTCTCAATCTGCTGCTGCTTCCCTTCAATCATGAGAGCATGATCTACCAACCCCTGGTAGTTGTTGAAGGTTGCTACCATCAACTGCATGCTCAACTCATCATTCAATCCTTCCAGAAAGTTCTCCTGCTTAGCTGCATCCGTAGCAACGTCATCTGGGGCATAACGTGCTAGCTTACTAAAGTCCTCCACATACTGGCCAACTGTCCGTCCTCCTTGGCGCAAGTTGCGAAACTCTCACTTCTTCATGGACATAGCTCCTGATGAAACATGGGCAGTACGAAAAGCCTGCTGAAACTGGTCCCACGTGACAGTGTCGACAGGGAAAGTGGCTGTGAAATTCACCCACCATGATGCTGCAGGTCCTTCCAGCTGATGTGCGGCAAACTTCACCTTTTCCGCATATGCGCATCTTGCTGTGGTCAACTCTCTTGCTGTCTTGCGGAGCCAATCATCTGCTACTATCGGCTCGGTGCTACTGGAAAACACCGGCGGATTCAGCCTAAGAAAACGGGCTAAGTGGTCAACAGGTGGTGGTGGTGGGTTGTTGTTGTTGTTCCCCTGATTCTGATTCTGGACTAGCAACTGGATCAACGTGTTCTGCTGCTGGATCAACTGGGTGAGCTCCGGTGGGAAGGTAAATCCGGGGTCACGTCTCGGAGGCATCTGAGGGTTTAGAAAAGATGAGATTTGAGAATGGAGGGGTTCTAAAGACAAAACACTGCCCATATGCACATGAGACAAAAGCAAACAATTCACTTCATTCAATCAATCAAACAAGGGCATACAATCGATCTAACTATCGCAAAAGTGCTCGAACTACTATATTTACATGGTGGACTACTACTACTGATGGGGTGGTGTACTAGAAATATTCTTCAGTTGCAGACTCCATGATATCTGCTCCAGCTTCATCAATATAGTCATCGTCGCTATCATCTGGATCCGAGTCGGTGTCGTCGATGATGATGTAGTCTTCCGGGCAAATCTCCTTGGGTTCTTCGTCTTCTTCTACTGGTGTAGGGCCTCCCATAAATATTCCAATCTTCTTGATCAGATCGTCATTCTTCTCCACTAATACTTCGATTTCCTCTTCATAATCTTCACCTGTAGCCTTGAGTTCTTCCTCCAGTTCCTTGATTCTTGTCCTCGCCTTCTTCAGATCTATCATGTCGGCGCACATCTGGTTCTCCTGACGTTGAATGTGTTGGTTTAACTCCTGGATAAAAGCTGCAACTGATATATCCTTCCTGGTGCTGATCATCTCCTAGTGCTCATCTCGGCGCCCACAAATCTGGTAGATAGTATCCTTGAGATCATTGCGGTAAACTTCTCCAATGCGTTCCATGGCGATGTGAGCTGCCATGCTCTTTCCTAGACTCCAAGTTGGTGCATCAAAAGAAAACTCTATGGGCTCAGTGACTGGCATGAACATCCTTCCTGGAACTTGAACTTGAATCATCCAGGGCTCTTCTTCAGGTAGAGTGGCATTGTAGGTTCCGGTGAAGCTTGGTACTCCTATGTTCAGGTATCTAGTGACTTCCTTCAAGTGACGTCCAAAGGGTGTATCTTCATCCGATTGCGTGAACTTGTTCCTTGCATCCGCCATCCTAAAAGAGTAGAAAAGATGAGAGGTTAGAAGGAGAAGAGTGAGTAGTGATCTAGGGCTTTAGCTTAGTGGTTGTGTCCTACAGTCAGCGTGTGCTCTGATACCATCTTGTAGCGACCAGACCTCAAACGGTCCAATCTCTGTGCTCCGGTGTCATCCCTGGATCAGTAATGCTGACACCACACAGTACCTGAAGGATTTATAATAGAGTAGCAATCACACACCTATTACATTGAGTGTCTCAAAAGAGAACTTATAATAATAAATATGGCTTAAGGGCATCTAATAACGATAACAGAGGAAGGCTTGGAAGATAGGTGAGTCCATCAACTCCAACGGCATCACTGAGTATAGAACCACGACCTAAGGCACCTTAATCGTCGTTTGAAAAGTCTACAACATTAACGTTGCAGCCCGAAACGGGTCAGCACATGGAATATGTTGGCAATGTAACACATAGAGAGTAATAAAAGAATATGGCTATTCTATATGCATATAAGGCTGGTGAAAAGCTCTATGGTTACAGTTTTGCGTAAAGCCAATTTTTCCCTACTGCAAAGGAATAAATTTTATTTAACTATCATGGTAGTTGTTAAACATTGAGAATGGTTGACAACATTCTCAATCCCAATTAAGCATCATCATTAAAAACCCAACAAAAATTAATTAGAGTAACATGATGAGACTCACATGATAATCCAGGTACTAGATACTCAAGATGTCCATAACCGGGGACACGGCTAATCATGATTAGTTTATACACTCTGCACAGGTTTGCGCACTTTTCCCCACAAGATCCGATCTCCTCCGTTGGATTTCTCGCACTACAAGGTGTTTGAGAAACGGATGACCGAGACATAGTCTTTCAAAAGCGCTAGCACCTTACGAACGGGTAGACCGTACCAACCTACATCCCCTACATCTGCTAGTCTACCACTGTAAGAGTTCGCACGACTTAGTCAACTATGCTAGAGCCCATAGTAGCTTGTGGCTACACACGGAAGTTTCTAGCATGAATAATCTCATGATCCCTTTGAGTCTGGGTGGCGGTCCAAAAGAAAACAGGCAATCGCTGGAAAACCCAGGTGCCTCAATCCACCCAGATGTGTGTTTAGGTTGCCACCTTAGATAAACCATTAATTAACAATCTCACATCTGTCATGGATACACTCATCCAATCCACGTCTACTAGCATAGCATAGCAATAATAAGCAAACGTTGAGTAACTCCCAAAGGTTTGATAATAAACAGGTAATAGGTTCTACCTCAACTACTCCCCAAACCCACAATTTAATTAGATCCTAATCATGCAATGTGTGAGGATTGATCTAATGAAATAAAACTGGGTAGTAGGAGATATAATCAAAGTGTTACTTGCCTTGCTGATAAAACTCGAAGTAGCAAGCGGCGCACTCCGGGTACTCTATCGCAAACAAACAAGCATACAATAAGTACTCAAGTAATGCACAGGTAAAACTCGAACAAGAGGTCTAACCAGAAAAGTTCAACTTAAGAACTCCGGTTGGTAAAAAGAATCAAAACGAACGAAGCAATGAAAGACAAACGTCAAAAGAAACAAGCTTCGTTTACTATTCTAGACCTAGGGAAATTTTTTATAGTGGCAAAAACTTGTTTGAGTTGGTTAAATGGAAAGAGGGTTTCGAGATGAAACTCCAAGCGCTTGAATCGCCTGATTCCGATAAATGAGCGAAAAGTTAAACAAGAATGAACATCGGATCAGAGATCGCGATCAGAAAAACCGCGGATTTAATCCGAGAAAAAGAAAAATGACGAACAGGTTAACGAACGAACGATTGTTAACAGAAACTAAACGAAAAACGCGTTCGTTAAAATGAATGGACAAGCGGGCGCTCGGTAAATAAATAAACCAAAAAAAACCGATCTATTTATTAAAAAAAATGAAAACTAGGGTTTTGAAAAAAACCAGATCGGTTTTTATCAGAAAACAAGGCGGCGGGGCGGCTACCTCGGTTCGGTCCGGCGGTGCTCCGGCGGGTCGGCGGCTAGGCGGGGCGGCGGCAACAACGGCGTGGGGCAGCGGTGGCGTGCGGCGGCTGGCGGCGGGGATGCAGGGCGGCGGTGACTCGAGGCTCCAGGTGGGCCCCGGGGTGGCTATTTAAAGGAGGGGGGTTGACTTGGGAAGGGGGTCGGCGGCGCGAGGCGGCTCTGGCTCGGACTCCTCCTGAGTCCGGCGGGGAAGGCGGCGGCGGCTGGGCCGGCCTGGCTCGGCTGGGCCCTTGGCCCAGTCGGGAGCGGGTCTCTCTTTTTTTAAAATAATTTCCCGGCGCCTAAACAAATTCTAGAAAAATAAATAAAAATCTAAAAATGCCAAAACAAATTTTCTCCGTCTAAATAAAATATTTAGAACATGATGAACATTTTTTGGCTCTAAATGCAATTTATGAAAACATGCAATTTTTCCTAAATTCAAATAAAATAGCAAATAAAACCAAAATATAACCTTATTTGATTCTTTTATTAAATCCTCAATATTTCTTTATTTTTGGGAAAGTCATTTTATTCCCTTTCTCCTATTTTGATAATAGAAATAATTGAAGATAAAATAAATAAAATCAAATGATCCTATTTTCAAAATTTGAAAAAAACTCAAATATGAAAATAACGAAATCCCCAACTCTCTCCGAGGGTCCTTGAGTTGCATAGAATTTATAGGATCAACCTGAAAGCAATAAAATACGATATGCAATGATGATCTATTGTATAACAGTCCAAATTGAAAATTTGGGATGTTACATAATTCCTGCTCGACCTCGAGTAGGTAAATGGTAAAACATAATTTTTGATATGGAATGCTACTAGGCATAATTTCAATATAATTCTTATTAATTGTTGCATGAATATTCAGATCCGAAAGATTCAAGATAAAAGTTTAATATTGACATAGAAATAATAATACTTCGAGCATACTAACTAAGCAATTATGTCTTCTCAAAATAACATGGCCAAAGAAAGTTCATCCCTACAAAATCATATAGTTTTGTCACACAAGAATGCTCTCATCATGCACAACCCCGATGACAAGCCAAGAAATTGTTTCATACTTTAGTAATCTCAAACTTTATAAACCTTCACGCAATACATGAGCGTGAGCCATGGATATAGCACTATGGGTGGAATAGAGTGTAATGATGGGGGTTATGTGGAGAAGACAAAAAAGGAGAAAGTCTCACATCAACGAGGCTAATCAATGGGCTATGGAGATGCCCATCGATTGCTGTTAATGCAAGGAGTAGGGATTGCCATGCAACGAATGCACTAGAGCTATAAATGTATGAAAGCTCAACAAAAAAACTAGTGGGTGTGCATCCAACTTGCTTGCTCATGAAGACCTAGGGCACTTGAGGAGGCCCATTGTTGGAATATACAAGCCAAGTTCTATAATGAAAAATTCCCACTAGTATATGAAAGTGACAAAACAAGAGACTCTCTATCATGAAGATCATGATGCTAATTTGAAGCACAAGTGTGGAAAAATAGATAGTAGCATTGTCCATTTTCATTTATTTTTTTGGGGGGGCCTTCTTTTTTTGGCCTTTCTCTTTTTTTATTGGGACAATGCTCTATTAAATGATGATCATCACACTTCTATTTATTTACAACTAAATGATTACAACTCGATACTAGAACAAGGTATGACTCTATATGAATGCCTCCGGCGGTGTACCGGGATATGCAATGAACCAAGAGTGACATGTATGAAAAATTATGAACGGTGGCTTTGCCACAAATACGATGTCAACTACATGATCATGCAAAGCAATAGGACAATGATGAACGTGTCATGATAAACATGATGGTGGAAAGTTGCATGGCAATATATCTCGGAATGGCTATGGAAATTCCATAATAGGTAGGTATGGTGGCTATTTTGAGGAAGATATAAGGAGGTTTATGTGTGAAAGAGCGTATCATATCACGGGGTTTGGATGCACCGACGAAGTTTGCACCAACTCTCAATGTGAGAAAAGGCAATGCACGGTACAGAGGAGGCTAGCAATGATGGAAAGGTGAGAGTGCGTATAATCCATGGACTCAACATTAGTCATAAAGAACTCACATACTTATTGCAAAAATCTACAAGTCATCAAAAACCAAGCACTACGCGCATGCTCCTAGGGGGATAGATTGGTAGGAAAAGACCATCGCTCGTCCTCGACCGCCACTCATAAAGAGGATAATCAAAGAGCACCTCATATTTCAAATTTGTTACATAATGTTTACCATACGTGCATGCTACGGGACTTGAAAACTCCAACACAAGTATTTCACAAATTCACAACTACTCAACTAGCACAGCTTTAATATCACTACCTCCATATCTCAAAACAATCATCAAGCATCAAACTTCTCCTAGTATTCAAAACACTCATAAGAAAGTTTTTACTAATCTTGAATACCTAGCATATTAGGATTATTTAAGCAAATTACCATGCTATTTAAGACTCTCAAAATAATCTAAGTAAAGCATGAGAGATCAATAGTTTCTATAAAAGCAATCCACCACCGTGCTCTAAAAGATATAAGTGAAGTACTAGAGCAAAACTATATAACTCAAAAGATATAAGTGAAGCACATAGAGTATTCTAATAATTTCCGAATCATGTGTGTCTCTCTCAAAAGGTGTGTACGTAAAAGATGACTGTGGTAAACTAAAAAGCAAATAATCAAGTCATACAAGACGCTCCAAGCAAAACACATATCATGTGGTGAATAAAAATATAGCTCCAAGTAAAGTTTACCGATGGAAGTAGACGAAAGAGGGGATGCCTTCCGGGGCATCCCCAAGCTTTGGATTTTTGGTGTCCTTAGATTATCTTGGGGGTGCCATGGGCATCCCCAAGCTTAGGATCTTGCCACTCCTTGTTCCATAATCCATCAAATCTTTACCCAAAACCTGAAAACTTCACAACACAAAACTTAAAGTAGAAAATCTCGTGAGCTTCGTTAGCAAAAGAAAACAAAACACCACTTCAAGGTACTGTAATGAACTCATTATTTATTTATATTGGTGTTAAACCTACTGTATTCCAACTTCTCTATGGTTTATAAACTATTTTACTAGCCATAGATTCATCAAAATAAGCAAAGAACACACGAAAAATAGAATCTGTCAAAAACAGAACAGTCTGTAGTAATCTGTAGCTAGCGCAAGATCTAGAACCTCAAAAATTCTAAAATAAATTGCTGGACGTGAGTAATTTATCTATTAATCATCTTAAAAAAATAATTAACTAAATATCACTTTCAAAATAAAAATGGCAGCAGTTCTCATGAGCGCTAAAGTTTCTGTTTTTTACAGCAAGATTAACAAGACTTTCCCCAAGTCTTCCCAACGGTTCTACTTGGCACAAAAACTAATTAAACACAAAAAACACAACCAAAACAGAGGCTAGATAAATTATTTATTACTAAACAGGATCAAAAATCAAGGAATAAAAATAAAATTGGGTTGCCTCCCAACAAGCGCAATCATTTAACGCCCCTAGCTAGGCATAAAAAGCAAGGATAGATCTAGGTATTGCCATCTTTGGTAGGCAATCCATAAGTGGCTCTCATAATAGATTCATAAGGTAATTTAATTTCTCTTTCTAGGAAAGTGTTCCATGCCTTTCCTTAACGGAAATTGGAATCTAATATTTCCTTCCTTCGTATCAATAATTGCACCAATCGTTCTAAGGAAAGGTCTACCAAGAATAATAGAACATGAAGGATTGCAATCTATGTCAAGAACAATAAATCTACGGGCACATAGTTCCTAGTTGCAACAATAAGAACATCATTAATTCTTCCCATAGGTTTCTTAATAGTGGAATCCGCAAGGTGCAAGTTTAAAGAGCAATCATCAAAATCACGGAAACCTAACAAATCACACAAAGTCTTTGGAATCGTGGAAACACTAGCACCCAAATCACACAAAGCATAACATTCATGATCTTTAATTTTAATTTTAATAGTAGGTTACCACTCATAATAAAGTTTTCTAGGGATAGAAACTTCCAACTCAAGTTTTTCTTCATAAGATTGCATCAAAGCATCAACGATATGTTTGGTAAAAGCTTTATTTTGGCTATAAGCATGAGGAGAATTTAGCACGGATTGCAACAAGGAAATACAATCTATCAAAGAGAAATTATCATAATTAAATTCCTTGAAATACAAAATATTAGGTTCATTAACATCTAGAGTTTTGATCTCTTCAATCCCACTTTTATCAATTTTAGCATCAAGATCTAAAAACTCCGAATTTTTGGAACACCTTCTAGGTAAAGGTAGATCATATTCAGTCCCATAATTATCAAGATTCATGTCGCAAAACAAAGATTTAATAGGGGACAAATCAATAACTTTCAGATCTTCATCTTTATTATCATGGAAACTAGAAGAACACACTCTTATAAAGGAATCTTTCTTAGCACGCATCCTAGCGATTATTTCTTTGCACTCATCAATGGAAATTATCATGGATTTGAGAGACTCATTGATATCATGCTTAGGAGGAATAAATCTAAATTTTAAAGAATCAACATAAAGAGAAATTCTATCAACGTTCCTAGCCAATTTATCAATCTTACGCAATTTTTCTTCAATCAAAGCACTGGAATTCTTTTGCGAAGTAATAAATTCTCTAATATTAGATTCAAAATCAGAGGGCATCTTATTATAATTTCCATAAGAATTGTTGTAGGAATTACCATAATTATTAGAGGAATTGCTAGGATAAGGCCTAGGATTAAAGTTTCCTCTATACACATTGTTACCAAAATTGTTCCTACCAACAAAATTCACATCCATAGATTCATTATTATTCTCAATCAAAGTAGACAAAGGCATATCATTAGGATCAGAAGAAACACTTTTATTAGCAAATAAATTCATAAGTTCATCCATCTTTCCACTCAAAACATTAATTTCTTCTATCGCATGCACTTTCTTATTAGTAGATCTTTCAGTGTGCCATTGAGAATAATTAAACATAATATTATCTAGGAGTTTAGTAGCTTCTCCTAAAGTGATTTCCATAAAAGTGCCTCCCGCGGCCGAATCTAGAAGATTTCTAGAAGCAAAATTCAATCCGGCATAAATTTTTTGTATAATCATCCACAAATTCAAACCATGCATAGGGCAATTACGTATCATTAATTTCATCCTCTCCCAAGCTTGTGCAACATGTTCATGATCAAGTTGCTTAAAATTCGTAATATCGTTTCTAAGAGAGATGATCTTAGTGGGAGGAAAATACTTAGAGATAAAAGCATCTTGGCACTTATTCCAAGAGTCAATACTATTTTTAGGCAAAGACAAAAACCAAGCTTTAGCACGATCTCTAAGCGAAAAAGGAAATAGCTTCAATTTAACAATATCATTGTCCACATCTTTCTTCTTTTGCATATCACACAAATCAACGAAGCTATTTAGATGGGTAGCGGCATCTTCACTAGGAAGGCCGGAAAACGGATATTTCATGTCACATCCCTAGTCTGGTATGACCTAGACTAGCTAGCCATTTGTGCATCATATTTAAATTTCATTTAAATTTGAAATGAGGATCGGTGGAACCCTCAGAATCATTTTTGAAAATGACCCAAATAAAAATTTCTCCAAAAGGGTCCAAGAAAATGCTCATGTTGCCCTCTGAAAATATTGGACAGAGATAAAAATCAAACCAATATTTTTAGGAGCTCATGGATATTTAATTTTGGCCATTTGGATTAATCCGATAATTATTTGCTTTGGATATATATTGTTATATATATGAAATATGGTCCAAAAATTATGCCATTTATAAAGGAGCTCTGGAATAATATATCTAGCTCCTGCAAAAATTGGCATAAGGTATTAAATTGATTTAGTATTACTACTAAATCAAAACAAATGTCAGAAAAATTAGAAAACAGAAATAAAAGAGGGAAACCTTACCTGGGCTTCTTACCTGGCGTCTCTGGCCCAGCAAGCCAGCCCAGCAAGCCAGCCCAGCCCACCACCGTCGTCGTCCTCCTGGCGCCAGTCGGCCAGGCGTGTGGCCGACGCGCGCGCACGGACGGAGCGCCACGCCACCAGCTCGCCTGCCTGCCTGCCCTGCCAGCACGACGCCGCGTTGCTTCTTCTCGGTGCCGCCCCGATCCCCTGGCCTCACCCCCCTCTCTCCCGTGCTTTCCCCCTTCTCCCTTGCTCTCTCTCTCTCTCTCGTGTCCGAACGCGTCGGTCGCCGCCGTTCGCCATAGCCGCCGCCACCGGCCTCCCCTCGCCTCCCCGACACGCGCAGGAGCTCCGCCCCCTCGCCCTGAAGCTCTCCGTCAAGCCACAAGACGACGGACGCCCTGAGGAGCCGCCGTCGCCATCGTCTTCCTCCTCGGGCTCCGACCACCATCGCCGTCAATTCGCCGTCTCCAGTGCGTCCCCGAGCCCGCTTCGACGCCCGCTGCAACCGCGGTGAGCTCCGCCACCGTTCCCCTCTCTTCTCCCCCTCATTTCCGCGCCGTAGCGCCGTTCCCCACCACGGCCGAAGCCTCTCGCCGCCGTCCATGTCGCCGTCGCCGTCTCGGCCCGCCTCCGCCCAAACCGAGCATCCCTTCGCGCTCCCAGTGCCACGAGGGTGCCGCCGAGCCCCTCAGGTGGCCTCCCCGAGCCCCGCAGCCCGTTTCCGCTCGAAGCCGAACTCCGGCCGCCGCCGCGAGCTTTGCTCCGGCGAGCTCCGGCGCCCCCGCAGCCCCCCACCAGCTCCCCTGGTTGCGGACGACGATGGGCTACGCCCCGGTGGTCTTCGCGCGACCAAACGCCGCTTGTAGCGCAAGTCCGGCGAGTCGCCGCCGCGCTATTGGTCGCCGCCGGCCAGAACTCCAGCGGGCTGACGTGGCTTTGTTAATTAGGCACTAATCCCCACCTACTGACGCTGACCAGTGGGCCCCAGGGCTTAGTCAAAGCTAATCAGCCAGGTTTGACTCGGGGTTAACCCCAGTGTCACTGACGTGTGGACCCCACACGTCAGGTTTGACCCTGGACAGCCGCGTTGACCCACTGATGTAGTGATGACGTCATGCCGGCGCAATAATATAATTTCTGGATTTAAATTAAATCAGGAAGTTCCAGAAATTGTTTTAAACTTCAAAAATTCATAACAATTCAACCGAAGCTCAGATTAAAATAATTTATATATGAAAAATTATCAGAAAAATGCAATCTTTCCATCTGTACTAGTTTCATGCATGACAAACCAACTTATACATGCTGAATATGAGAAAACACATTATGGCATATATAAGAGACTTAATTTAGAATTGCATTTGAGCTTATGGTTCAAATGGACATCAAACCAGATGAGTACTAGTTGCATTAGCACAATCAGCATCACATCTTCATGCCATGTTCATGCATCATTGTGTTGCATATGCTTGTGTTTTTGATTGTTGGCACCGTTCCTTCTCGATAGGCCCTGCTCCGGAGACGTTCCAGAGTATCTGTCTATGAAGCAGTGCCTCCCTTGTTGATTTACCAGGCAAGCAAACCCCCCTTGTTCATTTCGATAAAACCCTACTCTCTCGCTCCTGCTCTCAGTTATTGCATTAGGACAACAACGATTCATCTGCTACTTTGTGCTGCGGTAGTTGAACCCATTCCTCTGCATGACCTGTCATTGCCACAGTAAATAGTTGAAACCCACTAGCATGTGTAGGAGTTGATTGAAGCCATTGTTGTGTTCCTACCATGCTATGCCTGCTATTGCTTAGCGTTGTGTCAGGTCTGGTTCATTAGGAATGAATTGGAGTGTTACGATATGTTCTGATGCTGAGAGTGAAGTGTGTGAACACGATTTGGTAAAGGTAGCGGTGGGAGGCCATGTAGGAGTACATGGTGGGTTGTCTCACTGGAACCGTCCTTAAACACTGAGTTCTATGTATGTTGTCCAATGACTCGATACTACCACACATTGGAATGCTTAAGTGCCCCTCTCGACTTATTAGCCAACTTGATCTCTGTCCAGGAGTCGCAACTAGTTTCTGGTGTTTGTAGGTAGTGCTATTTTTCTACCAAGTGGCACCCGGCAGGGTGGGCTTGGGACAGACTAGGCACACGTGGCACGATGTACCAAGTGGCACCCGGATGGTGGGCTTGGGAACCCTGCTCACATCGTTTGGGGCCGTGAGTGACACCCCGGCCGGATCTCCTTGCGGATGGAACCCGAATAGGCGATAAACCTGGGCTAGAGTCTTGTGTGGTTAGTCAGGTCGGTGCCGAAACCCTCGCCAGGCTTCCGCTTGAAGGTTGCCGAGATACATGACGTGTACATGGCGGTAAGTGGCGAGAGCGTGTGTGAAGAAGTACACCCCTGCAGGGTTAACATGATCTATTCGAATAGCCGGGTCCGCGGTTATGGACTTCTTGGATGCTTACATGGTACATAGACAACTTGAAGTGGATACTCTAAAATGCTCAAGACAAGTGTGAGTGCTACGGATGGCCTTCTCGTAGGGAGACGGGGATGAATCCATAGTAGTGTATTGAATGGTGATTAGTGGACTCGTGTATGTTGTCTCACCTCCAGAGTTTCTGGTAGTCGTAGAACAGGATAGCCACAGAGTCAAAGCTGGCTTGCTGCAACTAAACTCCACATTACCCCCCTTGACACAAATGCATGTATGCTAGGATCTGATGTAAGTCTTGCTGAGTACCTTTGTACTCATGTTGCTTCATTTATGTTTTTGCAGCGGAGACTTCGGTCTTACTAGTGATCTCGTGGACTTCGACTAGTAGCTAGTACCTCAGCTACGATCTTGATCGGATGTTGTAGATAGTCAGGCTCTTCAGCCTTTTTCATTTGTAGATGTCTGTACCCAGACATGTAATGCTTCCGCTTGTTGCTTGTATGCTCTGTATGATGGGTCCTGTGACCCCTGTTTGCAATAAATGCTATGATGGCTCTTCTGAGCCTTTGTCTATATGAGTTGTTGAGGTATGCTGTGATGCCATGTTGTACAGCACATACTTGCATGTTATGCGTACGTGTAATGTGTATTGCTATGTGTGGGATCTGACTATCTAGTTGTTTATTCTTAGTAGCCTCTCTTACCGGGAAATGTCTCCTAGTGCTTCCACTGAGCCCTGGTAGCTTGCTACTGCTCCGGAACACTTAGGCAGGCCGGCATGTGTCCTTCTTCGATCCTGTGTCTGTCCCTTCGGGGAAATGTCACGCGATGAATACCGGAGTCCTGCTAGCCCGCTACAGCCTGGTTCACCGGAGTCCTGTTAGCCCAGTGCTACAGCCTGGATTCACTCATTGATGACCGACACGTTCGATGCTGGGTCATGGATGCCTGTCCCTGTAAGTTAGTGCCACTTTGGGTTTACGACTAGCCATGTCAGCCCGGGCTCTTTATCATATGGATGCTAGCGACACCATCATATACGTGTGCCAAAATGCGCAAACGGTCCCGGGCAAAGGTAAGGCGACACCCGTGGGGATACCGTGCGTGAGGCCGCAAAGTGATATGAGGGGTTACATGCTAGATCGATGTGGCATTGAGTCGGGGTCCTGACAGCGTTGGTATCAGAGCTTGACTGCCTGTAGGATTACCAAGCCAAACTGGTCGAAGTCGAGTCTAGAAATTCTTTAGTTATGTAAGGGAATTGATTGTGGGTTGGAACGTAAGGCTCTTTTTACTCCTTACACCTCATGACCTTCTGATCTGAGTCATCCTATCTTTCCGACGGGATTAAGGAACTAGGCTTCTCTTCCGTCTATCAGGATCACGTGTTACTACTCCGTAGTCCCTTAGGATTGGTTGATCAGAGTCATACCCCAGTTTTCAAGTACTTCCGGTGTAGTCTGTTTAGTACTATCTCAGAACCTTGAGTGATGATGATGAGTATGTTACCACCCCATTTTTAGTAGGATGTCTCATTCTGAGCATTTTACTGCCGTTATGCTGCCGGAATTTTCCTAGGAGTTCGAGAGATACTAATTCCTTGTCCTACATTCTACAGTCCATAGTTGATGCTGACTCCGTCCTTGGTTCGTTTGTCAGGATGTCATCAGCTAAGCGAAGTTCCGTTGCTCGTAGCCAGAACCATGGAGATGCTAGGGATGAGGATCCTCCCGACCAGCCTTCGTTGACAGAGTTCATGCTAGAGATGGAGAGGAACAAGCGTGAGTCTAACCGTTTGTTGGCACGTATCGAGGAGAACACCGCACATCAGTTCAAAGGGTTTGCTACCATTCATGATTTCATTCGCTTGCACCCACCTACCTTTCATCATTCCATCGAGCCACTCGATGCAGATGACTGGCTCCGTAGCATCACTCATAAGCTGCATTCCGCGAGCGTAGCTGAAGATGACAAGGTCACTTATGCCACATACCACCTGGAAGGTCCTGCTAGTCTTTGGTGGCAGAACTATGAGGCTATGCTTCCAGCTGGCCAGATTCCTACCTGGAAGGATTTCACTGAGGTTTTTCGCGAGCATCACATTCCCCAGGCCCTCATTGATCGTAAGAGAGAAGAGTTCTGTAGTTTCACCCAGAATAAGATGGCTGTTGATGCTTACAGCAGAGAGTTCGAGAACCTCGCCCGTTATGCCACAGACGAAGTGTCCACGGACGCCAAGAAGCAGGCTAGGTTCCGAAAGGGTATCAACCCCAAGTTGCGCCGTGATCTCCACCTGCATCATTGTGATACATTCCAAGCCCTTGTGAACAAGGCCATCAATGCAGAGACAGCTCAGCTCACTTACGAGGAGTCCCGTAAGCACACCCGTAATTTGGGATCTTCCTCTCGCTCTAGTTCCCAGAAGCGCCGGATTTGGGTTCCAAACTCCGCTCTTCCTTCCGGTTATACACCGAGGCCATTCCATGTGGTGTCTTCCCTAGCTCAGTCATATGTTCCACCCAGGCCTACTGGTAGACCGCTTGTCAGTGCGGGTCCACGTCTAACCTCGGGAACTTGCTTCACATGCGGGATGCCAGGACACTATGCACGTGATTGCTCTCAGACTAGTTATGCTCCACCCCAGCCCGATAAGACTGTTGGCTGTATTAAGCCATCACGCAAGATGATCAGTGTCAAGTCAGTTCCCACTGAACGTGGACGTGTGCATCACGTCTCATCTAAAGACGCTCATGATGATCCGGATGTCGTTCTTGGTACACTCCTTGTCAATTGTCACCCAGCATCAGTTCTATTCGATACTGGAGCATCTCACTCCTTCATTTCGGAAAGCTATGCTAACTTGCACAATCTGTCATTTTGTGATATGCCAACCCCGCTAGTCATCCAAACTCCTGGATCCAAATGGCAAACCTCTAGTGTAAGCCATGGTAATGAAATCCTTGTTGACAGACCTGTATTCCTTGCATCACTTGTAGCCCTCAAGTCCTCAGATATTAACATCATCTTGGGTATGGACTGGATGACAGCTCATCATGCCAAGATTGATTGTTACACAAGATCTGTTCAGCTTACACACCCATCTGGCAAGATAGTCACCGTCTCCACTAGAGTTGCAAAGCGTCAGCTCTATTCTCTTAATGCCAGCCCTCTTCCAGACCTTGAAGATATCCCGGTAGTCCGTGACTTTCCGGATGTCTTTCCAGAGGAACTGCCAGGTGTTCCACCTGACAGAGATGTAGAGTTCGTCATAGATCTTATCCCAGGAACAGCTCCAATCTCTAGGAGACCTTACAAGATGGCACCCTTAGAACTAGCCGAGCTTAAGAAACAACTTTATGAGTCCTTGCAAAAGGGTTTCATCCGTCCTAGTTCCTCTCCTTGGGCTTGCCCCGTCCTCTTCGTCAAGAAGAAGGATGGTACGGACCGGATGGTTGTAGATTATCGTCCCGTTAATTTGGTCACGATAAAGAACAAGTATCCGCTCCCCAGGATCAACGACCTGTATGATCAGCTCGCTGGATCCTCAGTCTTCTCCAAGATGGATTTAAGGTTAGGCTACCATCAAATCAAGATCAGAAATGGGGACATTCCCAAGACAGCTTTTGTTACTCGTTATGGCCAGTACGAGTACACCGTCATGTCCTTTGGTCTAACTAACGCTCCAGCTACATTCTCCCGCTTGATGAACTCGATCTTCATGGAGTACTTAGATAAGTTCGTCGTGGTTTACCTTGATGACATTCTTATTTACTCGAAGAACGAGGAAGAGCATGCCGAACATCTTAGACTTGTGTTAGAAAAACTCAGAGAGCACCGCCTTTATGCCAAGTTCTCCAAGTGTGAATTTTGGTTGCCAGAAGTGACCTACCTAGGCCACGTAATCTCTGGTAAGGGCATTGCTGTCAATCCCGAGAGAGTTCAGGCTGTTCTCGATTGGACTCCACCTGAAACCGTTAAACAAGTTAGGAGTTTCCTTGGTCTAGCCAGCTATTGTCGCCGCTTTGTTGAAAACTTCTCCAAAGTAGCCAAACCCCTCACGGAACTTCTCAAGAAAGATAAAAAGTTTGAGTGGTCCCCACAGTGTGAGTACAGTTTTCAGGAACTAAAAAGACGCCTGACTTCTGCTCCCATACTTGTACCACCAGATTTCACTAAAGACTTTATTATCTACTGCGACGCCTCACGACAGGGACTAGGTTGCATTCTTATGCAGGATCGTCATGTGATTGCCTATGCATCTCGACAGTTGCATCCACATGAGGATAATTATCCTACACATGATCTAGAGCTTGCAGCCGTAGTCTATGCACTTAAGACCTAGCGACATTACCTCCTTGGTAAACGTTGCGAGATCTACACCGATCACCAGAGTCTCAAGTATATCTTCACCCAACCGGACCTGAACCTTAGGCAAAGACGTTGGTTGGAGTTAATCACGGATTATGATCTAGGGATTACCTACACCCCAGGCAAAGCCAATGTCATGGCTGATGCGCTAAGCCGTAAATCCTATTGCAACAATCTCATGTTGCAGCAAGGCCAACCACTTCTCCATGAGGAATTCTGTAAGCTTAACCTTCATATCGCTCCTCACGGATTCCTCTCTACCTTAGTGGCGAAACCTACCCTTGAGGATCAGATCATCTCTGACCAGAAGTTTGATAGGGGTGTTATCCGCATTAAGAGAAACATTAAGAAGGGAGTTGGTGGTTGTTTCTCTATGGATGATCGTGGTGTTGTTTTCTTTGAGAATCGCTTGGTGGTTCCCAAGAAGCAACATCTTCGGCAGTTGATTCTTAAGGAGGCGCATGAATCTCCTCTCACGATTCATCCTGGTAGTACTAAGATGTATCAGGACCTACGCCAGAGGTTCTGGTGGACTAGGATGAAGAGAGAAATCGCTGAGTTCATTGCTAAATGTGACGTTTGTCGTCGCGTTAAGTCAGAGCATCAAAGACCTGCTGGCACCCTTCAGCCCTTAGCTATTCCTGAATGGAAGTGGGATAAAGTTGGTATGGACTTCATCACCGGCTTTCCCAGGACCAAGAAAGGGAATAACGCTATCTTCGTAGTCGTTGATCGTCTTTCCAAAGTGGCTCACTTCCTTCCTGTTCGAGAAAATATCACTGCTAGTCAGCTTGCTGACTTATATATTTCTCGAATAGTGTCACTTCATGGTGTTCCACTAGAGATCAATTCAGACCGTGGCAGTCTTTTCACTTCTCATTTCTGGGAGAGTTTCCAAACTGCCATGGGAACCCATCTTTCCTTCAGTACCGCTTTCCACCCTCAGTCGAGTGGTCAGGTGGAACGGGTCAATCAAATTCTCGAAGACATGCTCAGAGCTTGCGTTATCTCATTCGGTATGGATTGGGAGAAATGTCTTCCTTTTGCCGAGTTTGCTTATAACAATAGCTATCAATCCAGCCTCAAGAAAGCTCCTTTTGAGGTTCTCTATGGACGAAGATGTCGAACACCTTTGAACTGGTCAGAAACCGGTGAAACACAATTCTTTGGACCGGACATGATCCAGGAGGCAGAAGAGCAAGTTCGCATCATTCGTGAGAATTTGAAAACAGCCCAGTCTCGTCAAAAGAGCCAGTATGATCGTCATCATAAGGATATGACTTATGAAATTGGCGACCAAGCTTACCTTCGGGTTACTCCTCTGAAGGGTACCCATCGTTTCGGTATCAAGGGCAAGTTGGCTCCTCGTTACATTGGTCCCTTTCGCATTCTCGCTAAACGAGGAGAGGTTGCCTACCAGTTGGAACTACCCACACATCTTTCTCGAGTTCATGATGTCTTCCACGTCTCTCAACTCAGGCGTTGCTTCTCGGATCCTATCCGCGGAGTGGACCACGAAACGCTTGATCTCCAAGATAACCTCACATACCGAGAGTACCCGGTTCGCATTCTTGATCAAGCAGAGCGTGTTACCCGACGTCAGAACATCAAGTTTCTCAAAGTTCAGTGGTCTCATCATTCCGAGAGAGAAGCTACTTGGGAGCGAGAAGATCGTCTTCGACTGGAGTACCCCGCTTTCTTTTCGTCAACCCTTGAATCTCGGGACGAGATTTTTTCAAGTGGGGGCGAGTTGTCACATCCCTAGTCTGGTATGACCTAGACTAGCTAGCCATTTGTGCATCATATTTAAATTTCATTTAAATTTGAAATGAGGATCGGTGGAACCCTCAGAATCATTTTTGAAAATGACCCAAATAAAAATTTCTCCAAAAGGGTCCAAGAAAATGCTCATGTTGCCCTTTGAAAATATTGGACAGAGATAAAAATCAAACCAATATTTTTAGGAGCTCATGGATATTTAATTTTGGCCATTTGGATTAATCCGATAATTATTTGCTTTGGATATATATTGTTATATATATGAAATATGGTCCAAAAATTATGCCATTTATAAAGGAGCTCTGGAATAATATATCTAGCTCCTGCAAAAATTGGCATAAGGTATTAAATTGATTTAGTATTACTACTAAATCAAAACAAATGTCAGAAAAATTAGAAAACAGAAATAAAAGAGGGAAACCTTACCTGGGCTTCTTACCTGGCGTCTCTGGCCCAGCAAGCCAGCCCAGCAAGCCAGCCCAGCCCACCACCGTCGTCGTCCTCCTGGCGCCAGTCGGCCAGGCGTGTGGCCGACGCGCGCGCACGGACGGAGCGCCACGCCACCAGCTCGCCTGCCTGCCTGCCCTGCCAGCACGACGCCGCGTTGCTTCTTCTCGGTGCCGCCCCGATCCCCTGGCCTCACCCCCCTCTCTCCCGTGCTTTCCCCCTTCTCCCTTGCTCTCTCTCTCTCTCTCGTGTCCGAACGCGTCGGTCGCCGCCGTTCGCCATAGCCGCCGCCACCGGCCTCCCCTCGCCTCCCCGACACGCGCAGGAGCTCCGCCCCCTCGCCCTGAAGCTCTCCGTCAAGCCACAAGACGCCGGACGCCCTGAGGAGCCGCCATCGCCATCGTCTTCCTCCTCGGGCTCCGACCACCATCGCCGTCGATTCGCCGTCTCCAGTGCGTCCCCGAGCCCGCTTCGACGCCCGCTGCAACCGCGGTGAGCTCCGCCACTGTTCCCCTCTCTTCTCCCCCTCGTTTCCGCGCCGTAGCACCGTTCCCCACCACGGCCGAAGCCTCTCGCCGCCGTCCATGTCGCCGTCGCCGTCTCGGCCCGCCTCCGCCCAAACCGAGCATCCCTTCGCGCTCCCAGTGCCACGAGGGTGCCGCCGAGCCCCTCAGGTGGCCTCCCCGAGCCCCGCAGCCCGTTTCCGCTCGAAGCCGAACTCCGGCCACCGCCGCGAGCTTTGCTCCGGCGAGCTCCGGCGCCCCCGCAGCCCCCCACCAGCTACCCTGGTTGCGGACGACGACGGGCTACGCCCCGGTGGTCTTCGCGCGACCAAACGCCGCTTGTAGCGCAAGTCCGGCGAGTCGCCGCCGCGCTATTGGTCGCCGCCGGCCAGAACTCCGGCGGGCTGACGTGGCTTTGTTAATTAGGCACTAATCCCCACCTACTGACGCTGACCAGTGGGCCCCAGGGCTTAGTCAAAGCTAATCAGCCAGGTTTGACTCGGGGTTAACCCCAGTGTCACTGACGTGTGGACCCCACACATCAGGTTTGACCGTGGACAGCCGCGTTGACCCGCTGATGTAGTGATGACGTCATGCTGGCGCAATAATATAATTTCTGGATTTAAATTAAATCAGGAAATTCCAGAAATTGTTTTAAACTTCAAAATTTCATAACAATTCAACCGTAGCTTAGATTAAAATAATTTATATATGAAAAATTATCAGAAAAATGCAATCTTTCCATCTGTACTAGTTTCATGCATGACAAACCAACTTATACATGCTGAATATGAGAAAACACATTATGGCATATATAAGAGACTTAATTTAGAATTGCATTTGAGCTTATGGTTCAAATGGACTTCAAACCAGATGAGTACTAGTTGCATTAGCACAATCAGCATCACATCTTCATGCCATGTTCATGCATCATTGTGTTGCATATGCTTGTGTTTTTGATTGTTGGCACCGTTCCTTCTCGATAGGCCCTGCTCCGGAGACGTTCCAGAGTATCTGTCTATGAAGCAGTGCTTCCCTTGTTGATTTACCAGGCAAGCAAACCCCCCTTGTTCATTTCGATAAAACCCTACTCTCTCGCTCCTGCTCTCAGTTATTGCATTAGGACAACAACGATTCATCTGCTACTTTGTGATGCGGTAGTTGAACCCATTCCTCTACATGACCTATCATTGCCACAGTAAATAGTTGAAACCCACTAGCATGTGCAGGAGTTGATTGAAGCCATTGTTGTGTTCCTACCATGCTATGCCTGCTATTGCTTAGAGTTGTGTCAGGTCTGGTTCATTAGGAATGAATTGGAGTGTTACGATATGTTCTGATGCTGAGAGTGAAGTGTGTGAACACGATTTGGTAAAGGTAGCGGTGGGAGGCCATGTAGGAGTACATGGTGGGTTGTCTCACTAGAACCGTCCTTAAGCACTGAGTTCTATGTATGTTGTCCAATGACTCGATACTACCACACATTGGAATGCTTAAGTGCCCCTCTCGACTTATTAGCCAACTTGATCTCTGTCCAGGAGTCGCAACTAGTTTCTGGTGTTTGTAGGTAGTGCTATTTTTCTACCAAGTGGCACCCGGCAGGGTGGGCTTGGGACAGACTAGGCACACATGGCACGGTGTACCAAGTGGCACCCGGATGGTGGGCTTGGGAACCCTGCTCACATCGTTTGGGGCCGTGAGTGACACCCCGGCCGGATCTCCTTGCGGATGGAACCCGAATAGGCGATAAACCTGGGCTAGAGTCTTGTGTGGTTAGTCAGGTCGTGGCCGACACCCTCGCCAGGCTTCCGCTTGAAGGTTGCCGAGATACATGACGTGTACATGGCGGTAAGTGGCGAGAGCGTGTGTGAAGAAGTACACCCCTGCAGGGTTAACATGATCTATTCGAATAGCCGGGTCCGCGGTTATGGACTTCTTGGATGCTTACATGGTAGATAGACAACTTGAAGTGGATACTCTAAAATGCTCAAGACAAGTGTGAGTGCTACGGATGGCCTTCTCGTAGGGAGACGGGGATGAATCCATAGTAGTGTATTGAATGGTGATTAGTGGACTCGTGTACGTTGTCTCACCTCCAGAGTTTCTGGTAGTCGTAGAACAGGATAGCCACAGAGTCAAAGCTGGCTTGCTGCAACTAAACTCCACATTACCCCCCTTGACACAAATGCATGTATGCTAGGATCTGATGTAAGTCTTGCTGAGTACCCTTGTACTCATGGTGCTTCATTTATGTTTTTGCAGCGGAGACTTCGGTCTTACTAGTGATCTCGTGGACTTCGACTAGTAGCTAGTACCTCAGCTACGATCTTGATCGGATGTTGTAGATAGTCAGGCTCTTCAGCCTTTTTCATTTGTAGATGTCTGTACCCAGACATGTAATGCTTCCGCTTGTTGCTTGTATGCTCTGTATAATGGGTCCTGTGACCCCTGTTTGCAATAAATGCTATGATGGCTCTTCTGAGCCTTTGTCTATATGAGTTGTTGAGTTATGCTGTGATGCCATGTTGTACAGCACATACTTGCATGTTATGCGTACGTGTAATGTGTATTGCTATTAGTGGGATCTGACTATCTAGTTGTTTATTCTTAGTAGCCTCTCTTACCGGGAAATGTCTCCTAGTGCTTCCACTGAGCCCTGGTAGCTTGCTACTGCTCCGGAACACTTAGGCAGGCCGGCATGTGTCCTTCTTCGATCCTGTGTCTATCCCTTCGGGGAAATGTCACGCGATGAATACCGGAGTCCTGCTAGCCCGCTACACCCCGGTTCACCGGAGTCCTGTTAGCCCAGTGCTACAGCCTGGATTCACTCGTTGATGACCGACACGTTCGATGCTGGGTCATGGATGCCTGTCCCTGTAAGTTAGTGCCACTTTGGGTTTACGACTAGCCATGTCAGCCCGGGCTCTTTATCATATGGATGCTAGCGACACCATCATATACGTGTGCCAAAATGCGCAAACGGTCCCGGGCAAAGGTAAGGCGACACCCGTGGGGATACCGTGCGTGAGGCCGCAAAGTGATATGAGGGGTTACATGCTAGATCGATGTGGCACTGAGTTGGGGTCCTGACATTTCATGACAAGATTCAGCAAGGCAGCATTAATTTCACAAGATTCAACATCGGTAAGAGGAGCAATCGGAGTGCTAATAAAATCATTGTTGTTGGTATTGGTAAAGTCACACAATTTAGTGTTATCTTGAGCCATCGTGACAAGCAAGCAATCCAACACACAAGCAAACGAGGAACGGGCAAAAAGGACGCAAATAGAGAAAGAGAGGGAGGATAGAGAGAGAGGGCAAATAAAACGGCAAGGGTGAAGTGGGGGAGAGGAAAACGAGAGACAAATGACAAATAATGTAATGCGGGAGATAAGGGTTGTGATGGGTACTTGGTATGTTGACTTTTGCGTAGACCTCCCCGGCAACGGCGCTAGAAATCCTTCTTGCTACCTCTTGAGCACTGCGTTGGTTTTCCCTTGAAGAGGAAAGGGTGATGCAGCAAAGTAGCGTAAGTATTTCCCTCAGTTTTTGAGAACCAAAGTATCAATCCAGTAGGAGGCTACGCGCGAGTCCCTCGCACCTGCACAAAACAAATAAATCCTCGCAATCAACGCGATAAGGGGTTGTCAATCCCTACATGGTCACTTACGAGAGTGAGATTTGATAGATATGGTAAGATAATATTTTTGGTATGTTTATGATAAAGATGCAAAGTAAAATAAAAGCAAAGTAAAAAAGCAAAGGTAATAACTAAGTGCTAGAAGATTAATATGATGAAGATAGACCCGGGGGCCATAGGTTTCACTAGTGGCTTCTCTCAAGAGCATAAGTATTTTACGGTGGCTGAACAAATTACTGTTGAGCAATTGACAGAATTCAGCATAGTTATGAGAATATCTAGGTATGATCACGTATATAGGCATCACGTCTGAGACAAGTAGACCAACTCCTACCTGCATCTACTACTATTACTCCACACATCGACCCCTATCCAGCATGCATCTCGAGTATTAAGTTCAAGAGAACAGGGTATCGCTTTAAGCAAGATGACATGTTGTAGAGGGATAAATTCATGCAATATGATAAAAAACCCATCTTGATATTGTCGATGGCAACAATACAATATGTGCCTTGCTGCCCCTACTGTCACTGGGAAAGGACACCGCAAGATTGAACCCAAAGCTAAGCACTTCTCCCATTGCAAGAAAGATCAATCTAGTAGGCCAAACCAAACTGATAATTCGAAGAGACTTGCAAAGATAACCAATCATACATAAAAGAATTCAGAGAAGATTGAAATATTGTTCATAGATAAACTTGATCATAAACCCACAATTCATCGGTCTCAACAAACACACCGCAAAAGAAGATTACATCGAATAGATCTCCACAAGAGAGGGGGAGAACTTTGTGTTGAGATCCAAAAAGAGAGAAGAAGCCATCTAGCTAATAACTATGACCTGAAGGTCTGAGGTAAACTGCTCACATTTCATCGGAGAGGCTATGGTGTTGATATAGAAGCCCTCCATGATCGATGCCCCCTCCGGCGGAGCTCCGGAACAGGCCCCAAGATGGGATCTCGTGCATACAGAAAGTTACGGCGGTGGAATTAGGGATTTTGGCTCCGTATCTGATCGTTTGGGGGTACGTAGGTATATATAGGAGGAAGGAGTACGTCAGTGGAGCAACGGGGGGGGCCACAAGGGTGGAGGGCGCGCCTGGGGGGGGGGGGTAGACGCGCCCCCTACCTCGTGGCTTCCCTGTTGGTTGCTTGACGTAGGGTCCAAGTCTCGTGGATCTTGTTCGTTCCAAAAATCACGTTCCTGAAGGTTTCATTCCGATTGGACTCCGTTTGATATTCTTTTTCTGCGAAACTCTGAAATAGGCAAAAAACAACAATTCTGGGTTGGGCCTCCGGTTCATAGGTTAGTCCCGAAAATAATATAGAAGTGAATAATAAAGCCCAATAATGTCCAAAACAGAATATAATATAGCAAGGAGCAATCAAAAATTATAGATACGTTGGAGACGTATCATTCCCCCACTAGTCGGGATGAGACTCCGGACAAATTCTATAAAAAAGAGAAAAATGGGGAAAATGAGAGAAAAAGAAAGAAGGGACAATGCTACAATCCTTTTACCACACTTGTGCTTCAAAGTAGCACCATGGTCTTCATGATAGAGAGTCTCCTATGTTGTCACTATCATATACTATTGGGAATTTTACATTATAGTACTTGGCTTGTATATTCCAACGATGTGCTTCCTCAAAATGCCCTAGGTCTTCGTGAGCAAGCGAGTTGGATGCACACCCACTTAGTTCTTTTGTTGAGCTTTCATACACTTATAGCTCTAGTGCATCCATTGCATGGCAATCCCTACTCACTCACATTGATATGTATTGATGGGCATCTCCATAGCCCGTTGATACGCCTAGTTGATGTAAGACTATCTTCTCCTTTTTGTCTTCTCCACAACCACCATTCTATTCCACCTATAGTGCTATGTCCATGGCTCACGCTCATGTATTGTGTGAAGATTGAAAAAGTTTGAGAACATCAAAAATATGAAACAATTGCTTGGCTTGTCATCGGGGTTGTGCATGATTTAAATATTTTGTGTGGTGAAGATAGAGCATAGCCATACTATATGATTTTGTAGGGATAACTTTCTTTGGCCATGTTATTTTGAGAAGACATGATTGCTTTGCTAGTATGCTTGAAGTATTATTATTTTTATGTTAATATTAAACTTTTGTCTTGAATCTTTCGGATCTGAACATTCATGCCACAATAAAGAAAATTACATTGAGAGTTATGCTAGGTAGCATTCCACATCACAAATTTTGTTTTTATCATTTACCTACTCAAGGACGAGCACGAATTAAGCTTGGGGATGCTTGATACGTCTCCAACGTATCTATAATTTTTGATTGTTCCATGCTATTATATTATATGTTTTGGATGTTTAATGGGCTTTAATATACCTTTTTATATTATTTTTTGGACTAACCTACTAACCAAAGGCCCAGTGCAAATTGCTATTTTTTTGCCTATGTCAGTGTTTCGCAGAAAAAGGAATATCAAATGGAATCCAAATGGAATGAAACCTTCAGGAGAGTTATTTTTGGAACAAACGTGATCCAGGAGACTTGGAGTGGACAT
Source organism: Triticum aestivum (assembly GCF_018294505.1). NCBI lineage: Eukaryota > Viridiplantae > Streptophyta > Magnoliopsida > Poales > Poaceae > Triticum > Triticum aestivum. The sequence continues at coordinate 511,265,050 of NC_057803.1, forward strand.
CAAGAAAGAAGCGAGGAGGCCACGAGGCAGGAGGGTGCACCCAGGGGGGTAGGCACGCCCCCACCCTCGTGGGCCCCTCGCAGCTCCACCGATGTACTTCTTCCTCCTATATATACCCATATACCCCGAAAACATCCAGGAGCACCACAAAAGCCTATTTTCACCGTCGCAACCTTCTGTACCAATGAGATCCCATCTTGGGGCCTTTTCTGGCGCTCTGTCGGAGGGGGAATCGATCACGAATGGCTTCTATATCAACACCATAGCCTCTCCGATGATGTGTGAGTAGTTTACCACAGACCTTCGGGTCCATAGTTATTAGCTAGATGGCTTCTTCTCTCTCTTTGGATCTCAATACAAAGTTCTCCAAGAGAACAATGTAATTCTTTTTGCGATGTGTTTGTCGAGATCCAATGAATTATGGGTTTATGATAAAGATTATCTATGAACAATATTTGATTCTTCTCTGAAATCTTTTATGCATGATGGAAGTCTCTTCGAATTATCAGTTGGTTTGGCCTACTAGATTGATCTTTCTTGCAATGGGAGAAGTGCTTAGCTTTGGGTTCAATCTTGCGGTGTCCTTTCCCAGTGACAGCAAGGGCAGCAAGGCACGTATTGTATTGTTGCCATCGAGGATAAAAAGATGGGCTTTATATCATATTGCTTGAGTTTATCCCTCTACATCATGTCATCTTGCCTAATGCGTTACTCTGTTCTTATGAACTTAATACTCTAGATGCATGCTGGATAGCGGTCGATGTGTGTAGTAATAGTAGTAGACGCAGAATCGTTTCGGTCTACTTGTCACGGACGTGATGCTATATACATGATCATGCCTAGATATTCTCATAACTATGCGCTTTTCTATCTATTCCTCGACAGTAATTTGTTCACCCACCGTAGAATTTGCTATCTTGAGAGAAGCCACTAGTGAAACCTATGGGCCCCGGGTCTATCTTCCATTATATTATTTTCCTATCTATTTACTATTTTTATCATTTTTTATTTTGTAATCTTTATTTTCCAATCTATACACCAAAAATACCAAAAATATGTATCTTATTATCTCTATCAGATCTCACTTTCGTAAGTGACCGTGAAGGGATTGACAACCCCTTTATCGCGTTGGTTGTGAGGTTCTTGTTTGTTTGTGCAGGTACTAGGTGACTTGTGTGTTACCTCCTACTGGATTGATACCTTGGTTCTCAAAACTGAGGGAAATACTTATGCTACTTAGGTGTATCACCCTTTCCTCTTCAAGGGAAAACCAACGCATGCTCAAGAGGTAGCACTGATCACTTTGCTGCAGATAATTAATCTCCAGGTGTGACTGAATTGACAATTCAGTTGCTAATACTTACAAATATTCTTTGGGTCCCCTTGTGTTGAATCTGTAAATTTGGGTTGAATACTCTACCCTTGAAAACTGTTGTGATCCCTTATACTTGTGGGTTATCAAGAGCTTTTTCTGGCGCCGTTGCCGGGGAGCATAGCTATATTTGTTGAGTCACTTGGGATTATTATCAATGTATCACTATGAAGAATCTGAAGGATGCTAAGACCAAGATTTTCCCTCTAAGATGAGGGGAGGTAAGGAACTGCCATCTAGCTCTGCTTTAGATTCACCTTCTGTTATAAGTAAACTTGCAACACCTGGAGGAAATTTGCCCTAGAGGCAATAATAAAGTTGTTATTTATATTTCCTTATAAATGTTTATTATTCATGCTAGAATTGTATCAACCGAAAACTTAGTACATGTGTGAATACATAGACAAATAGAGTGCCCCTAGTATGCCTCTACTTGACTAGTTTGTTTATCAAAGATGGTTAAGTTTCCTGACCATAGACATGTGTATCATTTGATGAACGGGATCACATCATTAGAGAATGATGTGATGGACAAGACCCATCTGTTAGCTTAGCATTACGATCGCTTAGTTTTATTGGCATTGCTTTCTTCATGACTTATACATATTCCTCTGACTATGAAATTATGCAACTCCCGAATACCGTAGGAACACTTTGTGTGCTATTAAACATCACAACATAACCGGGTGATTATAAAGATGTTCTACAGGTGTCCCCGATGGTGTTTGTTGAGTTGGCATAGATCAATATTAGCATTTGTCACTCCGAGTATCGGAGAGGTATCTCTGGGCCCTCTCGGTAATGCACATCACTATAAGCCTTGGAAGTAATGTGACTAATGAGTTAGTTACGGGATGATGCATTACGGAACGAGTAAAGAGACTAGACGGTAACAAGATTGAACTAGGTATGATGATACCGACGATCGAATCTCGGGCAAGTAACATACCGATGACAAAGGGAATAACGTATGTTGTTATGCGGTATGGCCGATAAAGATCTTCGTAGAATATGTAGGATCCAATATGAGCATCCAGGTTCCGCTATTGGTTATTGACCGGAGATGTGTCTCGGTCATGTCTACATAGTTCTCAAACCTGTAGGGTCTGCACGCTTAATGTTCGATGACAATTTGTATTATGAATTATGTGTTTTCATGACCGTAGTTTGTTCGGAGTCCCGGATGAGATCAAGGACATGAAGAGGAGTCTCGAAATGGTCGAGAGGTAAAGATTGATATATTGGAAGGTTATATACGGACACCAGAATGGTTCCAATAAGGTTCAGGGATTTTTCGGAGTACCGGGAGGCTACCGGACCCCCCAGGAAAGTTAATGGGCCTATTGGGCCATAGTGGAGAGAGGGAGGTTGCCACAAGAGGTGAGGCGCCCCCCCAAGCCCAAGCTGAATTGGACTAGGGTTGGGCGGCGCGACCCCCTTTCCTTCTCCCTCTCCCCTCTTTCTCCTCCCCCCTTTCCGTTAGTTGGAAGGAGGGGGGCGAATCCTACTTGGACTAGGAGTCCAAGTAGGACTCCCCCCTTGGCACGCCCCCCTTGGGATGAACACCTCCTCCTCCCTGCTTTATATACAGGGGCCGCGGGCACCCCAAAGGCACACCAAGATTTCTCTTAACCGTGTGCGGTGCCCCCCTCCACAGTTTACCACCTCAGTCATATTTGCCGTAGTGCTTAGGTGACGCCCTGCGCAAATCACATCACCAACACCATCGCCACGCCATAGTGCTGATGGAACTTGTCGGCGTTCTGGGAACGGGGGTCCCAAGACCTGCCTGCCTGCGGCCCGTGGCGTGGCTGAGCCAGCAGGCCGTACGACCCATCTTCATCAACAAAGCATCCAAGACCCTCGCGAGGCGGATGATGCAAGACCTCCTCCCGAGCGGCCTAGTCAGGCAGGCTGGCGAGGGGCGGAGATATCAAGGCGGGGCGAACCTCATGAGGCTCTTGTGACGTGAGCCATGACGATCGACACCAGGCGGGCGCCGGGCGGGCGCCAGCGCGCGTAGCGTCCTTGTTTCCTCTTTGGTGCAAAGGAGGCAAGCGCAGCCGCGGAGTACCGAGGCATCAGGCAAAGGTTGCCATTTCGGTGCAACAAGGCCAAGACCGTGGACTGCAAGACGGAGGTCATCGTGGAGCCCAAGACGCGTCACCACCAGAGCTTTGTGCAGGCGAAGACCGCTTTTGTCAGGATAGCTTGTACTAGCTGTCCCCCTTCAAATTTGCTCGCCTTTGTTGGCTCCCTTCCCGCTCAATATTTGGGAAGAGGACCAGGGCCTCTATAAATAGGACTAGCCATCACCATAGTAGGGGCATCTCATCTTAGCTTGAGGGAACCTACACACCACAAGTTCATACGCACAAGAACACCACAACCTCAGGAGGCTGTTCTTCCCTTGTATTGTTCATCATCAACCTAAGAGGCAATCCACCACCACCACACTGGAGTAGGATATTACACCACAACGGTGGCCAGAACCAGTATAAACCCCGTGTCTTTCTGTGTTGCGAGTTCGTCGAGTTCATCCGCGAGATCTAGTGAGCTAGAGCATAGATCGGTAGGAGGGAAAGACTTCGCGCGCACCCCAGTGTTCGAACCTTAAGGGTTAGCCGGAACCCCACATCCGACATTTGGCGCGCCAGGTAGGGGTGCGCCGTAGCTTCCTTTCCGTCAGTCCGTCGCTCCGTCATCTCCATGTCGGATGCTCGCCGTGCTCGAGCTGAGCGCCAGGCTGCCCTCGCTGCCCGGGTCGCTCAGACGGCTCCCGTCGGCGGGCCACCTTGTTGTTCTTCGTCCCCCGCCACCAATGCTGCCACCGGCCCGGTGGGGAACGAGCAGAAGGCGTCCTCGCTGCATCCTTCAGTGTGGCAGGACGGCCGCACCGCAACTCCATCACTCACCCCTGCCGGTTCTTCGTCTCACGCGCACTGTGCTCCCATGGAGGCACGGCCCATGCTCATCGCGGCGAATGAGCTCCTGCGTTACCGCCCCGTCGACGACCTCTATGAGGAGTGGCTCGACCGCGTCGCCGAGCTCGTCCGTGCCGCGGGGGGGCTCTCTAATGACGTCCCACTCTCTGCCTCCTCAACCAGCCGCGGGCGATGGGGCTCATGGCGTGCCTCCACCTCCTCGACCCAAGACGGTGCCTTGGCACCAAGGCACGCGCCTCCGCGGCGTGATCCACCACGCCCAACGCTCGCGCGTGAAGAAAGAAGCTGCTAAGAAATTCCGCGGCCGCGAGAAGCTGCACCGGCGCTCCCCGCGCCACCTCGTCAAGACCGCGTGCCGCCTGCAGTGGCGCAACGCGGACCTCGCCAAGACCAAGCTCCGCCTCAGAAGCAGGCCCCGGCGACCACGGCTGGCTGCCGTGCCTTCACCCCCGAACTGTGTAGCGTCGCCTGGCCACGCAAGTTCAAGCCAGATCTACCTCCTCGATACGATGGCACCGCCGACCCCGTGGAGTTCCTACAGCTCTATGAGCTGAGTATCGAAGCGGCCAATGGCGACGAAAAAGCCATGGCGAGCTGGTTTCCCATGGCTCTCAAGGATGGGGCCCGCTCCTAGCTCCTGAACCTGCAACACAGCTGGATCTCCTCTTGGGACGAGATGCGCGACCGCTTCGTCGCCAACTTCCAGGGCTCTCGCGAATGCCCACCGGCCACGGGCGATCTACGCCGCATCAAGCAACAACCAGGAGAGACCCTCCAGAAGTACATCCAGCACTTCAACAACACCCGCCTCAAGATCCCCAAGGTCACGGACGAAGCCATCATCTCCGCGTTCTCAGACGGCGTCGGTGACGTCAAGATGAAGGAAGAACTGGCTATCCACGAGGAGCTTTGCACATCTCAGGAGCTGTTCAACCTGGCGACCAAGTGCGCAAGAGTTGAGGAGGGGCGCCTCTCTCTCCTTGAGCTGCCAGCTGCAGGAGTGGAGGAGAAGAAGGCCAAGGCCAAGGACGTGAAGCGCAAAGAGGCAGTAGTGCTCGTAGCGGAGCCCGACACCAAGCGAGGCAGAGATCAGCCTGAGTCATCCAAGAACGGCCGACCGTTCTGCGCCTTCCACAACCTGAACACTCACAACACCAGCGGCTGCCAAGAGCTCAGAGCAATACGGGAAGGACGCTTCGGTCGACGCCCCGAGCGCAACGACTGGGGCTACGACCGTGGAGGAGGACGTGGAGGCGGACACTGGGACGACCGTGGCCCGCGCCAGGAGTGGGGCGACCGGCCTCGTGAGGACCGCTGGCAGGACCAACCTCACGAGGGCGCCTGGAGGGACCGGCCTCGTGAGGATCGCCCCCAGGGCAACGCTGGTCTTCCCCCGTTGCCGTCATCGAGAAGGAACGACGACCACCACCAGGACGAGGGGGCTGGGGGCTTCCAGGAGCCGCGTGCTGTCGCTTGCATCTTGGGTGGTGCTCAGGCCCCAGCTTCTCAGCGCATCTTCAAATAGTTCGCTCGTGAGGTGAATGCGGCGCTCCCCAAGCTCGAGGCCACGCGCCCGCTCAGGTGGCCCCAATGCGCCATCACCTTCGACTCGGCCGACCAGCTCAAGTGCGCGGCTACCGCTGGCACACACCCTATGATGTGCTCCCTAGTCATCAGCAATGTGCAAGTCACCAAGACTCTCATCGACGGCGGTGCAGGGCTCAACGCCCTATCTGTCGACACGTTCGACAACCTCCAAGTGCCCTATGAGCATCTCCAGCCAACCAAGCCTTTCTCAGGAGTGACTGACGGTTCCACCACATCGATAGGGCAAGTCCGCCTGCCTGTCACCTTTGGGGAGCGCAAGAACTACCACACCAAGCTCATCGACTTCGATGTCGCGCACATCCGCCTACCGTACAATGCCATCCTCGGCTATCCAGCCCTGGCCAAGTTCATGGTAGTCACTCACCGCGGCTACAATGTTCTCAAGATGCCAGAAAGCGGGTGAATCATCATGATCCCATGTGAAGAAAGGGATGCGGTGTGCTCCCTTGAGCGCGCCTTCCAAGCCGTAGTAATCGACAACCCTGACAGCAGAAGTGAAGGCCCTCCGGAGACTATCCCCAAGAAGAAGCTGCCGTGCCACGCAGGACCCCAAGAAGATGGCATCGCGCCAAGAGCCTCGTCAGGTTCAGCGCCCGCTCCAGGGGTGCCTCCCTCCACTGTGCTACCTCTTGAGCACTGCGTTGGATTTCCCCGAAGAGGATAGGATGATGCAGCAAAGTAGCGTAAGTATTTCCCTTAGTTTTTGAGAACCAAGGTATCAATCCAGTAGGAGGCTACGCACGAGTCCCTCGTACCTACACAAAAATAATAGCTCAACGCAACCAACGCGCTTAGGGGTTGTCCATCCCTTCACGGTCACTTACGAAAGTGAGATCTGATAGAGATGATAAATAATATTTTTGGTATTTTTGGTATAGAGATGCAAAGTAAAAAAGTAAAATAAAAGTAAAAGCAAAGCAATAATAAAGTGATGGAGATTGATATGATGAGAAAGAGACCCGCGGGCCATAGGTTTCACTAGTGGCTTCTCTTAAGAGCATAAGTATTCTACAGTGGGTGAACAAATTACTGTTGATCAATTGACAGAATTGAGCATAGTTATGAGAATATCTAGGTATGATCATGTATAAAGGCATCACGTTCGAGACAAGTGGACCGACTCCTGCCTGCATCTACTACTATTACTCCACTCATCAACCGATATCCAGCATGCATCTAGAGTATTAAGTTAAAAACAGAGTAGCGCCTTAAGCAAGATGACATGATGTAGAGGGCTAGTTTCATGCAATATGATAAAACCCCATCTTGTTATCCTCGATGGCAACAATACAATACGTGTCTTGCTGCCTCTTCTGTCACTGGGAAAGGACACCGCAAGATCGAACCCAAAGCTAAGCACTTCTCCCATGGCAAGAACAACCAATCTAGTAGGACAAACCAAACTGATAATTTGAAGAGACTTGCAAAGATAACCAATCATACATAAAAGAATTCGGAGAAGATTCAAATATTATTCATAGACAGACTTGATCATAAACCCACAATTCATCGGTCTCAACAAACACACCACAAAAAGAAGATTACATCGAATAGATCTCCACGAGAGAGGGGGAGAACATTGTATTGAGATCCAAAAAGAGAGAAGAAGCCATGTAGCTACTAACTATGGACCCGTAGGTCTGAAGTAAAATACTCACACTTCATCGGAGAGGCTTGGATGATGATGTAGAAGCCCTCCATGATCGATGCCCCCTCCGGCGGAGCTTCGGAACAAGCCCCAAGATGGGATCTCGTGGATACAGAAAGTTGCGGCGGTGGAATTAGGTTTTTGTCTCCGTATCTGATCATTTGGGTGTACGTGGATATATATAGGAGGAAGAAGTACGTCGGTGGAGCTTCGAGGGGCCCACGAGGCAGGGGGGTGCCACTATGGGGGGGGGGTGCCCTCCACCCTCGTGACCGCCTCGTGGCTTTCTTGACGGAGGGTCCAAGTCTCCTGGATCTTATCTGATGAGAAAATCATGTTTCCGAAGGTTTCATTCCGTTTGGACTCCATTTGATATTCCTTTTCTTCGAAACCCTAAAACAGTCAAAAACAACAATTCTGGGCTGGGCCTCCGGTTAATAGGTTAGTCCCAAAAATAATATAAAAGTGGATAATAAAGCCCAATAATGTCCAAAATAGTAGATAATATAGCATGGAGCAATACAAAATTATAGATATGTTGGAGACGTATCAAGCATCCCCAAGCTTAATTCATGCTCGTCCTCGAGTAGGTAAATGATAAAAACAGAATTTTTGATGCGGAGTGCTACTTGGCATAATTTCAATGTAAATCTTCTTAATTGTGGTATGAATATTCAGATTCAAAAGATTCAAGACAAAAGTTCATGTTGACATAAAAATAATAATACTTCAACCAAACTAACAAAGCCATCATGTCTTCTCAAAATAACATGGCCAAAGAGAGCTATCCCTACAAAATCGTATAGTCTGGCTATGCTCTATCTTCACCACACAAAGTATTTAAATCATGCACAACCCCGATGACAAGCCAAGCAATTGTTTCATACTTTTGACATTTTTAAAACTTTTTCGATCTTCACACAATACATGAGCATGAGCCATGGATATAGCACTATATGTGGAATAGAAGGGTGGTTGTGGAGAAGACAAAAAGAGGGGAAAATAGTCTCACATCAACTAGGTGTATCAACGGGCTATGGAGATGCCCATCAATAGATATCAATGTGAGTGAGTAGGGATTTCCATGCAATGGATGAACTACAGCTATAAGTATATGAAAGCTCAAAAGAAACTAAGTGGGTGTGCATCCAACTCACTTGCTCACGAAGACCTAGGGCATTTTGAGGAAGCCCATCATTGGAATATACAAGCCAAGTTCTATAATGAAAAATTCCCACTAGTATATGGAAGTGACATAATGAGAGACTCTCTATCATGAAGATCATGGTGCTACTTTCAAACACAAGTGTGGTAAAAGGATAGTAACATTGTCCCTTCTCTCTTTTTCTCTCATTTTTTGTTTGGGCCTTTTTTATGGCCTCTTTTTTTCGTCTGGAGTCTCATCCCGGCTTGTGGGGGAATCATAGTCTCCATCATCCTTTCCTCACTTGGGACAACGCTCTAAAAATGATGATCATCACACTTTTATTTTTCTTACAACTCAACAATTACAACTCGATACTTAGAACAAAATATGACTATATGAATGCCTCCGGCGGTGTACCCGGATATGCAATGAATCAAGAGTGACATGTATGAAAGAATTATGAATGGTGGCTTTGCCACAAATACAATGTCAACTACATGATCATGCTAGCAATATGATAATGATGGAGCATGCCATAATGAACGAAACGGTGGAAAGTTGCATGGCAATATATCTCAGAATGGCTATGGAAATGCCATGATAGGTAGGTATGGTGGCTGTTTTGAGGAAGGTATTTGGTGGGTGTATGATACCGGTGAAAAGTGTGCGGTATTAGAGAGGCTAGCAATGGTGGAAGGAAGGAAAGTGCGTATAACCCATGGACTCAACATTAGTCATAAAGAACTCATATATTTATTGCAAAAATCTAGAAGTTATCAAAGCAATGTATTACGCGCATGCTCCTAGCGGGATAGATTGGTAGGAAAAGACCATCGCTCGTCCCCGACTGCCACTCATAAGGAAGACAATCAATAAATAAATCATGCTCCGACTTCATCACATAGCGGTTCACCATACGTGCATGCTACGGGAACCACAAACTTTAGCACAAGCATTTCTCAAATTCACAACTACTCAACTAGCATGACTCTAATATCACCATCCTCATATCTCAAAACAATTATCAAGCATCAATTTTTTCTTAGTATTTAACGCACTCAAAAGAAAGTTTTACAAATCTTGAATACCAAGCATATTTATTATTAAGCAAATTACCATGCTATTAAGACTCTCAAAATAATCTAAGTGAAGCATGAGAGATCAATAGTTTCTATAAAACAAATCCACCATCGTGCTCTAAAAGATATAAGTGAAGCACTAGAGCGAGATTATATAGCTCAAAAGATATAAGTGAAGCATATAGAGTATTATATCAAATTCCAAATATGTATGGCTCTCTCAAAAGGTGTGTACAGCAAGGATGATTGTGGTAAACTAATAAGCAAAGACTCAAATCATAAAAGATGCTCCAAGCAAAACACATATCATGTGGTGAATAAAAATATAGCTCCAAGTAAAGTTACTGATAGAAGTAGACTGAGGGAGTCCTGGATTAGGGGGTATCCGGACAGCTGGACTATATCCTTTGGCCGGACTGTTGGACTATGAAGATACAAGATTGAAGACTTAGTCCCGTGTCCGGATGGGACTCTCCATGGCATGAAAGGCAAGCTTGGCAATACGGATATGTAGATCTCCTTCCTTGTAACCGACTCTGTGTAACCCTAGCCCCCTCCCGTGTCTATATAAACCGGAGGGTTTAGTCCGTAGGACCAACAACAACAATCATACCATAGGATAGCTTCTAGGATTTAGCCTCTCTGATCTCGTGGTAGATCAACTCTTGTACTACTCATATCATCAAGAACAATCAAGCAGGACGTAGGGTTTTACCTCCATCAAGAGGGCCCGAACCTGGGTAAACAACGTGTCCCCTGCCTCCTGTTACCATCCGCCTAGACGCACAGTTCGGGACCCCCTACCCGAGATCCGCCGGTTTTGACACCGGCATCGAAAGAGGGGATGCCTTCCGGGGCATCCCCAAGCTTTGGCTTTTAGGTGTCCTTAGATTATCTTGGGGGTTCCATGGGCATCCCCAAGCTTAGGCTCTTGCCACTCCTTGTTCCATAATCCATCAAATCTTTACCCAAAACTTGAAAACTTCACAATACAAAACTTAAAGTAGAAAACTCGTGAGCTCCGTTAGCGAAAGAAAACAAAACACCACTTCAAGGTACTGTAATGAACTCATTCTTTATTTATATTGGTGTTATACCTACTGTATTCCAACTTCCCTATGGATTATAAACTATTTTACTAGCCATAGATTCATCAAAATAAGCAAACAACACATGAAAAACAGAATCTATCAAAAACAGAACAATCTGTAGTAATCTGTAGCTAGCGCAAGATCTGGAACCCCAAAAATTCTAAAATAAATTGCTGGACGTGAGGACTTTATCTATTAATCATCTGCACAAACACTAATTAAACACAAATAATACAACCAAAACATAGGCTAGATAAATTATTTATTACTAAATAGGAGCAAAAAGCAAGGAATAAAAATAAAATTGGGTTGCCTCCCAACAAGCGCTATCGTTTAACGCCCCTAGCTAGGCATAACAAGCAAGAATAGATCTAGGTATTGCCATCTTTGGTAGGCAATCCATAAGTGGCTCTCATGATAGATTCATATAGTAATTTTATTTTCTTTCTAGGGAAGTGTTCCATGCCCTTTTTTAATGGAAATTGAAATCTAATATTCCCTTCCTTCATATCAATAATTGCACCAACCATTCTAAGGAAAGGTCTACCGAGAATAATAGGGCAAGAAGGATTGCAATAAATATCAAGAACGATAAAATCTACGGGCACATAATTCCTATTTGCAACAATAAGAACATCATTAATTCTTCCCATAGGTTTCTTAATAGTGGAATCCGCAAGATGCAAGTTTAGAGAGCAATCATCAAAACTACCGAAATCTAGCAAATCACACAAAGTTTTGGGAATAGTAGAGACACTAGCACCCAAATCACACAAAGCATAAAACTCGTGATTTTTTATTTTAATTTTAATAGTAGGTTCCCACTCATCATAAACTTTTCTAGGGATAGAAACTTCCAATTCAAGTTTCTCTTCATAAGATTGCATCAAGGCATCAACGATATGTTTAGTAAATGCTTTATTTTGACTATAAGCGTGAGGAGAATTTAGCACAGATTGCAACAAGGAAATACAATTAATCGAAGAGAAATTTTCATAGTTAAATTCCTTGAAATCCATAATGGTGGATTTAGCAACATCTAGGGTTTTAATTTCTTCAATCCCACTTTTATCAAATTTAGCATCAAGATCAAAAGATTCAGAATTATTGGAATGCCTTCTAGGTAGAGGTGGATCATATTCAGTCCCATCATTATCAAGATTCATATTGCAAAACAAAGATTTAATAGGGGAGACATCAATAACTTTTAGATCTTCATCATTATTTTCATAGGGATCCGGTTTAGCGGCCATCTTATTGACTAAGGTAGCTTGCATATCCAAAATTTCAGCAGTTAATTTTTTAAGATGGGCAATTTGGGATCTTATACCATCAAATTCTTTAGACATACCATCGAGCTCTTTATTCATATAATTCATGAAACTTTTTTGTTCCTTAAGCTCATTTCTAAAGACATTATTATGCTCAAATTGCAAAACTATAAACTTCCTGACGTTGTCTTCGATCTCCTCTAACCTTTTAAGGTGAAGATCACCAAATCTAGGTAGAGCCATCGCGACAAACAAGCAATCCAACACACGAGCAAACAAAAAGCAAACGGGCAAAAGAGGCAAATAGAGAGGGAGAGGGAGGATAGATAGAGAGAGGGCGAATAAAACGGCAAGGGTGAATTGGGGGGGAGAGGAAAACGAGAGGCAAATGGAAAATAATGTAATGCGGGAGATAGGGATTGTGATGGGTACTTGGTATGTTGACTTTTGCATAGACTCCCCGGCAACAGCGCCAGAAATTCTTCTTGCTACCTCTTGAGCACTGCGTTGGATTTCCCCGAAGAGGAGAGGATGATGTAGCAAAGTAGCGTAAGTATTTCCCTCAGTTTTTAAGAACCAAGGTATCAATCCAGTAGGAGGCTACGCACGAGTCCCTCGTACCTACACAAAAACAATAGCTCAACGCAAACAACGCGCTTAGGGGTTGTCAATCCCTTCACGGTCACTTACGAAAGTGAGATCTGATAGAGATGATAAATAATATTTTTGGTATTTTTGGTATAGAGATGCAAAGTAAACAGTAAAAGCAAAGTAAAAGCAAAGCAATAATAAAGTGATGGAGATTGAGATGATGAGAAAGAGACCCGGGAGCCATAGGTTTCACTAGTGGCTTCTCTCGAGAGCATAAGTATTCTATGGTGGGTGAACAAATTACTGTTGAGCAATTGACAGAATTGAGCATAGTTATGAGAATATCTAGGTATGATCATGTATATAGGCATCACGCCTGAGACAAGTAGAATGACTCCTGCCTGCATCTACTACTATTACTCCACTCATCGACCGCTATCCAGCATGCATCTAGAGTATTAAGTTAAAAAACAGAGTAAGGCCTTAAGCAAGATGACATGATATAGAGGGATAGTTTCATGCAATATGATAAAACCCCCATCTTGTTATCCTCAATGGCAATGATACAATACGTGCCTTGATGTCCCTTATGTCACTGGGAAAGGACACCGCAAGATCGAACCCAAAGCTAAGAACTTCTCCCATGGCAAGAACAACCAATCTAGTAGGACAAACCAAACTGATAATTCGAAGAGACTTGCAAAGATAACCAATCATACATAAAAGAATTCAGAGAAGATTCAAATATTATTCATAGATAGACTTGATCATAAACCCACAATTCATCGATCTCAACAAACACACCGCAAAAAGAAGATTACATCGAATAGATCTCCACGAGAGAGGGGGAGAACATTGTATCGAGATCCAAAAAGATAGAAGAAGCCATCTAGCTACTAACTATGGACCCGTAGGTCTGAAGTAAACTACTCACACTTCATCAGAGAGGCTTGGATGATGATGTAGAAGCCCTCCATGATCGATGCCCCCTCCGGCAGAGCTCCGGAACAGGCCCCAAGATGGGATCTCGTGGATACAGAAAGTTGCGGCGGTGGAATTAGGTTTTTGGCTCTGTATCTGATCGTTTGGGGGTACGTGGATATATATAGGAGGAAGAAGTACGTCGGTGGAGCTTCGAGGGGCCCATGAGGCAAGGGGGCGTGCCCTAGGGGGGGCTCGCCCTCCACCCTCGTGACCGCCTCGTGGCTTTCTTGACGGAGGGTCCAAGTCTCCTGGGATCTTATCTGATGAGAAAATCACATTTCCGAAGGTTTCATTCCGTTTGGACTCCGTTTGATATTCCTTTTCTTCGATACCCTAAAACAGGCAAAAAAACAGCAATTCTGGGTTGGCCTCCGGTTAATAGGTTAGTCCCAAAAATAATATAAAAGTGGATAATCAAGACCAATAATGTCCAAAATAGTAGATAATATAGCATGGAGCAATCAAAAATTATAGATACGTTGGAGACGTATCACACCGCATAGGAAAGCACGCCCGGCGCCCTCCTTAGGCAGGACTTGGAGGCTCTCTCCTGGAGAGCCTCTGACCTTGCCAACCTCATGAGGGAGGCGCTTGGGCACCACTTGGAAGCATGCTTCACGACACACTTTCCTCAGGAGAGCACAGGGCAAGGAGTGCCCACCACCCAGGAGTTCATCACCAAGACCACCCAAGAGCTACAAGATGCAAGAGCCATGCGCGACGACAACCGCTCACTGACCGCGGCTCACCATCCAGGCGCGGGTGCTGAACTGCGCGTCTGCATCGACATCCCAGGGCTCAATAGGGCCGCATCTCAGGAACGCTTCTGGCCATCACATGCGGGCCGCTGTGAGGTTCCACCACACAACTACGTTCGCATGCCCTTTGGCTTGCCGAGCGTGGCGTCGTCCTATCAGTGCAACGTGCGGCAAGCCCTGGCGGCTCAGGAGGCTAGGTTCCACGCTGTTCTAGGGGAGATGGGGACGTTCTTCAGGGAACCTCCTGAGCCCCTAGAGCCTCCCGAGGCTCAGGGTCCTGGTGGCTCATGAGGAGCCATTCCTTCAATGCGTGGCTTCAGCTGCACCAACTCTACTTCGTCTACAGAACCAGGTGACATCTTCCAAGTTCATTTAAGCTGGGAGCGCCACTCGGGCTGCATTATTCCCAGGCCACATGGGTCCGTCCCTGTGGCATGTATCCCTTTTGCTTAAGTCTTTAGTTTACCTTGTTGGGGGCACCCCTTGGGCTGCATCATCCCCAAGCCGCTCGGGCCGGACCCGGTGGCATGTATCTTCCTGCATTTACCTAAGTTGATCTGCTCTCCATGCTTAACCTACCAACTGCTATCGCCTGCTCAATCACTGCCTGCCATGGGTCCGTTCACCCTATGCAATTCTCTTGCACGTTAAAAGGGGGGCTCCTGAGCATCGCGACTCAGGAGATCTTACTGGCTCTCCAGCCCTCACCCCCAGGCCTTTACCATGGCATCACGACCTGGCATACCAGTGGCGGCTGAGCTCGCTCGAGGGCCGGGACCTGAGCACGTAGAGTGCTTGCATCTAACCGCTTTGCAGGGACATACAGTCACCAAGACTCAAGACCATGCACAACCTGCCTTGAGGTAGGGCCTCGTGAGTCCCGCGCTGGCTCACGAGTGCCCAGATACACCTCGCAGCCCTGACGTGCAAGCCACGTGTCAGGGCGGGGCTGTACATGCCCTGGGGGCTCCTCCCGGAGGGGGGCCCCATCCCACGCCCAAGTGGAAGCTCCATGCTCTGCACTGGCTGTCGACACTGCCGAGGAGCGGCTATGCCCATGCACAAGCGGAAGAACTATGCTCTGCTCTGGTGATAAACAACTAAGGGCGACCCGACGGTCGTACCGACCTTAGGGAGCCCAGAGCTCTGAGCCCAGCCTCACCATGACGCCTCCCCTCGGGAGAGTCGCGTGAGGGGGCTGGGCACGGGGGCTGCGCTCGGGTCACGCCCAAGCGCACGCCACCCAACCAGGTCCCCCGGACCTGGGCGTCGCGCGCCCCTCCCGAGGCCACAGCGAGGGCAGGTATGGAAATTGTTTGAATGTCAAGGGGACTCTTGAGCATCGCGACTCAGAAGCCTAACTGGTCACGTATCCCCTCACTCCTTGGTCCGCCCTGGTCTCCGGTCGGCCCAATGACAGTTGAGGTATGCGTGGGGCCGGGCTCTGCCGACGTAGAACATTAATCTGTCCTCACGAACTCTCCCTATATGATGTTCGCACGTCAAGGGGGACTCCTGAGCATCGCGACTCAGGAGCCTAACTGGTCATGTAGCCCCTCACTCCTTGGACCGTCCTGGTCTCCGGTCGGCCCAATGGCGGTTGAGGTATGTGCGGGGCCGAGCTCTGCCGACGCAGAACAAGGCAAATAGGAAGGAAAACGCAAAATCTCGAAACAAATATTACAAGCATATTGTTCTCACAATACCAATTGAAAAGTCTAAACACCTCCACGAGGCCTGATGTATGTCGCAGGAATGAAATGAGAAGAATAGCCGTAGGTCACCCCTGGATGTCGTTGTCGCCTGCGGAAGGTGCTCCCCCATCGGCGACGATGTTCTCACCTTCACCACCAGCCGCAGGATCCGCGGCATCGCCAGACATAGGATCGGAGACAAAGCCGCGGAACTTCCCCAGCAAAGCCTCCACTTGACCTTGAACAGCTGCGGCGGCGGCTTCGCAGAGATCTTCAGTCACAGGCTCCAGCAGCTCGTCAAGGTGGGCGTTGGGGTCGCGGAGGTGCAGATGGCTGAGGACGCGAGTCAGTGCGGCTAAAGATAGAACGTGAGCTTCTGCCTCCGCCATGGGACCGAGGCCCTCAACGACCTCCTCAAGCGCCTTCACCATGAGAGGAAGCAGCTGGGCGGGGCCGTCCTCGTTAGTGTCCAGCGGCTTCTCCAGGCCATGCTCGTAGAGCGTCCTCAGTGCCTTACGAGATCTCTTCTCGAGATAGACGAAGGCCACACGGTCTTCGGCCAGGACTCGCGCCTTGGCGTCAAGATCGGCCTCCCTCGCCCCCATCTTCTGCTCCAACTCTTCCAACCGGTTGCGCTCGGCAGCCTGCTTCTTCCTCAGCTCCGCCAGCTTAGCATCATAGTTCTTGACGGCTTCCTCCCGGGCCTTCATCTCCTTCTCCTCTGCTTGGTGGCGGCGTACCTCTTCGGCATGCTTGTCGCGCAGGCTCTGCAACTCGCCCTCCAGCACTTGGCAGCGGTCACGGGCGGCGTTGGTGTCTTTCAGCGCCGCCTCATGATTGGCTGCAGCACTGGCGGCTCCTTGCTTCTCCCTCTCGGAAGCCGCAACAGCCTGGCCCAGCACCGCACGTACCGCCGTGTCAGAATGAAGCCAGCCGGAGGCCAACTCCAGACGCCCGGCCACCAGGCACGGGTCAACGCTCAGGAGATCCGCCTGCAGTTGGGTCATCTCTGAAAGGGCACACTCCAAGACGGTAGCAGGAGCAGAAGGACCAGGAAGTGGAGATGCAGCAGTAGGAGGAAGCGACATCATCACCAGGGCTTGGGAGACCGCAGGTTCCGGAGCAGCTGGGACCTCATCAGCCGCGCCAAGTACCGGCACCTCCGGAGCCAGCAGGGCCGTGGGGGCTGACTCCACGCGGCGATGCTCCTCTTGGCCCTGCGAGGACGACCGGGTTGGGGAGAGACGGGCGACGTTGCCTCCTTGCTCTGCGGAGGGAGGCACAGCCGCCGTACCCTCCTTCCTCTTCTTCGCCGAAGATGTCGGCCTGATCAACCAAAGGCGAGCGTCAGGAAATAACAAGTACCAGCAGGGACAAAGCGAAGTTCGAGACACCTACCAGTCCACCGCAAAGTACACCACCTTTCGCTTGTGAAGCTTGAGGCCTAACAGCATCAGGGCCTGAGGGGCAGGCATTCGGGCTCCGGTGGTGCCATGCGGTGCGGAGGCAGAACCGGATCCAGCCCCAGGAGGTGTTGGGGTGGAGGCGGCACCACGGTCCACCAACGACGACCTACCCTTCGTCGAGACGAGGGGTTGCTCCTTCCCTCCTTGGTAGGCGTCGGCCTCGGCATCATCAGGAAGGGCGTGGAGAATCTCGGCCTTGCTCGGAGGGGAGGTCTCCCCCACCTCTTCTGGGGTCTCCTCCGAGTCCACCTCCTCTTCCCCCTCTCCGCGGGACTCGCCAGAAGAGACCTCCACCGGTTTCTACGCCGTAGGAGCTCTCGAAAACACCGGCGGCACCAGCCCGCGCGCATCAAAAGTCGGCCTGGAGGCGACGAATTCCTCCCGGTCCCTGCATTGAAATAGGGGAACGAAGGCCCTAGGCGGGTACTCCTGGTTGTCTCCGACTATGAGACATAGGACGGCGTCTGGTTCTTCATCAGGCAGGTCCCCCGGCCTCAAGCGGGCCTTGTTTTCCCCTCCTTCAAGCTCCCAGAAGGGGGGCGCACGCGCCTGGAGCGGGGCAACCCGTAGCGTCAAGAACTCCCTCATGAGCATCGCTCCCATTATTTTGGCCGCCTCGCATTGCCTGGCTTTAGGTCATTCATCATCTGCCCCAACACTGACGATGCCCGCTCGTCGACAAGCTCTGCCCAGGGCCACTCCTTGCCTTGTCGGGGCGCCTCCGTCGGCAACGCCAGGCACAGATGGGCGAGCTTGGCGTCCATCATGAACCATTTGGATCGAATGTTGTCGGCCCTCTTCCCGGTGCTCGAGATTGAGTTGGCCTTGCCAGACGCAACGAAGTTGGCGCATCCAGAGATGTGACCCTCGCTGACGCGGAGGAAAAAGAAATGGTGCAGGAGCGCCACAGACGGCATCACGCCCAGGTATGCCTCACAGTAGTAGGCAAAGATGGACAGGAGGAGGACAGAGTTGGGATGGAGATGCAACGCTTGTAGCCCATAGTGATCGAGGACTTCATAAAAGAAATCAGAGAAGTGAGGAACCAACCCAACGGTAACGCTGCTTGAAAAGAAGGGAAAGAAGGTGCTCCCCTCAGGCTTCGACTCGTCGGAGGCAAGCCGGAGCTCCGTCTTCCCCCACTCATTGCTCTCTCCCGCCGTCAGCAGGCGCACGGAGGCAAGGCTCTTCTCCGTGATAGTGGGCGCCTCAAGAGCGGGCTCGTACCAAGCCGGAGCCAAGGAAGTCTTGACCTTGCGCGGTGCCATGGGCGGCAGATGCAGAGCAAGGCTGGAGCAGATCTGTAGGTAGCGGCGGCAAAGAGCGAGAAAGGGGATCTGGAGCGAGGCAAGGAAGAAGCAATGAAGGCAAGTACCACCCGCGCCAGCCTTTTGTCAGGTCAAGCAGTTGCCGAGGCAACGTGGGGAAGGGGATACGCCCACGTCCAATCAACCGCCACGCGTCGACCGAGGCCGCAGGCTTTTGGGGGCCCGCGGTGCTCCAAACTTGACCCTTGGCTTCGCCGCGAAGCCAAGCCCGAGCGCACCTTGGGCCCGGGGGCTACTGTCGGCGTTCTGGGAATGGGGGTCCCCAGACCTGCCTGCCTGTGGCCCATGGCGTGGCTGAGCCAGCAGGCCATACGACCCATCTTCATCAACAAATCATCCAAGACCCTCGCGAGGGTCCAAGCCTCACGAGGTGGACGACGCAAGACCTCCTCCCGAGCGGCCTAGTCAGGCAGGCTCTCGAGGGGCGGAGATATCAAGGCGGGGCGAATCTCGCGAGGCTCTCGTGACGTGAGTCATGACTATCGACACCACGCAGGCGCTAGCGCGCGCAGCGTCCTTGTTTCCTCTTTGGTGCAAAGGAGGCAAGCGCAGCCACAGAGTACCGAGGCATCAGGCAAAGGTTGCCATTTCGGTGCAACAAGACCAAGACCGTGGACTGCAAGACGGAGGTCATCGTGGAGCCCAAGATGGCGTCACCACCAGAGCTTTGTGTAGGCAAAGACCACTTTTGTCATAGCTTGTACTAGCTGTCCCCCTTAAAATTTGCTCGCCATTGTTGGCTCCCTTCCCGCTCAATATTTGAGAAGAGGACCAGGGCCTCTATAAATAGGACTAGCCACCACCATAGTAGGGGCATCTCACCTTAGCTTGAGGGAACCTACACACCACAAGTTCATATGCACAAGAACACCACAACCTCAGGAGGCTGTTCTTCCCTTGTATTGTTCATCGTCAGCCTAAGAGGCAATCCACCACCACCACACTGGAGTAGGGTATTACACCACAATGGTGGCCCGAAACAGTATAAACCCCGTGTCTTTTTGTGTTGCGAGTTCGTCGAGTTCGTCCGCGAGAGCTAGCAAGCTAGAGCGTAGATCGGTAGGAGGGAAAGACTTCACGCGCATCCCAGTGTTCGAACCTTAAGGGTTAGCCAGAACCCCACATCCGACATAACTCTCCCTCGACCCACTACTGGATCAAGAGCTCGAGGGATGTCATCGTACTGAATGTGTGATGAACACGGAGGTGCCGTACGTTCGGTACTTGGATCAGTTGGATCGTGAAGACGTTCGACTACATCAACCGCATTACATAATGCTTCCGCTTTCGGTCTACGAGGGTGACACACTCTCCCCTCTCATTGCTATGCATCTCCTAGTTAGATTTTCCGTGATCATCAGATTTTTTTTGAATTACTACGTCCCCAGCAGTGGCATCCGAGCTAGGTCTATGCGTAGGTGTTATATGCATGAGTAGAACACAAAGAGTTGTGGGCAAGGATAGTCATACTGCTTACCCCCAACGTCTTACTTTGATTCGGCAGTATAGTTGGATGAAGCGGCCCGAACCGACATTACATGACCGTGTTCATGATACTGGTTCTACCGACGTGCTTCGCACACAGGTGGTTGGTGGGTGTCTGTTTCTCCAACTTTAGTTGAATCGAGTTTGACTACGACCGATCCTTGTTGAAGGTTAAAACAACACACTTGACGAAAAATCATTGTGGTTTTGATGCGTAGGCAAGAACGGTTCTTGCTAGAAGCTCGTATCAGCCACATAAAACTTGCAACAACAAAGTAGAGGACGTCTAACTTATTTTTGCAGGGCATGTTGTGATGTGATATGGTCAAGATGTGATGAGATATAAATTGTTGTATGAGATGATCATATTTTGTAAAAGTTATTGGCAACTGGCAAGAGCCTTATGGTTGTCGCTTTATTGTATGAAATGAAATTGCCATGTAATTGCTTTACTTTATCACTAAGCGGTAGCGATAGTCGTAGAAGCAATAGTTGGCGAGACGACAACGATGCTACGATGGAGATCAAGGTGTCAAGCCAGTGACGATGGAGATCATGACAGTGCTTTGGAGATGGAGATCAAAGGCACAAGATGATGATGTCCATATCATGTCACATATTTTGATTGCATGTGATGTTTATCTTTTATGCATCATATTTTGCTTAGTATGTCGGTAGCATTATAAGATGATCCCTCACTAAATTTCAAGGTATAAGTGTTCTCCCTGAGTATGCACCATTGCTATAGTTCGTCGTGCTGAGACACCACATGATGATCAGGTGTGATAAGCTCTACGTTCACATACACCGGGTGCAAGCCAGTTTTGCACGTGCAGAATACTTGGGTTAAACTTGACGAGCCTAGCATATGCAGATATGGCCTCGGAACACTGAGACCGAAAGGTCGAACATGAATCATATAGTAGATATGATCAACATAGTGATGTTCACCATTGAAAAATTCTCCATCTCACGTGATGATCGGACATGGTTTAGTTGATATGGATCACATGATCATTTAGATGACTAGAGGGATGTCTATCTAAGTGGGAGTTCTTAAATAATATGATTAATTGAACTTTAATTTATCATGAACTTAGTACCTGATAGTTTTTTCATATCTATGTTGTTGTAGATCAATGGCCCGTGCTACCGTTCCCTTGGATTTTAATGCGTTCCTAGAGAAAGCTAAGTTGAAAGGTGATGGTAGAAACTACACAGACTGGGTCTGTAACTTGAGGATTATCCTCATTGTTGCACACAAGAATTGCATCCTGGAAGCATCGCTAGGTGCAAGACCCGCTGCAGGAGAAACTCCGGACGTTATGAATGTCTGCCAGAGCAAAGCCGATGACTACTCGATAGTTTAGTGTGCCATGCTTTATGGCCTAGAATCGAGACTTCAAAGATGTTTTGAACATCATGGATCAAATGAGATGTTTCAGGAGTTGAAGTTAATATTTCAAGAAAATGCCCGAGTTGAGAGATATGAAGTCTCCAACAAGTTCTATAGCTGCAAAATGGAGGAGAATAGTTCTGTCAGTGAACACATACTCAGAATGTCTGGGTGCCACAACCACTTGAATCAGCTGGGAGTTAATCTTCCTGATGATAGTGTCATTGACAGAGTTCTTCAATCACTGCCACCAAGCTATAAAGGCTTCATGATGAACTATAATATGCAAGGGATGGAAAAGACAATTCCCGAGCTCTTCACGATGCTAAGGGTTGCGGAGGTAGAAATCAAGAAGGAGCATCAAGTGTTGATGGTTAACAAGACCACTAGTTTCATGAAAAAAGGGCAAAGGGAAGAAGGGGAACTTCAAGAAGAACAACATGCCAGTTGCTGCTCAACGGAAGAAACCCAAGTCTAGACCTAAGCCTGAGACTGAGTGCTTCTACTACAAAGGGACTGGTCACTGGCAGCAGAACTGCCTCAAGTATTTGGCAGATAAGAAGGATGGCAAAGTGAAAGGTATATTTGATATACATGTTATTGATGTGTACCTTACTAATGCTTGTAGTAGCACCTGGGTATTTGGTACTGGTTATGTTGCTCATATTCGCAACTCGAAACAGAGGCTACAAATTAAAGGAAGATTGGCTAAGGACGAGGTGACGATGCACGTCGGAAATGGTTCCAAAGTCGATGTGATCGCCGTCGACACGCTACCTCTATATCTACCGTCGGGATTAGTTTTAGACCTAAATAATTGTTATTTGGTGCCAGCGTTGAGCATGGACATTATATCTGGATCTTGTTTAATGCGAGACGATTATTTATTTAAGTCAGAGTATAATGGTTTTTCTATTTATATGAGTAATATCTTTTATGGTCATGCACCCTTGATGAGTGGTCTATTTTTATTGAATCTCGATTGTAGTGATACACATATTCATAATATTGAAGCCAAAAGATGCAAAGTTAATAATGATAGTGCAACTTATTTGTGGCACTGCCGTTTAGGTCATATTGGTGTAAAGCGCATGAAGAAACTCCATACTGATGGGCTTTTCGAATCACTTGATGCTTGCGAACCATGCCTCATGGGCAAGATGACTAAGACTCCGTTCTTCGGAACAATGGAGCGAGCAACTGGCTTATTGGAAATAATACATACTGATGTATGCGGTCCGATGAGTGTGGAGGTTCGCAGCGGGTACCGTTATTTTCTGACCTTCACAAATGATTTGAGTAGATATGGGTATATCTACTTAATGAAACATAAGTCTGAAACATTTGAAAAATTCAAAGAATTTCAGAGTGAACTGGAAAATCATCGTACCAAGAAAATAAAGTTTCTACGATCGGATCGTGGAGGTGAATATTTGAGTTATGAGTTTGGTCTTCATTCGAAACAATGTGGAATAGTTTCGCAACTCACGCCACCTGGAACACCACGGCGTAATGGTGTGTCCAAACGTCATAACCGTACTTTATTAGATATGGTGCGATCTATGATGTCTCTTACCGATTTACCACTATCATTTTGGGGTTATGCTTTAGAGACGGCTGCATTCACGTTAAATAGGGCACCATCTAAATCCATTGAGACGACACCATATGAACTATGGTCTGGCAAGAAACCTAAGCTGTCGTTTCTTCAAGTTTGGGGCTGTGATGCTTATGTGAAAAAGCTTCAGCCTGATAAGCTCGAACCTAAATCAGAGAAATGTGTCTTCATAGGGTACCCAAAGGAGACTGTTGGGTACACCTTCTATCACAAATCTGAAGGCAAGATATTCGTTGCTAAGAATGGATCCTTTCTAGAGAAGGAGTTTCTCTCGAAAGAAGTGAGTGGGAGGAAAGTATAACTTGATGAGGTAATTGTACCTTCTCCCGAATTGTAAAGTAGTTCATCACAGAAATTAGTTCCAGTGATTCCTACACCAATTAGTGAGGAAGCTAATGATAATGATCATGAAACTTTAGATCAAGTTACTACAGAACCTCGTAGGTCAACCAGAGTACGATCCACACCAGAGTGGTACGGTAATCCTATTCTGGAGGTCATGTTACTAGACCATGACGAACCTACGAACTATGAGGAAGCGATGATGAGCCCAGATTCATGAAATGGCTTGAGGCCATGAAATCTGAGATGGGATCCATGTACGAGAACAAAGTGTGGACTTTGGTTGACTTGCACGATGATCGGCAAGCAATAGAGAATAAATGGATCTTCAAGAAAAAGACTGACGCTGACGGTAATGTTACTATCTACAAAGCTCGACTTGTTGCAAAAGGTTTTCAACAAGTTCAAGGAGTTGACTACGATGAGACCTTCTCACCCATAGCGATGCTTAAGTCTGTCCGAATCATGTTAGCAATTGCCGCAATTTTTGATTATGAAATTTGGCAAATGGATGTCAAAACTGCATTCCTTAATGGATATCTTAAAGAAGAGTTGTATATGATGCAACCAGAAGGTTTTGTCGATCCTAAAGGTGCTAACAAAGTGTGCAAGCTCCAGCGATCCATTTATGGACTGGTGCAAGCCTCTCGGAGTTGGAATATACACTTTTATAATGTGATCAAAGCATATGGTTTTATGCAGACTTTTGGAGAAGCCTGTATTTACAAGAAAGTGAGTGGGAGCTCTATAGCATTTCTAATATTATATGTGGATGACATATTGTTGATTGGAAATAATATTGAATTTTTGAATAGCATAAAAGGATACTTGAATAAGAATTTTTCAATGAAATACCTTTGTGAAGTTGCTTATATATTGGGCATCTAGATCTATAGAGATAGATCAAGACGCTTAATTGGACTTTCACAAAGCACATACCTTGGTAAAGTTTTGAAGAAGTTCAAAATGGATTAGTCAAAGAAAGGGTTCTTGCTTTTATTACAAGGTGTCAAGTTGAGTCAGACTCAATGCCCGACCACTACAGAAGATAGCGAGAAAATGGAGGTCATTCCCTATGCCTCAGCCATAGGTAGGGCTGGAAAAAAGCTCGAAGCTCGTGAGCTAAATGAGTAGCTCGTGACTCGGCTCGAATCGACTCGAACTCGAAGAATAATGAGTCGAGCCGAGCTTTAGTTCAAGATCGTTTATAGACCAAGTTAAACGAGCCAATCTCACGAGTACTCGTTTAACTCGTTAGGCTTGGTACAAAAGATCAGCTACTTCCAACATAAAAAAGATCAGCCACTCAACACCCTATGTCCCAGGCGCACAACACAAGGCCTAGCCGTTGAAGGCCCAACCGCCTAGGAGACTCACGCGTTACAAGGAAATTACTATTGTTTAGTGATATATATGTTTAATATATACATAATAATTTTTATAATGTTTGAGGGTTTTATGTTCATATCTTTAACGAGCTTAACAAGCTAAACGAGCCAACTCGCGAGTTATACGAGTCGAGCCAATCTTGGATTTGAGCTCGTTAATGATAACGAGTCGTGTCGAGCTAGCTCGTTAACGAAACGAGCTCTAGCGAGTCGAGCCGAGCTGGCTCGACTCGGCTCGAATTCCAGCCCTAGCCATAGGTTCTATCATGTATGCAATACTGTGTACCAGACCTGATGTGTGCCTTGCTATAAGTTTAGCAGGGAGGTACCAAAGTAATCCAGGAGTGGATCACTGGACAGCGGCCAAGAACATCCTGAAATACCTGAAAAGGACTAAGGATATGTTTCTCGTTTATGGAAGTGACAAAGAGCTCGTCGTAAATGGTTACGTCGATGCAAGCTTTGACACTGATCCAGATGACTGTATGTCACAAGCCGGATACGTATTTATATTGAATGGTGGAGCTGTAAGTTGGTGCAGTTCCAAGCAGAGTGTCGTGGTGGGATCTATGTGTGAAGCGGAGTACATAGCTGCTTCGGAAGCAGCAAATAAAGGAGTCTGGATGAAGGAGTTCATATCCGATCTAGGTGTAATACCTAGTACATCGGGTCCAATGAAAATATTTTGTGACAATACTGGAGCAATTGCCTTAGCGAAGGAATCCAGATTTCACAAGAGAACCAAACACATCAAGAGACGCTTCAATTCCATCCGCGATCAAGTCAAGGAGGGAGAGATAGAGATTGCAAAATACACACGTATCTGAATGTTGCAGACCCGTTGACATGATCAGCACCAAGACTCCATGGGTGTTAGAGTCATTACTATGGAATCTAGATTATTGACTCTAGTGCAAGTGGGAGACTGAAGGAAGTTTGCCCTCGAGTCAACAATAAAGTTGTTATTTATATTTCCTTATAAATGTTTATTATTCATGCTAGAATTGTATTAATCGAAAACTTAGTACATGTGTGAATACATAGACAAACAGAGTGTCCCTAGTATGCCTCTACTTGACTAGCTCGTTAATCAAATATGGTTAAGTTTCCTGACCATAAACATGTGTTGTCATTTGATGAACGAGATCACATCATTAGAGAATGATGTGATGGACAAGACCCATCCGTCAGCTTAGCATTATGATCGTTTAGTTTCATTGGTATGGATTTCTTCATGACTTATACATATTCCTCTGACTATGAGATTATGCAACTCCTGAATATCGGAGGAACACTTTGTGTGCTATCAAACATCACAACATAACTTGGTGATTATAAAAATGCTCTACAGGTGTCTCCGATGGTGTTTGTTGAGTTGGCATAGATCAAGATTAGGATTTCTCACTCTGAGTATCGGAGAGGTATCTCTGGTCCCTCTCGGTAATGCACATCACTATAAGCCTTGCAAGCAATGTGACTAATGAGTTAGTTACGGGATGATGCATTACAGAATGAGTAAAGAGACTTGCCGGTAACGAGATTGAACTAGGTATGATGATACCGATGATCGATTCTCGGGCAATTAACATACTGATGACAAAGGGAATAACGTATGTTGTTATGCGGTTGACCGATAAAGATCTTCGTAGAATATGTAGAAGCCAATATGAGCATCCAGGTTCCGCTATTGGTTATTGACCAGAGATGTGTCTCAGTCATGTCTACATAGTTCTCGAACCCATAGGGTCTGCACGCTTAACGTTCGGTGACGATTTGTATTATGACTTATGTGTTTTGGTGACCAACTTTTGTTCGGAGTCCCGGATGAGATCATGTACATGAAGAGGAGTCTCGAAATGGTCGAGAGGTAAAGATTGATATATTGGAAGGTTATATACGGACACCGGAATGGTTCCGATAAGTCTCAGGGATTTTTCGGAGTACCGGGAGGCTACCGGACCCCCCCCCCCCCCGGGGAAAGTTAATGGGCCTATTGGGCCATAGTGGAGAGAGGGAGGCTGCCACAAGAGGTGGGGCGCGCCCCCAAGCCCAAACCGAATTGGACCAGGGTTGGGGGTGTGGCCCCCCCTTTCCTTCTCCCTTTCCGCTCTTTCCCCTTTCCCCTTTCCGTTAGTTGGAAGGAGGGGGGCCAAATTCTACTTGACTAGGAGTCCAAGTAGGACTCCCCCTTGGCACGCCCCCCTTCGGCCGGACACCTCCCCCTCCCCTCCTTTATATACGGGGACCGGGGCCACCCCAAAGGCACACCAAGATTTCTCTTAGCCGTGTGCGGTGCCCCCTCCATAGTTTACCACCTCGGTCATATTGTCGTAGTGCTTAGGTGAAGCCCTACGCAGATCACATCACCAACATAGTCGTCATGTCGTCATGCTGACAAAACTCTCCCTCGACCATCTACTGGATCAAGAGCTCAAGGGACATCATCGTGCTGAACGTGTGGTGAACACGGAGGTGTCGTAAGTTCGGTACTTGGATCAGTTGGATTGTGAAGACGTTCGACTAAATCAACTGCGTTACATACTACTTCTGCTTTCGGTGTACGAGGGTATGTGGACACACTCTCCCCTCTCGTTGCTATGCATCTCCTAGTTAGATCTTGCGTGATCTTAGGAATTTTTTTCAAATTACTACGTCCCCAACACCACCACCACATGCTATTAATCCTGATATGTCGCAAGTTGTTGATGATGCTACTTCTGCCATGAATGATACTTATGATGATGCTAGTACCTTGCTTGATGATGATGTGCCACTAGGTGAATTTCATGATGAACAAATTGCTAGAGTAACAGAGCATGCTATTGTTGAAACTGATGATGAGGTTGAAACTGAAAATCTTGAAACACCTACTAGGACTAGCCCTCCTAGATATGAATTGCCAAAGGTACCGGAAGGTTATGTTATGAATGAGGAGACAACTAGAGATATTCTTTCTTGTAAGGAGAGTGATGATCTAGAAAAATTATTATGCAAGTATAAAGAAAAATCTCTGAATGCTAGAATGAAATGTGATCCTAAGTTTGCTACTTCACCTATATTTATTGATGATAAGGATTATGAATTCTCTGTCGACCCAGAGTTAATTACTTTGGGTGAATCTGCTCCTTTCCATGGTTATGAAACTGAAACTATTGTGGCACATCTTACTAAGTTGAATGACATAGCCACCCTTTTTACTCATGATGAGAAAACTCGCTATTACTATATTCTCAAATTATTTCTGTTCTCATTAAAGAGTGATGCTAAATCTTGGTACAATACTCTTGCTCCTGGTTATGTGCATAGTCCCTAGGATATGATTTATTACTTCTACGGAAAATATTTCCCTGCTTATAAGAAACAAGCTGCCTTACAAGAAATATTTAACTTTGCGCAAATTGAAGAAGAGAGTCTCTCAGAAGCTTGGGGGAGGCTTCTCCAATTGCTTAATGCTTTGCCTGATCATCCTCTTATGAAAAATGAAATACTTGATATCTTCTATAATGGACGAACTAATGCTTCTACGGATTTCCTAGATAGTTGTGCTGGTTGTGTTCGGAGGGAACGAATTATGAATAACATATTGGAAAATTATTGAATAACATATTGGAAAGCAAAAGTTGTGTTTGGCAAGCAGAAGAATTATTGAATAACATATTGGAAAATTATGATGATTGGGCTCTTCTTGAACAACCGCTTAAACCCACTCTGAAGAAGAGGGGTATCTTATATCTCAGTCCTGAAGATATGCAAGAGGCAAAGAAATCTATGAAGGAAAAAGGTATTAAAGCTAAGGATGTCAAAATTGTACCTCCTATTGAAGAAATACATGGGCTTGGTACATCACCACCACCCAAGGTGGTAGAGGTAAATTCTCTAATAAAATTCGATGATAAGGATAATCCTCACAATATGCACCCTAGCCAATGCCTTTATGAATTTGAAAATTATATTAGAAAGCAAGATCACTTCAATGCAAATGTTATGAAACAAATGAAATACAATTCTGATATGATTGCTCACTTGAGTGACTTATTATTTAGAATCTCAAATGATGTTAGAGGTGTGGGAAAGCATGCTTCTATGGTTCAAACTCAATTAGAACAAGTTGCTAAATCTCAAAGAGATTTGCTAGATGAAATGAATAATAATATCAATGACTTTGATGTTAGAGTAGCAACTAGAGGAGGTAAGATGACTCAGGAACCACTTTATCCTGAGGTACACCCAAAAAGAATTGAACATGACTCTTAAAGAGCTAACACTGATGCACATGGTGTTTCTAAAAAGAAAAAGAATAATAAGAAAAATGATAGGACTTTGCATGCCTCTAGTGAATCTGAAGTAGAAAAACCTCCTGATAATGATAATGAAGTTTCTATCTCTGATGCTGGAACTCAACCTGATAGTGAACACTCACTTTTTGATAATGAAAAATATAATGATGAGGTTCATGAATATACTCAAACAAATAATAAAGAACCAAACAATGATGTTGAGATAGAACCTATAGTTGATCTTGATAACCCACAACCCAAGAATACACGATATGATAAAAGAGGCTTTGTTGCTAGAAAACACGGTAAAGAAAGAGAACCGTGTGTTCAAAAACCAATGCCTTTTCCACCTAAGTCAACTAAAAAGAAAGATGATGAAGAATTTGAATGCTTTGTTGAAATGCCGAGGACAGTCTTTTTGCGTACTCGCTTGACTGATATCTTGAAAATGCCTCCTTATGCAAAGTACATGAAATACATCATCGACAATAAGAGAAAAATACCGGAAGCCGAAATCTCGACCATGCTTGCTAATTATACTTTTAAGGATGGAGTACCTAAAAAACTTAGAGATCCGGGAATACCAACTATACCTTGCTCCATCAAAAGAAATCATGTGAAAACAGCTTTATGTGATTTGGGAGCTGGTGTTAGTGTTATGCCTTTCTCTATATATAAAAGACTTGATTTGAATAAACTCACACCTACTGAAATATCTTTGCAAATGGCTGAAAAATCTATTGCCATACCTATCGGTATTTGTGAGGATGTGCATGTTGTTGTTGCTAATGTTAATATTATGACTGACTTTGTTATACTTGAGATGCCCGTGGACGACAACATGTTGATTACCCTTGGTAGACCCTTCTTGAATATTGCAGGGGCTGTTATTGAGTGCAATAAAAGCAAGGTCACTTTTCATAGCAATGGTAATGAGCATACAGTGCACTTTCCGAACAAACAATTCCAAGTGAATGGTATTAATGTTATTGAAAAATCTTCGACAATCACTATCGGAAGTTTTCAACTAGCTCTACCTACTGCCAAAAAGAAATATGAAATGCTTATTGTTGGGGACATTCATATCCCCGTTGAGGTAACTTAGTGATTTCCGGAAGTTCTTCGGTTTCATGCTAATTGAAAGTGGTTGTTAATAAGACTTGATCAACCTTATTAATGGATCATTTTTGAGAGGTATGACGTTGATGAATTTAGTGAGCACTACTCTTCTGTCCCTACCTTTTGTTTTCTGTTTTTATTAGTTAAATAAAATAAAATGCCATATTTTGTCTGTTTTCTGAATTTTCCGTGCAATAAAAAATGACCCAAAAATAAAAGTTGTCAAAATGCTGTGAAAATTCAATACAATTTTTTTCTAAATATTTAAGAATTTTTTGGGGCAAATAACATCAGAGGGAGGTGCACTAGGTGGGCACAACCAATCTGGGCGCGCCAGGACCCCCAGTCGCGCCCTGGTGGGTTGTGGTCCCCACATGGGCCCTCTCACTTATCTCTTCATACCACATCATCACCTACCTCCAGAAAAAAATCACCATTGCTCTCTCTCTCTCTCGCTCGTGTTCTTGCTCTCAAACCCGCGGATTTCGATCTCTTTGCTTGAAGCTTAGTTTCCGAAACTGTTTCGGGGGATTGTTGCTTGGTATGTGACTCCTGCGTTTGTCCAATTAGTTTTTGCTTTAGTGGTTTATATTAAATAGCTACTCTCGGTGCTGCTGTAGATGAGCTTGCATGTTGAATTCTTAGAGTTTTAAGTAGTTTGAATGCTTGCTATGGCCTCTATGTATCCCTATGAGTAGTTGCTATCAATCTTGTAAAGTTTTGTTGATAAATTATTGTCACCAAAACATTTCAGAAAATTGTACGCGGATAGGATGAACCTTTTTGGAAGGAGTTCTTCGAGGAGGAGATCCTCGAGGGCATCCTCTAGTGACAGCTCCGCTCGTCGGTCTTATGTTGAACCAAGTGAAAGTTCCATATGAGATGCTGCCACCAAAACATGTCTATGGCCATGTGATGATTATATGGTGAGTGTGGGCATTAAGGAGGAATTTGAGCAATATGTTCATAGTGTCGATCTTGGTCCCTACATTTCAGATAAGTGCAATCAACACCACACTCTCACAGAATCATTTGTTAAAAGATCTAAATTCCAACCCCGTGAGTCCAGGGTGTCATTTAAACTGTATGAATTTTTTTACCATATCACTAGAGAGATTTGCTCAACATTGCAAAATCCCATTCCGGGGTTCTCTAGACGAACCAACAAGGTTTGAGTTTCAAGCGTTCTTGACTAGTCTTTGCTATGGTGAGACTAGGGGAGTGACGAAAGGTAGAATAAAGAGCATTCATTTTCCCGCAATTCAGTACTTCGCATTATTTAATGGGAAATGTATTGTAGGAAAACAAGATTTCAGAACACTTTGTGCTCCAGATTTGAGCCTCATATGTACCGCTCTCACCGGTGACAGAAGCTATAATCTTGGAGCGATTGTCGCACGCAAATTGCAAGACAACGCCAATAGTGGTTATTTCTATGGTGGCATTTATGCCACACATTTAGCACGAGAGCTGGGTGTTTCACCTTTACCCTATGACCCTATTTTACCCACACAATATTTAGACTTTGATGCTATGAAACGCCATAAGATCCTTAAAGGTGAACCTCATAATTTCACCTATAAATTATTGTTTAATCAAGACTCTGTTGTGCACACATATTGGCCTGCTCTCTTTGATTCTCACAGCAAGGGAAGATACTTTGTTCTTGAGAGCGAGGCCCGAGCTCACAACGCGGCGGTGGTAGCCGCATGGTAGCCTGAGGCATCTGCACCGAGAGCCTCAGTGAGCTACCACCCCGACTATTATCCAAACTACTGATTGATTACCAAGTTAGGCCAAAAGCCTAAGCTTGGGGGAGTACGTATTTCCACCGACTTTACATTCATGTTCACAGATTTCATTCCAGTTGTCGGTGTCCACACTTTTTCATTGTACTATCCATGTCAAATTTATTTTCTTGCCTTCTTCTTGTGTGTTTGAAAAACTTTGAGAAAATCCAAAAATATTTCCCGCTTCTTTTTTATTTTTCTGTCTAGAGTAGTTAGCTATAGCACTAGAAAGAAAACCCAAAAAGATTTTCGTGTTCTTCTTTTGCTTGTTGGGAGCTTTCCTGTGTAAATAGTTTTTCTCGTTTTTGCTTGTTCCCTTTTTATTTGCTTGTTCAAGAAAACCCAAAACTCGAAAAATATTTTAGTGTGTTCCTCTGAATTTTTCTTTCTTTTTATTGAGTCGTACCGAGGAGAAGACCACGATGAAAATGTTGAGTGGCTCTCATTTGCACTATTGTTGATCTAACGAACAACACATTTTACCTTGTCTTCTCCTGTTGAATAAAATGCTTGCAGATTTCAACTTAGTCCACGACACTCTTGCACTATTATTATTTTCATATCGTTCGGTCGTGCAAGTGAAAGACAATAATCACAATATTCGATGAACTGGCCGTGGTAGAGAGAAACAGGTATGAACTCGACTTGTTCTGTTTTTTGTAAATATGTTTAACCTAGTATCCATGATTCAACCCATTATGATTAAACATGCTTACAATGACAATTAGAGATTATAGTTTCTCATGCCATGTATAAGTAGCTAGGAGTGGATAATGATTTATCTTGGATGTCAACATTGCGTTAAAATGATTGTGATATAGTATGATGATATGGTATCCTCCTCTGAATATTTGAGTGGCTTGACTTGGCACATGTTCATGCATGTAGTTGAATCAAAACCAACATAGCCTCTATGATATTTATGTTCATGGTGTTCATATCCTACTCATGCTAGTGTCCAATGTTACTTATGCATAATGCATGTTCATGACCGCTGTTGCTCTCTAGTTGGCTGCTTCTCAATCTATTTGCTAGCCTTCGCCTGTACTAGGTGGGAACTCCGCTTGTACACCCAAAATCTTGAACCCAAGTTATTCGAGATGAGTCCACCATACGTACCTATATGCGGTATTACCCTACCGTCCTAAGTAAATTTGCATGTGCCATCTCTAAAAACTTCAAATAAATATCATTTTTGTGTGCCTGGATCATTCATGGAGTGACAGGAGGTAGTTGGTATCTTCCATGCTAAGCGGGTTATTCTCAGGTTGAGTGTTTATTCACTCGCCATTGCACGAGAAAAATGGCGGTAATAGGGATTCCAGTCCCAAACTGCAAACAGAAAAGGCTTTCAATAATCAAACAAAAACTCCTATGGAGTCATAACCTTTACTTTATCGCATGGGAACCGCCACTAGCATGTTTAGCATGGAAGATATAGATAACTAATGGTCGTCAAGTAAACGAGAAGGGTGCATTTCTCAAAATTTCATTTACCTCTATTTTAAAAACTTCAGCTCTGGCACCTCTGCAAATCACTACTTCCCTCTGCGAAGGGACTTTCTATTTACTTTTATGTTGTGACATCACCTTCTAAAATAAGTGATAGAACCGGGGAGCATTGTTATCATGCTGATGCATTGTGTGTAGCTAATGTTGGGTGCATCATGACTGGATCTTTTCTACCATGAATTACAATGTTTAGTCGCTGCTTGGACTTTGGAGGTGCTCTGCATTTATGTTTTGCGGTCTCATAAAGGACTAGCGAGATACCACTATTGTCATATTATATCATGGTTGTTTTGATAACGTGTGGTTGTTTGAGATATCTTATTATTGCTCGCTAGCTGATTATGTCATTGCTATGAGTTAATATAATTTTTAAGAGTTATTATCGACATGGTTAGTTATAATATTGGCTGAAAACCTGGGTGATGTTTGAGCTTATTTATGCAAACAAGAGCAAAAGAGTTCGTACGAGTTTTTCTTTTTCACTTTCAGTTTATCAACTGAATTGCTTGAGGACAAGCAAAGGTTTAAGCTTGGGGGAGTTGATATGTCTCCAACGTATCTACTTTTCCTAATGCTTTTCCTCTTTTTTTGGACTCTAATTTGCATGATTTGAATGAAACTAACCCTAGTCTGACACTGTTTTCAGCAGAACTACCATGGTGTTGTTTTTGTGCAAAAATAAAAGTTCTTGGAACGGAACAAAACTTTGCGAGGATTTTTCGTATCAATAAAGAGAATTTCTGGAGCCAAGATACACTGGAGGGGGGCACTCGGGTGGACACAACCCACCAGGGTGCCCCCTCCAGGCGCGCCAAGGTGGGTTGTCCCCACCTGGTAGCCTCGTAGACCCTAAAACCGATGCTATAAAATCCTATTTTTTAGAAAAAATTAAGGAAAAAGCATTATCCGTTCCATGAGACGGAGCCGCCGTCACCTCCTCTTCTTCATCGGGAGGCCGGATCTGGAGTCCATTTGGGGCTCCGGAGAGGGGGATCTGACGATGACACGTACCTAGGGTAGGGCAATAGACCTGATCTAAGCACCCTCCCCAAGTACACTACCATACAGTCAAAGACATTCAAAGGACAACAAATCCTACCGACTGAAATCACCTCAGGGTGCAGCTCACTCGACCATGGGTTCCACTCGGACAACCCAATTCCATTCGACTAGGATATAATCATTCAACCACATCGGAAACCACTCGGAGTACAGAAGATATAAGGTCACTCTGGATGGCAACGGTCAGGTGTTCACTGTGTAGTCTTAAAGATCATTTATATCACTTTAATGCTAGCATTACCAGTAACGTCCCTTCTTTATGTACATTGAACTCTATGTAACGGGGGATGGCTGGGGTCCTGGCGCACTCTATATAAGCCACCCCTCCTCTGAGACAAGGGTTCACACCCCCTATAACTTCACGCATAATCCAATCGACCAGCCTCCGGGCACTGAGACATAGGGTTGTGATACGTCTCCGTTGTATCTATAAATTTTTATTGTTCCATGCCAATATTCTACAACTTTCATATACTTTTGGCAACTTTTTATACTATTTTTGGGACTAACATATTGATCCAGTGCCCAGTGCCAGTTCCTGTTTGTTGCATGTTTTTTGTTTCGCAGAATATCCATATCAAACGGAGTCCAAACGGGATAAAAATTGATGGAGATTTTTTTTGGAATATATATGATTTTTGGGAAGAAAAATCCACGCGAGACGGTGCCCGAGGTGGCCACGAGGCAGGGGGGCGCCTGCCCCCCTGGGCGCGCCCCTGACCCTCATAGGCTACCCGTAAGGCGGTTGATGCCCTTCTTTCTCTGCAAGAAATCTAATATCCAGATAGAGATCGTGTTAAAATTTCAGCCCAATCGGAGTTACGGATCTCCGGGAATATAAGAAACGGTGAAAGGCAAGAATCTGAGAACGCAGAAACAGCGAGAGACAGATCCAATCTCAGAGGGGCTCTCGCCCCTCCCATGCCATGGAGGCCATGGACTAGAGGGGAAACCCTTCTCCCATCTAGGGAGGAGGTCAAGGAAGAAGAAGAAGGAGGGGGGCTCTCTCCGCCTCGCTTCCGGTGGCACCGGAGTGCCACCGGGGGCCATCATCATCACCGCGATCTACACCAACACCTCCGCCATCTTCACCAACATCTCCATCACCTTCCCCCCTCTATCTACAGCGGTCCACTCTCCCACAACCCTCTGTACCCTCTACATGAACATGGTGCTTTATGCTTCATATTATTATCCAATGATGTGTTGCCATCCTATGATGTCTGAGTAGACTTTCGTTGTCCTATCGGTGGTTGATGAATTGCTATGATTGATTTAATTTGCTTGTGGTTATGTTGCTGTCCTTTGGTGCCCATCATATGATTGCGTGCGTGGATCACACCCTAGGGTTAGTTGTTTGTTGATAGGACTATGTATTGGAGGGCAAGAGTGACAGAAGCTTCAACCTAGCATAGAAATTGATGCATACGGGATTGAAGGGGGACCAATATATCTTAATGCTATGGTTGGGTTTTACCTTAATGAACATTAGTAGTTGCGATGCTTGCTAATAGTTCCAATCATAAGTGCATAGAATTCCAAGTCAGGGATGACATGCTAGCAGTGGCCTCTCCCACATAATACTTGCTATCGGTCTAGTAAAGTAGTCAATTGCTTAGGGGCAATTTCGTAACTCCTACCACCACTTTTCCACACTCGCTATATTTACTTTATTGTGTCTTTACTTAAACAACCCCTACTTTTTATTTACGTAATCTTTATTATCTTGCAAACCTATCCAACAACACCTACAAAGTACTTCTAGCTTCATACTTGTTCTAGGTAAAGCGAATGTCAAGCGTGCGTAGAGTTGTATCGGTGGTCGATAGAACTTGAGGGAATATTTATTCTGCCTTTAGCTCCTCGTTGGGTTCGACACTCTTACTTATCGTAAACTATTGCGATCCCCTATACTTGTGGGTTATCAAGACCTTTTTCTGGCGCCGTTGCCGGGGAGCAATAGCATGGGGTGAATATTCTCGTGTGTGCTTGTTTGCTTTATCACTAAGTAATTTTTATTTGTTGTTCTTAGTTGTTCTCTATCTTTAGTTATGGATATGGAACACGAAATACCAAAAAAATTAGGGGTACTTGCTACTCATGGAGATGGGGAATCTCCTAAAACCCTTGATGCTGGTTATGTGAAAAATATTATGTACTACTTTAATAATCCTGAGAAAACCCCATTCAATTATGTAATGGGAGTAACGTTAGATCAACGTGAATACTTTAGGGATTATCGCTTGACACAAAAAGGGAAACTATTATGGGATCAAATTCATATATTGAAGTGGTATGCTCGACAAGTATGCTTGAGTTATGATTATACTTGTTGCTCTAGGATGAAGGCTCCACACCTTCCCTTTTTATGCAAATTTAATGATAATAAAACCTTAGCTTCTTATGCTAATGGTATATATGATTACTATGATGTGGAACAAATAGAAGAATTTGTTGCTTTTATGGGTGCTTATGAAATTGAATCTATGTTTAAAGAGTTTGAAGATTTTGATGATGCTATTTATAGACCTGAAAATTTAGCTATCCTGAAATATTGTTATGAGAATTATGAATACAATTACGAAATTAATGCGCTTATTGAGAAAGTCTTTGCTGTCTAAGAAGAGACTAATATTTTGCAGGAATCTATGGAAGAAGAAGTTGATGAAACTATCAGCTCATTGGATGAAAAAGATGAGGAAGAGAGCGAAGAACAAAAGGAAGAAGAGCGGATTAGCTACCCGTGAACACCTTCTAATGAGAGTAACTCTTCAACTCATACATTGTTTAATTCCCCTTCGTGCTTACCGAAGGATGATTGCTATGATGATTGTTATGATCCCGTTGATTCTCTTGCAATATCCCTTTTTGATGATGCTTGTGGCCAAGATGCCAATATGAATTATGCGTATGGAGATGAACTTGCTATAGTTCCTTATGTTAAACATGAAATTGTTGCTATTGCACCCACGCATGATAGTCCTATTATCTTTTTGAATTCTCCCGACTACACTATATCGGAGAAGTTTGCACTTATTAAGGATTATATTGATGGGTTGCCTCTTACCATTGCACATGATGATTTTGATGAATATAATATGCATGTGCTTGCTGCTCCTACTTGCAATTATTATGAGAGAGGAACTATATCTCCACCTCTCTATGTTTCCAACATGGTAAAATTGCAAGAAACTGTTTATATTATGCATTGACATTTACTTTGTGTGCATGAATTGTTCTTTTATGACATGCCGATGCATAGGAAGAGAGTTAGACTTCGTTATTGCATGATATATATTGCTTTGTGCTCACTATTAAATTACAAATCATTGTTAATTAAAATTGGCTTTGATATACATTGGGATCCGGGTGGATTCACTACTTGAGCACTATATGCCTAGCTTAATGGCTTTAAAGAAAGCGCTGCCAGGGAAACAACCCGGAAGTTTTAGAGAGTCATTTATTTCTGTTGTGTGCTTTTACAAAGTTTAAATAAAAAAATTGCCTTTAGGATGTTTACATTTTCTTGATGGTTTGTACGGTGCAGGACAGAAACTTTGGCTGTAGTGCACAATTTTACATTTTTAGCTGGAATGTAAAATGGTTTTGATTCTTTTCGCACTATATTCCTATACAAATTTTTTATTTTTTCCTAATTTTGGTAGAATTTTTCAAGTATCAGAAGTATGGTTAATGTTCAGATTATTACAGACTATTCTGTTTTAGACAGATTCTGTTTTTGATGCATAGTTTGCTTGTTTTGATGAAACCATAGATTTATATTAGTGGATTAAGCCATGAAAAAGTTATATTACAGTAGACACAATGAAAAAACAAAATATTAATTGGTTTGCAACAGTACTTAAAGTAGTGATTTGCTTTATTATACTAACGGATCTTACCGAGTTTTCTGTTGAAGTTTTGTGTGGATGAAGTGTTTGATGATCGAGAAGGTCTCGATGTGAGAAGAAGGAAGAGAGGCAAGAGCTCAAGCTTGGGGATGCCGAGGCACCCCAAGTAAATATTCAAGCAGACTCAAGCATCTAAGCTTGGGGATGCCCCGGAAGGCATCCCCTCTTTCTTCAACAAGTATCGGTATGTTTTCGGATTCGTTTCGTACATGCGATATGTGCAATCTTGGAGCGTATTTTGCATTTAGTTTTCATTTTTCTTTTATGCACCATGCTGGTATGAGGTAGTCCTTGGTTGATTTATAGAATGCTCTATGCACTTCACTTATATCTTTTGAGTATGGCTTTAGAGAATGCTTCATGTGCTTCACTTATATCATTTGAAGTTTGGATTGCTTGTTTCTCTTTACATAGACAACCGCCATTTGTAGAATGCTCTTTTGCTTCACTTATATTTGTTAGAGAACGGGAATATCTTTTGTAGAGAGAATTGAACTCTCTTGCTTCACTTATATCTATTTAGAGAGATGACAGGAATTGGTCATTCACATGGTTAGTCATAAAATCCTAGATAAAACTTGTAGATCACTGGATATGATGTGTTTGATTCCTTGCAATAGTTTTGCGATATAAAGATGGTGATATTAGAGTCATGCTAGTGGGTAGTTGTGGATTGTAGAAATACTTGTGTTGAGGTTTGTGATTCCCGTAGCATGCACGTATGGTGAACCGTTATGTAACGAAGTTGGAGCATGAGGTATTTATTGATTGTCTTCCTTATGGGTGGCGGTCAGGGACGAGCGATGGTCTTTTCCTACCAATATATCCCCCTAGGAGCATGCATGTAGTACTTTGTTTCAATGACTAATAGATTTTTGCAATAAGTATGTGAGTTATTTATGACTAATGTTGAGTCCATGGATTATACGCACTCTCACCCTTCCATCATTGCTAGCCTCTCTAGTACCGCACAACTTTCGCCGGTACCATAAACCCACCATATACCTTCCTCAAAACAGCCACCATACCTACCTATCATGGCATTTCCATATCCATTCCGAGATATATTGCCATGCAACTTCCATCATCATCATATACATGACTTGAGCATTCATTGTCATATTGCTTTGCATGATCGTAAGATAGCTAGCATGATGTTTTCATGGCTTGTCCGTTTTTTGATGTCATTGCTACGCTAGATCATTGCACATCCCGGTACACCGCCGGAGGCATTCATATAGAGTCATATCTTTGTTCTAGATATCGAGTTGTAATATTGAGTTGTAAGTAAATAAAAGTGTGATGATCATCATTATTAGAACATTGTCCCATGTGAGGTTATCAAAATAAAGTGGCCAAAGAAGCCCCCCCCCCCAAAAAACAGAGAGA
This sequence comes from Triticum aestivum, assembly GCF_018294505.1. Taxonomy (NCBI): domain Eukaryota; kingdom Viridiplantae; phylum Streptophyta; class Magnoliopsida; order Poales; family Poaceae; genus Triticum; species Triticum aestivum. Next base: position 511,305,321 of record NC_057803.1, read on the forward strand.
GGCCAAAGAAGCCTACAAAAAACAAAAAAACAAAAATGAGAGAAAAAGAGAGAAGGGGCAATGTTACTATCCTTTTACCACACTTGTGCTTCAGAGTAGCACAATGTTCTTCATATAGAGAGTCTCTTGAGTTATCACTTTCATATACTAGTGGGAATTTTCATTATAGAACTTGGCTTGTATATTCCAACGATGGGCTTCCTCAAATGCCCTAGGTCTTAATGAGCAAGCAAGTTGGATGCACACCCACTTAGTTTCAGTTAGAGCTTTCATATACTTATAGCTCTAGTGCATCCGTTGCATGGCAATCCCTACTCACTCACATTGATATCTATTGATGGGCATCTCCATAGCCCGTTGATACGCCTAGTTGATGTGAGACTATCTTCTCCTTTTTGTCTTCCCCACAACCACCATTCTATTCCACCTATAGTGCTATGTCCATGGCTCACACTCATGTATTGCGTGAAAGTTGAAAAGGTTTGAGAACGTCAAAAGTATGAAACAATTGCTTGGCTTGTCATCGGGGTTGTGCATGATGTGAATATTTTGTGTGGTGAAGATGGAGCATAGCCATACTATATGATTTTGTAGGGATAACTTTCTTTGGCCATGTTATTTTGAAAAGACATGATTGCTTTATTAGTAGGCTTGAATTATTATTGTTTTTATGTCAAATGATAGACTATTGCTTTGAATCACTCGTGTCTTTATATTCATGCCATGATTAGATATGTGATCAAGATTATGCTAGGTAGCATTCCACATCAAAAATTATTTTTTTATCATTTACCTACTCGAGGACGAGCAGAAATTAAGCTTGGGGATGCTGATACGTCTCCGTCATATCTACAATTTTTGATTGTTCCATGCCAATATTCTACAACTTTCATATACTTTTGGCAACTTTTTATACTATTTTTTGGGACTAACATATTGATCCAGTGCCCAGTGCTAGTTCTTGTTTGTTGCATGTTTTTTGTTTCGCAGAATATCCATATCAAACAGAGTCCAAACAGGATAAAAATTGATGGAGATTTTTTTTGGAATATATATGATTTTTGGGAAGAAAAATTCACGCGAGACGGTGCCCGAGGTGGCCACGAGGACGCCTACCCCCCTGGGCGCGCCCCTAACCCTCGTAGGCCACCCATAAGGCGGTTGATGCCCTTCTTTCGCCGCAAGAAAGCTAATATCCGAATAGAGATCGTGTTAAAATTTCATCCCAATCGGAGTTACGGATCTCCGGGAATATAAGAAACGGTGAAAGGGAAGAATCTGAGAACGCAGAAACAGAGAGAGACAGAGAGACAGATCCAATCTCAAAGGGGATCTCGCCCCTCCTGTGCCATGGAGGCCATGGACTAGAGGGGAAACCCTTCTCCCATCTAGGGTGGAGGTCAAGGAAGAAGAAGAAGGAGGGGGGCTCTCTCCCCCTCGCTTCCGGTGGCACCGGAGTGCCACCGGGGGCCATCATCATCACCGCGATCTACACCAACACCTCCGCCATCTTCACCAACATCTCCATCACCTTCCCCCCTCTATCTACAACGGTCCACTCTCCCGCAACCCTCTGTACCCTCTACTTGAACATGGTGCTTTATGCTTCATATTATTATCCAATGATGTGTTGCCATCTTATGATGTCTGAGTAGATTTTCGTTGTCCTATCGGTGGTTGATGAATTGCTATGATTGATTTAATTTTCTTGTGGTTATGTTGCTGTCCTTTGGTGCCCATCATATGATTGCGCGCGTGGATCACACCCTAGGGTTAGTTGTTTGTTGATAGGACTATGTATTGGAGGGCAAGAGTGACAGAAGCTTCAACCTAGCATAGAAATTTATGCATACGGGATTGAAGGGGGACCAATATATCTTAATGCTATGGTTGGTTTTACCTTAATGAACATTAGTAGTTGCGGATGCTTGCTAATAGTTCCAATCATAAGTGCATAGAATTCCAAGTCAGGGATGACATGCTAGCAGTGGCCTCTCCCACATAATACTTGCTATCGGTCTAGTAAAGTAGTCAATTGCTTAGGGGCAATTTCGCAACTCCTACCACCACTTTTCCACACTCACTATATTTACTTTATTGTGTCTTTACTTAAACAGCCCCTACTTTTTATTTATGTAATCTTTATTATCTTGCAAACATATCCAACAACACCTAAAAAGTACTTCTAGCTTCATACTTGTTCTAGGTAAAGCGGATGTCAAGTGTGCGTAGAGTTGTATCGGTGGTCGATAGAACTCGAGGGAATATTTGTTCTGCCTTTAGCTCCTCATTGGGTTCGAAACTCTTACTTATCGAAAACTGTTGCGATCCCCTATACTTGTGGGTTATCAGGTTGTTACTTCCTCTGAGAAAGGCCTGAACTCGTAAATCTTGCATGCACAACTTCACCGTAGCTAGGATCTTGCCTCCTCATACCTACCCCCATTCTACTGTCAGACTTAGAACCACGAAAATTGGCGCCCACCTTGGGGCAAGTGTCTTAGCGACTTTCTGATGAGGTTGCAATTTTTCTGAGTCCTATCATCATGGTTTCCGGCGGAGGTTTGGCTGAGGGCAGTGAGATCTGTCTCGGCGCGCTTGTCTTCATCGCTGACGACTCCGCTTGGCTTCAGGAAGCTCCCCTCGACGTCGAGACACTCCCCGTCCGCGGGGCGACGCACTTTCACGCGTGCGTTCACGGCGTCCTTCTGCGGCAGCCGTCGACCCAGTATCGGTCGGCTCCCGTGGTGTCTTCACTCCCCGTTGTTCGCCGTCGCAAGTGGTCCGGTCGGTCACGGCTTCAGCTGTGGGTGAAGCATGCGGTGGCACGTCAGTCGGCCACCCCTAAAATTGCGGGAATCGAGCCCGACAAATCTCTCTATGGCATGTTCGATCTGTCGACTGGCTCTGTCAAGACCCTATCCGAGTGCGACAGCAGTGACGGCGCATCGGAGGTCGTGATGGTTGACACGCCACGTAGCCCGCCTGGCATGCGTCGCAACGACGGCGGCGACGATCCATCGCGCGTTCACGAGGAGTACCACCCCGAAACCCTCTCTTCTAAGTAGAGGGAGGAACTTCACCGTCGCAATATGGAGGCGCTCCACATGCCCATTGTCGGAGAGACCTCTGAGGCTCGGGCCTTGGAGGCAGCACGCTTGGCCACTTTGGTTGAGCGCACTCGACTGGAGAACCTTCAGCGTGCACTCGACGAGCGTGCTCGGCGGCAGATCCCCGAATCCATTTGGCGGTAGCGGGAGCTATTCCCACCTGAACCACATGTATTTTGCACTCTGATCTAGAACCTTACAGCTGCAGCCCGCATAGCAAAGTCTATTCAGCCATCCCAGTCCGAAGCTGGTAGAGGTTTGATGCAGATCAGAGCGCTGCTTTGAGCAGCCGGAGAGCAGAACACTGCAGTATCTGTGGTGGCTGACACAGTTCAGTCGGCTCACAGCCCAAGATTGCCTCCGCGGCGTGAGGGGCGAGGGCATCGTCAAGGGCAGTAACTGGGTTGGAACCACGAGAAGCACGATCATCGGCTCGACCGTGATGACCGTCGTTGAGTGCCTATGCCCCCTCCGAGGGGCGGATCATACGTGCCCCGGAATTATGATGATAGGCGCCCATACAGTGAAGAGCGGAGGATGCCAGTCGACCCAAGGGAGCCAGGGTTTAATGCGAGGTCAATTCTGGTACAAGGTCTAGTGGACAGGAATCGAGCACATAGAGAAGGGCAGGACAATGATCGCCCGACTAGAAGCAGAGTGCATGTTTCCATCATTCGGGTCAGGGTCATGGTACAAGGTCTAGTGGACAGGAGACATGACCCTGACCCGAATGATGGAAATAGCCACTCGGTACACAAACAGCGAAGAAGAAGACCGACTCCACAGCGGCAAGGGCAAACCAGTCGGCCAGGATACTAGAGGAGGTAATTCCAATCGGAAGCAGAAGCACAAAGCGGAGCCTGCGGCTCCTGGAGAGGTTATAGTCTCAACCCAAGGAAAATTTAAGGGAAAGCCTAAAGGGCCCTGGATCCCCAAGAAGGTAAAAGATTCAGCAGGGAACGACGTGTTGGATTTACCATGTCACATTCACATCAAGAAGGCTGAAGAGGGTAATCTGATTTATCCCAAACATACCACTCGATGGTGTCGAGTCCTTATACAGCAGTTCCGAGGAAAACAACCCAGTTGAAAGGATCGATATAGTTGACTAGAAGGAGGGTGAATAGGCAACTAACAATTTTTAGCTTTTCTTTACCAAATTAAACTTTGCATCAAAGTAGGTTGTCTAGATGTGCAACTAAGTGAGCAACCTATATGATGCAACAACAACGAGCACACAAGCAAGCAAGGGAAGTAACACAAATAAGCTTGCACAAGTAAAGGTACGAGATAACCAAGAGTGGAGCCGGTGAAGATGAGTTGTGTTACCGAAGTTCCTTCCTTTTGAGGGGAAGTATGTCTCCATTGGAGCGGTGTGGAGGCACAATGCTCCCCAAGAAGCCACTAGGGCCACCGTATTCTCCTCACGCCCTCACACAATGTGAGATGTCGTTATTCCACTATTGGTGCCCTTGGAGGCGGCGACCGGACCTTTACAAACAAGGTTGGGGCAATCTCCACAAGTTAATCGGAGGCTCCCAACAACACCATGAAGCTTCACCACAATGGACTATGGCTCCGTGGTGACCTCAACCGTCTAGGGTGCTCAAACACCCAAGAGTAACAAGGTCTGCTATGGATTAGTGGGGGAATCAAATTTCTCTTGGTGGAAGTGTAGATCGGGGCCTTCTCAATCAATCCCGAGCAAATCAACAAGTTTGATTGGCTAGGGAGAGAGATCGGGCGAAAATGGAACTTGGAGCATTAATGGAGCTTTGGCGGAAGAGGTAAGTCTTCTTGGAGAAGAAGACCCCTTTATATAGTGGGGGGACACATCCAACCGTTATGGAGCCCGCAACCCGCATCTGGGCGGTACTATCGTAGATGGAGCAGTAGTACCGCTGCCACAACGGTACTACCGCTGTGGCAAGCGGGCATAGGTTAACTAGGGATGAGAAAGAAGAAGTACACGCACACGAACGGTACTACCGCCCTGCGGGCGGTACTACCGCTAGTGAGCGGTACTGTTGCTCCCTACAGCCGCTGAAAAAACAGAGGAGGGCAACAAGTTGTGCGGCAGTTGGAGCGAACATAGGAGCTGTACTACCGCTCCCTACTGCCATCCCTACTACCGCCCCCCTGCGTGGTATTTTATGAAAACCCGACACGAAAAAGTTGAGACCACAGTAGGGGCGGTAGTACCAGCGGTACTAACAAGCGGTACTAGCGCCGGTCGGCGGTACTACCGCCCTGGCCGCAGTACTACCGCGTAGCACAAGGCACCCCTTGTTTTGCACAACACGGAAATGCCAACAGGCAGGAAGACAGCGAGGGTGCAAGGAAAATGTGTACGTGATGATTCCACCCATACTCTTCCGAAACGGATCCCCTCTTGATAGTACGGCTTTCCCTACGACTCAATTCCACCGAAAAGAAATGAAGGAAAATAATCCGTCTAAAGTGAAGTCCTCGAGGGGAACAATCGCAAAGTGCCCTTATAATAGATCACCTGAAACACTCAGTGCACACGATTAGTCTGCAAACGTATTGTCATCAATCACCAAAACTACTTGAGGGATAAATATGCCCTTAAACCAGTGAGAAAGAGAAGGAATCTGATAAGGATGAGGACAAGCATGAAGATGATGAAGGATTCCCCAATGTCAATTCCACTTTGGTGATTTTCGCTAACATTGAAAGTAAAAGTCGACTGAAAGTCATCAACAGAGAAGTAAATATGGTTGCTCCGGCAACGACGACATATCTGAAATGGTCAAAGACTCCCATCACATTTGACCAGTCTGACCACCCGCCGCACGCACCCACCCCCGGGAGGCAAGCGTTGGTGGTTGACCCGGTCGTTGGGGCACCCGATTGACCAAAGTCCTGATGGATGGCGGTACTGGTTTGAACATTTTGTATGCTGAGACTCTCTGAGGGATGGGCATTCCGATGTCCAAGCTCAGCGAGAGCAACATCCGGTTCCATGGAGTTATACCTGGAAAGAAAGCCGATTCACTCGGCCAGATCACTCTTGACATGGTTTTCGGTAATTCAAAGAATTACCATAAGGAAAAGTTGACATTTGAAGTTGTGGATTTTCACAGTGCCTATCATGCTATCCTAGGCAGAACTGTGTATGCTCATTTCATGGCTCGACCATGTTACGTGTACCTCAAACTCAAGATGCCTGGCCCTAGGGGCGTGATTATAGTCACTGGTAGTCGGCAGCGAGCAAAAGAGTGCTTCCAAAAAGGCTCGAAGATTGCCGATGAACAGATGGCAGCAGTAGAAATGGAAGAATACAAGAAGACTGCAGATCCGAGTGATTTGTTGAGAGCTAAGAAGCCTGCTTCAGAATCTGCATTTAAATCGTCTGGTGAAACAAAGTCAGTTCATATTCACCCGACTGATCCCAATGCTGCTCCGACTCATATTTCAACAACACTCGACAGCAAATAGGAAGAAGCGCTCATCCAATTCCTCCGTGAGAATTGGGACATCTTTGCAGGGAAACCTTCTGACATGCCAGGTGTACCTAGGGGACTGGCTGAGCACCGTTTGTGAGTCGACCCAAAAGCAAAACCTGTCAAAGAGCATCTCCGACGGTCTGCCGTGGATAAAAGAAAGGCAATTGGCGAGGAAGTGGCTCGGCTCCTGGCAGCTAAGTTCATCCGAGAGATTTACCACCCTGAGTGGCTCGCCAACGTCGTCCTGGTTCCCAAGAAAGATGATTCACTCCGTATGTGTATTGACTTCAAGCATATCAATCGGGCCTGCCCGAAAGATCACTTCCCTCTCCCCCGCATCGATCAAATAGTCGACTTGACTGCGGGATGTGAGCGATTGTCCTTTCTGGATGCGTACTCCAGGTACCATCAGATCCGACTGTATGGACCCGATGAAATAAAACAGCTTTTATCACCCCATTCGGGTGCTTTTGCTATGTTACTATGCCTTTTGGTCTCAAGAATGCTGGTGCCACATTCTTGCACATGATACAGAAGTCCCTGCTCACTCAAATCAGTCGAAATGTGGAAGCATACATGGATGACATCGTGGTTAAGTCGCATAAAGGTTCTGACCTGCTAACTGACCTCGCTGAAACCTTTGCCAATCTGAGAAGATATGATATCAAGCTTAACCCGTCGAAGTGTACATTCGGAGTTCCGGGTGGAAAGTTACTCAGTTTCCTCGTTTCCGAACGTGGTATCAATGCAAACCCAGAGAAAGTTGGCGCAATACTCCGAATGAAATGCCTTGTGCGCATACACGACATTCCGAAGCTTACTGGTTGTTTGGCCGCTTTGAGTCGATTCATCTCTCGTCTCGGTGAAAAGGCATTGCCTCTTTACCGATTGATGAAGAAATCTGATAAGTTCGAGTGGACTCCTGAAGCTGATGCAGCATTTGCAGAGCTCAAATCCCTACTCTCCACCCAGGTGGTGCTCGCTGCTCCAATCAGCAAAGAGCCTTTACTGCTTTATATTGCAGCCACTGGACAAGTTGTCAGTACAGTACTCACGATCGAGCAGGAAGAAGAAGGTAAATCCTATAAGGTTCAGCGCCCAGTGTAATATATTTCTGAGGTACTAACTCCGTCCAAGCAGAGATATCCGCATTATCAGAAGCTTGTCTATGGAATTTACTTGACCATGATGAAGGTTGCACATTATTTCTCAGATCACTCTATCACAGTCGTCAGTGATGCTCCATTGTCAGAAATTCTGAACAACAGAGATGCAACTAGTCGAGTGGCAAAGTGGGCGATTGAACTCCTTCAATTGGATATCAAGTTTGAGGCAAAGAAAGTAATCAAGTCCCAGGCAATAGAAGATTTCCTCGTCGAGTGGATCGAACAACAGCAACTGATTCAAGTTCACTCAGAACATTGGACTATGTTCTTTGATGGATCTAAGATGTTGAATGGTTCTGGCGCTAGAGTAGTTCTGGTATCCCCGCGAGGTGACAAACTCAGTTATGTCCTTCAGATTCACTTTGATTCCTCCAACAATGAAGCTGAATACGAAGCACTTCTGTATGGGTTGCGAATGGCCATTTCACTCGGCGTCCGTTGCCTAATGGTCTACGGCGACTCAGATTTGGTGGTCAATCAAGTGATGAAGGAGTGGGATGTCAGAAGCCCAGCTATGACTGGTTATTGCAATGCAGTGAGAAAGTTAGAAAAGAAGTTTGAAGGGCTAGAGCTCCACCATATTCCCCGACTGAAGAACCAAGCAGCGGATGACCTGGCAAAGATAGGTTCCAAGCGGGAGCCCATTCCCAGCAATGTGTTCTTAGAGCATATTCACACACCGTCAGTTCAAGAGGATCCCTTCACAGAAGAGCCACCGCAACCTAAGAGTTCTACTGATCCGACTGAAGTTGAAATCCCAGCTGTTGTCGATTTAATCATGGAGGTTTTGGTTGTCATTCCTGACTGGACAGTGTCGTATATCGCATATATTCTCAGGAAAGAACTTCCAGAAGATGAAGATGAAGCACGACAGAACATCCGTCGATCCAAAGCCTTCACTGTGATAAGTGGTCGACTGTACAGGGAGAGTGTGATTGGAGTTGCTCAATGATGCATTACCCCAGAAGAAGGTCGAATGATCCTCAATGATATCCACTCGGGGACCTGTGGTTACCATGCGTCATCTTGGACAATCATGGCCAAAGCATACCGAGCAGGTTTTTACTGGCCACGAGCGAATGAAATGGTAAAAGAAATAGTCGACAAGTGTGAAGGCTGCCAGTTCTATTCCAACATGTCTCACAAGCCCGCTTCAGCTTTGAAGACCATTCCACTCGTTTGGCCATTTGCTATTTGGGGGTTGGATATGGTTGGACCCTTGAGGACAGGCAGAAGTGTTCTCACCCACCTGCTTGTTGTAGTGGACAAGTTTACTAAATGGATTGAAGCCAAACCCATCAAGAACCTCGATTCGAGAACCGCCATCAGCTTCGTCAGAGAGTTAACATTCAAATATGGAGTCCCGCACAACATCATCACAGACAACGGTTTAAATTTTGATTCAGATGAGTTCAGAGCTTTCTGTGCTTCCCAGGGCACCCGGGTCGACTATGCTTTAGTCGCTCACCCACAGTCGAATGGACAAGCAGAAAGAGCAAATGGTTTGATCTTACAAGGGTTGAAGCCCAGATTGATGCACGACCTCAAGCATGTGGCTGGTGCCTGGGTAGATGAGTTACCATTAGTATTGTGGGGTCTAAGAACAACGCCAAATCGGTTGACTGGCCGGACTCCCTTCTTCATGGTTTATGGAGCTGAGGCTATGCTGCCGACTGATTTACTCCATAATGCCCCGCGAGTGGAGCTTTTCTCAGAGGCAGAAGCAGAACAAGCCTAGCAAGATGTTGTTGATCGTTTGGAAGAAGAAAGAGAGATGTCCCTGATCAGGTCGACCATTTATTAGCAAGACCTTCATCGGTTCCACGCTAGGAACGTAAGAGGTCGAGCATTTCAAGAAGGGGACATGGCTCTCCGAGTGGATCAGCAACGACCACATAAGCTTGCTCCCGCCTGGGAAGGCCCCTTCATCATCACCAAAGTGCTCCACAGCAGAGCATACCACCTGTACGATGTGGAACACAAGAAAGATAAACCACATGCTTGGAATGCGGAGCTTCTCCGCCATTTTAATACTTAAGCATTCAGACTGTCGAGATGTAATAAGAAGTACCTTTCAGATTGTTTATAAAAGACATGGTTTTACAGTCTCCTAAATGATTGTTATTACTTATACATGTGTCTAAAATCCCCCAGTGGGTGACTTAGCCGTGAATCCGATTCGCCTAAGTTTCAAAAACAAAATGGGGCTTAGCTGCGAATCTGATTCGCCTAAGTTTAAAAAAATCCTACCGAGTGAAGAGCAATCCACTCGGGGGCTTAGCTATAGTTCTGTACTCGCCTAAGTTTAAAAAATCCTACCGAGTGGAGAGCAATCCTCCCACTCGGTGGCTTAGCTGCAGTTCCTTACTTGCCTAAGTTTAAAAAATCCTACCGAGTGGAGAGCAACCCTCTCACTCAGGGGCTTAGCTGTAGTCTCGTACTCGCCTAAGTTTAAAAAATCCTACTGAGTGGAGAGCAACCCTCCCACTCGGGGGCTTAGTTGCAGTTCCGTACTCGCCTAAGTTTAAAAAATTTCCTACCGAGTGGAGAGCAACCCTCTCACTCGGGGGCTTAGCTGTAGTCTCGTACTCGCCTAAGTTTAAAAAATCCTACCGAGTGGAGAGCAACCCTCTCATTCCGTGGCTTAGCTGCAGTCTCGTACACGCCTAAGTTAAAAAAATCCTACCGAGTGGAGAGCAACTCTCCCACTCGGGGGCTTAGTTGCAGTTCCATACTCGCCTAAGTTTTTTTTTAAATCCTACCGAGTGGAGAGCAACCCTCTCACTCGGGGGCTTAGCTGCAGTCTTGTACTCGCCTAAGTTTAAAAAATCCTACCGAGTGGAGAGCAACCCTCTCACTCAGGGGCTTAGCTGCAGTCTCCTACTCACCTAAATTTTAAAAAAATTCTACCGAGTAGAGAGCAATCCTCCCACTCAGGGGCTTAGCTACAGTCCCGTACTCGCCTAAGTTTAAAACACGCTCCATCCTGATCCGCAAGGACGACGAGGTGCAGGTCGACTACGACCTTATCCTCAGAGCTGCGGCACAAGTACAATGTGCGCTCCATCCTGATCCGCAAGGACGACGAGGTGTAGGTCGACTGTGACCTTATCCTCAGAGCTACGGCACAAGTACAATGTGCGCTCCATCCCGATCCGCAAGGATGACGAGGTGCAGGTCGGCCGCAACCTTATCCTCAGAGATGCGGCACAAGTACAATGTGCGCTCCATCCTGATCCGCAAGGACGACGAGATGCAGGTCATGGACGGCACCAAGTGCCTTTGTCCATGATCCACTCGACAGAGCTGCATCACAGAGTCAGTAACAATTCAGACTAAAGAATCAAGTTCCACTCAGAGTCAAGAGATTCAAAAGTAACAAAGTTCAGATAAATCCTACGAGGTTCCGGACCGCATATTAAAGTACTCGGGCACCAGGCCCGAAGGAGTTTAACGGTTACAAAACCACTCGGCATACCGAGGCAAATTTAATCGGATCATAAAAATTTTGTTCACTCCGCAGGAGGAGGACTGGCAGGCTCGATGAACTCATCCAGGCCGATTCCATCTGCAATTCGAGTAGCAGCAGCAATGAAGGTCTCCATAAAAGACTGGAAGTCAAGTCTCTTGGTGTTGGCAACCTTGATCGCCGCTAACTTCTCTTCTTTGGCCTCCTTGCAATGGACGCGAACAAGAGACAGAGCTACATCAACACCACATCGAGCAGATGATTTCTTCCGTTCCTGCACTCGACCAAGGATCTCATTGAGTTGAGTCATCAAAGACTCGAGGTCATTTTGGAGTGTCTCCTTTGGCCAAAGTGACGTGTAGATCCGTGATGACCCACAAGTATAGGGGATCTATCGTAGTCCTTTCGATAAGTAAGAGTGTCAAACCCAACGAGGAGCAGAAGGAAAGGATAAGCGGTTTTCAGCAAGATATTCTCTGCAAGCACTGAAATTATAGGTAACAGATAGTTTTGTGATAAGATAATTTGTAATGAGCAACAAGTAACAAAAGTAAATAAAGTGCAGCAAGGTGGCCCAATCCTTTTTGTAGCAAAGGACAAGCCTGGAAAAGCTCTTATATAGAGAAAATCTCTCCCGAGGACACATGGGAATATCATCAAGCTAGTTTTCATCACGTTCATATGATTCGTGTTTGGTACTTTGATAATTTGATATGTGGGTGGACCGGTGCTTAGGTGCTGCCCTTACTTGGACAAACATCCCACTTATGATTAACCTCTATTGCAAGCATCCGCAACTACAACAAAAGTATTAAGGTAAACCTAACCATAGCATGAAACATATGGATCCAAATCAGCCCCTTACGAAGCAACGCATAAACTAGGGTTTAAGCTTCTGTCACTCTAGCAACCCATCATCTACTTATTACTTCCCAATGCCTTCCTCTAGGCCCAAATAATGGTGAAGTGTCATGTAGTCGACGTTCAGATAATACCACTAGAGGAGAGACAACATACATGTCATCAAAATATCGAACGAATACCAAATTCACATGACTACTAATAGCAAGACTTCTCCCATGTCCTCAGAAACAAACGTAACTACTCACAAAGCATATTAATGTTCATAATCAGAGGGGTATTAATATGCATATAGGATCTGAACATATGATCTTCCACCAAATAAACCAACTAGCATCAACTACAAGGAGTAATCAACACTACTAGCATCAACTACAAGGAACTTCTTGCGCTTAGTATTGTTTTATATATTCTGAAAATGACTTCCGTGAAGTTTCAGGACTATTGGAGGTGTGCAGAACAAATCTCTAATATTTGCTCCTTTTCCAGCCCAGAATCCTAGCTGCCGGCATTCTCCCTCTTTATGTAAATCTTGTAAAATTAGAGAGAATAGGCATAAGTATTGTGACATAATGTGTAATAACAGCCCATAATGCAATAAATATCGATATTAAAGCATGATGCAAAATGGACGTATCAATCCGCGACACCGCAACCTTCAGTCGAGCGAGGTAGTCTGTAACGCTGGCAAGGTAGGATTCCAGTCGAAGCACGTCCATGGCAACTTCATCCTTGACAGGAGAATTGATGGGGTCCAAGCTTGTCTCAATTCGCCCAGTTTCTTCCTCAAAGTTTTGACAGAATTCTACAACCACAAAAAACTAATGAGTTGACGGCTTTTATGATGAATTGACGATAGCAAAACAGTGGGAGAAGGAAATATACCTTCAAGCATAAGGAATAACTTCTTGGTGAGTGCCCCCAGATAAGCCTCCAGATCATTTCTCTTACGAGAAATGTCTTCAATCTTGTCGTTTAAAGCTACCTTGTCCTTCTTCAGACGGGTCACTTCTCTATTAGCTTCGGCAAGAGTAGTCTTCAGCTTGGCATTGTCTTCCTCTAGCGCCCCGACTGAGGCCAGCTTCTTATCGGCGAGTGTTGTTTTCTCCCGAGCCTCCTTCTGCGCTGCGGCAAGATCAAGGTCCTTTTGTGCTAGAGCCTGCCTCATTTTCTCTGAAAAATATACATATACAACAAACAAGCACTTGGTTTAGAGAGAAGAATGAGGAGATGACTTGAGAGACAGCCCAATCCTACAGTCAACAAGTTTTTTACCTTCCATACCAGTTGTTTCGTCTTTGGCCTTCTGCAAGTTCTGCTTGGCCAACTCCAAGTCAAGGTTGACCTGTTTCTGCTTCTCCGCGAATTCAACAAATTTGGAGATGAGCTCACAGGATTTCTGAAGCGAGTAAAGAGATACGTCAGTGGACAGAATCAAAGATTATTCACTTCCGAGTGATTAGAATTCTAAGACTACTGCAGAATCAAACATTCAATGGTAGTCTCGGGGACTACACCCAGTGGGTGCACTTAGCGTGCCCCCAATGGTCCAGGTTCCACTCGACATGGTCCGCCCAGACCGAGTGGAAGGGAAAAAAAGAAAAGAAAGAAGAGGCAACCGTTATTCTCAGACCACAACCGACTGCCCGCAGTCGACTACGGTCTCGGGGACTACACCCAGTGGGTGCACTCAGTGTGCCCCCACTGGTTCAGGTTCCACTCGACATGGTCCGCACAGACCGCGTGAAAGAACTGAAGAACAAAATATTTTTATCAAGACCCCCGCCGAATCACACATTCGACGGTGGCCTCAGGGACTACACCTAGTGGGTGCACTCTACGTGCCCCCACTAGTCCAAAGTTACAATCGACACAACCTAGTCAACTCAACTGGAAAAACTGCTCGACATAAATTGAAACACCCAGTGGGTGTACAAAGGCAAAGTATAGGTTGACAAATGGATGCACAATGAAAAGTTTTAAGGTAGCATATCCTAACAGAACAAGCGTCAAGCTAGGAGATCAGTCGGAAACCAACTAACCTGGACATTGGCTTGGAGGGCTGCACTGGCATCATAAGCAGCTTGGCTGGTCGCGTGCACTATCTTCATCTGCTCCATCATCAGGCCTGCTTGGCATATGGCTTCCGTAGTAGCACTTGCTTGGTCTTCCGAAACATGATGGGTGACGAACAACGGAGACGGTGGTTCAGTCGCGATAGCCTGAGGATCCGAGGCGTGGTGTTGGATAGACGAAACAGGGACTTGTGCAATCGACGATGAAGGGCGTTCACTTGACACTGGAACAACAAAAGTAACAGAAGCCCAGTTCAGGTCTCCGGACTGCTGAATCACTGGTTCCGTCGCCGGCGTCGACTGGGGCGTCTTTCTAGCTGGTGCCTTCCTGCTCGAAGTCTTGCCCCTCCTTCTCATGGGTCTCTGTGGCACATGCTCATCGTCATTTGGAAGTTCAATAACATTGGGTGGAGTTGCAAAGCAATCAATTGCAAGAGTTTAGTCGACCGTCAAAATGGCTGATAAAGTAAAGACAAGATGACAAGAGTTATACCCGCGTTGGAGGTGAATGCGTCTTCCATCTCCTCCTCATCATCATCTTGTTAAATAGAAGTCCGAGAGGCAGCACTGCAAATTTCAGAATTCACTCGGTTACAACAGGAAAGTGAATCGACCAAAGATTGAGTCATGCAAAAACCAAGAGGTCGAGCACAATAATTACCCAGAAGAGATGGGAACGACCACTTTAATCTTGGGCAGGGCCTTCCGGGGCTTTTACGGCGCGACTTTGGGCTGCTTCAGAGCTTTCTCAGTCGGCACATGATAAGATGTTCGAGTGCGCTTCGAGGTCTGTCCAGTCGGTGGAGTCGCTTTGCCACGAACACTTGTTGGGTCCTGCCTCTACTTGGAGCATCTTTCCGTGCGAGGTGGAGAGTCGACCTCCTCATCACTGCTCGATTCTTCACTCTCCTCGTCTCCTCCTCCGTCGGAGTGCCAGTCACTGCTGTCACCCCCGCTCGCCTCTCCCTCCTGATCCTGCTCTCCGTTGGGCATCGAATACATCTCAGTGTAGATCTGCAAGGCACAGAGTCGAGTGGATATCAATCGGATTCGAGAACAAATACATGTCAGAATAAAAGACAATCAGAAGAAAAGATTCAGACCTTGTCTGGTTCAGTGGTGTTGTCGAGTGGAGGAACCCTCCTAGACCCTTTGGGGTTGTCTTTGTTGCCAGTAATACCTTGCAGCCACTGTGCCACCGTCTTCTCGTCAACTTCCTCCAGGTGGATCCGAGTGCTGTCTTCAATACCCGAATACATCCACAATCGATGGTCACGGGCTTGGAGTGGCTGGATGCATCGACTAAGGAACACCTCTAGCAAGTCCATGCCAGTCACACCATCGCGGACAAGTTGGACTACCCGCTCAACCAACATATTCACCTCCACTTTCTCAGCTGGAGTCACTCTCAAGGGGGAAGGCTTCTCAACTCGTCCTATGGAAAACGGGGGAAGGCCAGTCGACTGGCCCGGGGTCGGTTGGTCCTTACAATAGAACCAGGTCGAGTGCCACCCTCTAACTGACTCAGGAAGAATCATAGCACGGAAAGTACTTTTATTCCTCATATGGATCCCTAGACCTCCACACATCTGGATCATGTGTGTCCTCTCATCACTCGAATTGGCCTTTTTTACAGACTAAGAACGACAGGTGAAAATGTGTTTGAAGAGACCTAGTGCGGTCGACAGCCCAGAAAGTTCTCGCACATGGACATGTATGCAGCAAGGTATGTGATGGTGTTGGGAGAAAAGTGATGAAGTTGGGCTCCAAAAAAGTTCGGAAAACCCCGGAAGAAAGGATGGGGAGGTAAAGAGAAACCGCGGTTGACGTGGGTCGCAAGAAGGACACACTCACCCTCCTGCGGTCGCGGATCGGTCTCGTCCTCCGAAAGCCGCCAAGAATCATGGGGAATCAGTCCCCCCTCAGCCAGATCCTTCATGTCTTCTCGCTGGATCGTCGATCGGATCCAGTCGCCCTGGATCCAGCCGGGCGGCAGGCCGGTTCTCGACGACGACCCTCCCCGGCTCGTCTTCTTCCCCTTCGCCTTCGTCGTCGCCTTCTTCGCGTGCTCCAGAGACGCCGTTTTGTCCTTCCCCATTGCAGCGGGTCGAGCTCGGACTGGGCGGCGGTGCCGAGAGCAGAGGTGGATGTAGTAGAGAAGCAGAGAAAGAAGGGGGGAAATGGGGTGCACAGTGCAAAGACGTCGGCCCGGACGCCTTATATGGTCATGTTCCACGAGTGACTGACTTGTGGACCCAGGCAATCCTATCAAATCCCGCAACAGTCCTGCGCTCGATACGTGGCGAAAAAGGTGGTGCAAGAATCGAACCGCCTAATCCGTCCCGCTTACTACAGCTCTCTCCGTCCCGCGTGCTTCCCCAGATTTCGAATCCCGCGAGATCCGGGAACTGCAGCGTAGTCGATCACGTCGAAGATTTTATGCTGTGTCAGCATTCGAAGCTTATCAGCTAAGTTCACTCGACAACCTTTGAATGGCTCAAGGCGACTGGAAATGAAGTCGAAATTTTTGCATGGTTCACCAATCCAAGTAAAATGCTTCCGAAGCATGAACATTGAGTCGGAACCATCTTTAACTCCATCTCCACTCGGACCCAGAACCATTCGGAGCTAATGACGATGACATGTACCTAGGGTAGGGCAATATACCTGATCTAAGCACCCTCCCCAAGGACACTACCCTACAGTCGAAGACATTCAAAGGACAGCAAATCCTACCGATTGAAATCACCTCAGGGTGCAGCTCACTCGACCATGGGTTCCACTCGGACAACCCAATTCCATTCGACTAGGATATAATCATTCGACCACATCAGAAACCACTCGGAGTACAGAAGATCTAAGTTCACCATGGATGGCGACGGCCTGGCGTTCACTGCGTACTCTTAAAGATCATTTATATCACTTTAATGATGGCGTTACCAGTAACGTCCCCTCTTTATTTACATTGAACTCTATGTAACGGGGGATGGCTGGGGTCCTGGCGCACTCTATATAAACCACCCCCTCCTCTGAGACAAGGGTTCACACCCCCTGTAACTTCACGCATAATCCAATTGACCAGCCTCCAGGCACCGAGACGTAGGACTGTTACTTCCTCTGAGAAGGGCCTGAACTCGTAAATCTTGCATGCACAACTTCACCGTAGCTAGGATCTTGCCTCCTCATACCTACCCAATTCTACTGTCAGACTTAGAACCACGACAGGATCTTCGATCTTCGTCATCACCAACCCTTCTCCATTGCCAATTCCATGATGCTCCCCACCGGGAGTGAGTAATTCCTTCGTGGGCTCGCTGGTCGGTGAGGAGTTGGATGAGACTCATCATGTAATCTAGTCAGTTTTGTTAGGGCTCGATCCCTAGTATCCACTATGTTCTTAGATTGATGTTGCTATGACTTTACCATGCTTAATGCTTGTCACTTTGGGCCTGGGTGCCATGATTTCAGATCTGAACTGTTTATGTTATCACAATTATATCTATGTTCTAGATCCAATCTTGCAAGCTATAGTCACCTACTACGTGTTATGATCCGGCAACCCCGGAGTGACAATAGTCGGGACCACTCCCGGTGATGACCGTAGTTTGAGGAGTTCATGTATTCATCGTGTGTTAATGCCTTGTTCCGCTTTTCTATTAAAAGGAGTCCTTAATATCCCTTAGTTTCCAATAGGACCCCGCTTCCACTGGAGGGTAGGACAAAAGATGTTATGCAAGTTCTTTCCATAAGCATGTGTGACTATTTGCGGAATACATGCCTACATTATATTTATGAACTGAAGCTAGTGCCGTATCGCCCTAGGTTATGACTGTCAGATGATGAATATCATCCAACAAATCACCGATCCAATGCCTACGAATTTCTCTTATATTGTTCTTGCTAAGTTACTACTGCTATCGTTACTGTTGCACTTGCTACAAAATCACTGCTATCACTGTTACCGTTGCTATTGCTACTGCTACTACTATCAAACTATCATATTACTGTGCTACTGATCACTTTGCTGCAGATAATTAATCTCCAGGTGTTACTAAATTGACAACTCAGTTGCTAATACTTACAAATATTCTTTGGCTCCCTTTGTGTCGAATCTATAAATTTGGGTTGAATACTCTACCCTCGTAAACTGTTGCGATCCCCTATACTTGTGGGTAATCAAGTGGCAGCACCAATCAGGCGCGGACAAGACGGCGGGGAAGGTTCTAGTGTCTCCTCGGGGCGGCTGGGAGTGCCACGCGACGAGTCCGGGATGGATGCCTCATGCAGTTCCTTGCGGGAGGGGCTAGGAGTTTGAACTGGGACGGGGCGGTCGCACGACCCCACCTGGGCCTGGAAGACTGTCAGGGCAGTGGCGGCAACACGGGGTGATGGCGGCGTTGGCCCATTGCTTTCCAAAAGCAGGGTGGGGCCAAGGCGCTGGGCGGCAGGGATCCGAGGCACCGGGGGTGAGGGGTGCAGCATCGGCATGCGGGCCAAGCATGCCCTGCCAACCCCGAGGTGGGAGAGGCCAGCGATGAGTGTTGCGCGCACCGGCGCCATTGGAGCTACCCGGAGAGCACCGGAAGGAGCGGCCTAGGCCACGCCGGTACTAGCGGCCTGGGGGAAACTCACGGCGGTGAGGCCATAGGCCCGGAACAGGCGGGGAACCACGATCAGGGCCGTCATCCTCGGCACCCGGACCCGGAGGAGGCGGCGGGGGCACGGGAGGTGGAAGTCCTGGGTCTCCATGACGTGAATCGCCACCGGAAAGCGGAGCAGGGAGCACGCAAAAAGCATCACGCGATTGGGATCAGCGTCCGGCAGCACGGCATCGTCGCGAGGCGGCAGAAGGAGCTCGAAGGAGCGAGGAATGCCGTCGGGTTTCGTCGTCCAGGCAGATAGGCGGAACACAGACATGTCCTGGCCGGAGCACGTCTCGGGGGCGAGGTCCTCGATGAGGCAGAACGGTGCCAACAAGGTGTCAGCTGAGGCACGACTCCAGGCGTGGTCCGGGATACCGCACATCTCGATGAGAAGCCGCATGCGAACAGACACCGGCTCACCGCTGGCGATGGGACTCCAGGGGGTGAAGCGGAGCCGGAACCGCGGGGAGCTCAAACTCGAGGCGGCGACACAGGCTCTAGAGTCGCGGGAGCGGAAGCGGATGAGGACATCGGCCGGGTGATGGTGGCGGTGGATAGAGAACTTGCTAGGGCAGAGGTCAAAGCGCGCCTGTTGCGCAGAGGAGATCTCGTCGACGAAGGCGCCCCTGCAGTTGCCGGCAAGAGTTGCCAGGAAGGACAGGGACTATAGTGTCTCCTCAGATGCCTCCAATTCCGCGGAGCGTGGCAGGTAGCACACGACCCCAGATGGGCGGAGGGAGGGGTGGTCGGAGAGGGGGGATCTCGCCGAAGAAGACCCGGAGCCCAGAGGAGAAGGTGCCAGGGAGGTGGACGCTGGCTGAGACAACTTGAGGTGGGAAGACGACGGCCGGGAGGGCGAGGAGGGCACGGACCCGGCCCTGGAAGACGCGGGACCGCTTGGTCCGGCAATGTTCGCACTGGAAGACCTCGGGGAGCGATGGCGGGGACGCTTCGTCGGAGGAGAGTTGGATGACCGAGGGGAGCGCGGGGCGGTGCAGTACCGTGCGATGTGGCCGAAGAAGAGGCAACACCGACAGCAGATGTCGCGGCGGCACTCGGAGCGCGGGCATTCATCCACGCGCTCCAGAGGCGAGGGGGAGCGCGGCGGGGCCTGGTCACGGCGACGACGGCGCAGGAGGGGGCGAGGGCACCGCTCATGGCGACCTCGGACGGTGGTCCACGCGGGCTCGGGTGGCACCGCCAGGGGGTCCGCGGCCTGGTGGACGCAGTGGATCTCCGAGCGTGGCCCGGGGCGAGGGACCACGACGACGGGGCCATGCCCAGGCGATAGGGGGCATGACAAGTTGGTCAGGCTGCCGTCCAACCACCGGAGTTCGCGAGAGCGGCCATGCCGAGCGGTGGCAAGGGGGCACGAGGCGCGGGGGAGGTGGTCGTCGGGGCCGGAGTGGCCGCCGGCGAAGCTGGCTAGGTGAAAACCTGCAATCTGTTGGTGTTGTCTTTTGGTGTCATCACCTACTCTAGAAACATGCATGTACTTGGTTAGTTTTTGTTTTCTTGAGCAAGGACTTAGCTGGATTAATCTTCCATGTGATCGCGCTTTAGGACAGGCTTTCTCTAGCAACACTAGCAAGAAGCCCATGCTGAGTGGCTTCAAAAATGTTCTTATATTATAGAACGAAGGAAGTACTTTATATTCACCGTATTCTAAATTTTGATAACCTTTAATTTGATTTCAGTATGGGTAGGAGAAGACAAACAAAGTTTTGACTTAATTGAGATTTTGGTAAGACTGAGTTAATTTGATTGAGTTAACGCATGACATGATTGAAAAAAATCTATTTGGTTTAGATTATTTCGAGTTAGTACATTCATCTTGGTTTTCATCTTGTGCGGCATCGGTTAGGGTTAACAAAAGGAGAAATACTGTGTGAATACAGCTGGCTTCCTGTTGCCCTTTAGAGACGCACGAGGTTTGACGTGCATCGATTAGCCAGTGTTTCAGTGAGAAAATCGTTGCGGTGTGGTGGATTATAAAGAAATCAACGCATGTTCCCGTCTGGACTCGTGTACGTGCACAGGTGAGAATCAAATCAAAGCCAGATATCACGTGAAATCTGTGACATCAGTCGACTTGATCAAGTCGTGTCTACGTACGTTGCTCTGTCATTCCGCCGCAGTTTCGATTTCATTACATGTGCATTCACATAATCTAGGGCAAAATATGTACTGTGATCACCTTGCACACGTGCATTGTACGGAAATTTGTACCCCAGCTCGCTCTGACCCTCTAGATGGAAATCTGATAAAAATAAGTAGCAGCCTGCCTGAGGATTTCTCATTGTTTGTCCCGTCGTGTCTTCAGATTCATTATCAGATTTCGATGCGAAAGGGTCTTTATTTCATGTATTTTACAGAAATTTATTACTTCATCTGACTCAAAATAAGTGACGTGGTGGTACAACATACCAAAGGAAAGGGTGAAGCCAGCAAAATAATTTGTAACTGTCAATGCCATTCTCCTAAGTACACGTGTCGCGTGTAAGAGCACTTTGTTACTTCTACGTAATAGTATTAGTCCCAAACCGTTGATGTCATTTGACACCAATGGCCTTCTTTTTACGGCAATGACTTTATGTGGTAGCTCCATCCCTGTCGAACCAACGCGTTTTAATTAAAGCAACTTTAGCAGACCCCATATCCGGCCGGTCCGCAAAACGCGTCTGCAGTTCATGGAAAACGGCCTTTACGCGCTTGTTCGGGCGGCCGCAGATACAGACCCCTCCAAACGAACCGTTAAAAAAAATATTTACGGAATATACTTTTTTGCGGGTTGGCTTTTGCGGGGTTTGCTCAGGCACCGCCGCGTTGACCCGCAAACAGAAACGTCAAATTCTCAAATTTGACATAGGTTCCCACAAATAAGTTCAAATTCAAACAACATAACACAGTTTACACGTAAATAAAAGCTTCAGTTTAGTACGACAAACGCAAAAGAGGGTCTTGCAAAAGTGACAACCACGTTCGGCATCATCTTGATCGATCTAGTCCATCTTGAAGTTCATCGCCACCACCGAATCCACCTCCGGCGCTTGTTCCAACTCCCGCACCGAAATCATCGACATTGCCACCATATGGAGCAGACAGGGCCGGCCCTGAGGGGGGGGCAGAGGGGGCGGCCGCCCCGGGCCCCCAGGATGCAGGGGCCCCCACCCTAGGGTACGTATACATTAGCCAGCTAGGCTAAGCCCACTACGCACTGGGACATGGGCTGAACATGGAGACGCAGGCTGTGTCTAGCCTAGCACACAGCAGCTCGTTCCTCGACTCCTCATCCGATGTAGTAGCTCGTAGTTGTAGTTTTGAACGCACGCCTGTTCGGATGCCTAATTATTCCCTTTCAAGATGGTCAGATCTGATCGCGAGTGATCCTAATCGCGAGTCTCCGTTTTATCGGCGACCTCCGCTCCCTAATCTCCACTGGAGATGTCATCCGTCGTCGCCAAGCGTAGATGTACATCCAATCCAGACCGCATCCTCCGACAGATCCCAGGTTTTAATTATTTTTCCCTATCAGCTAATTAAGTAATTTATCTTTGCATACATGATGCCTAGATTGCGCACTGCTCAACGTATGATGTATTTTTATTTTCACCATTACATGTATTTGTGGGTGTAAATTATTTCATATGAATTGGCTTTGGATGGAATAAAATCTATATATATACATGTGCTAGAAAAGTGTCCTGTGTATTGCTATGGATCCAAATTTGACTGATACTTGTTCAAAAACTTAAAAAGATTCCCCCTAGTTTTGTTAGATATTACTAAAAATATGTTAGGTTTCACCCAGTGTATATTCCCTTTATTTGTTTGTATGATATGGGGAAGGGTTGTAGCTGGCTTGGAGAGAATAAGGGATATTTCTGCAAATTGTGGATCCGATCTTTTTTGCATTACCATAATCTACCTCACATTTCGGATGGTCAGAAATGGAGGATGGCAGATACCGTAAAGATATTGATTATTATTGTTACGATAATTATACTCTAAGGGGTCCCGAGTTTTAGTTTCGCCCCGGGCCCCCAAAATCTCTGGACCGGCCCTGGGAGCAGAGAAAACATCTCTGGCATTGTAACACGCACCGGCCGACGCAACCATTCTCCTTTTAAAGATTTTTCTCCTTGCCATATCATGCCATTCTTTGATGAGGTCATCCATGTCATTGCGGTTCATTGTCATGATCTTGTTCTCTTCGGCGAGCAACTTGGACATGGCTTTGTTTTCAGCAG
Source organism: Triticum aestivum (assembly GCF_018294505.1). Classification (NCBI taxonomy): domain Eukaryota; kingdom Viridiplantae; phylum Streptophyta; class Magnoliopsida; order Poales; family Poaceae; genus Triticum; species Triticum aestivum. Next base: position 511,328,365 of record NC_057803.1, read on the forward strand.
CACGTGCCCTTCTCTCCTCAATGGCCGCTTTGCGCAGCCCCTCTTCCTTGAGCAATTGCCACTTTTCTTGATTCTCCTTTGCCTTCTTCTCGGCCAACTCTTTATTGATCTCCAACGACTTCAACAACACCAACTCATTTGATTGCACCATGGCATCAATCTTCTCCCTCAAGCTCGATGCTTCTTGCTCTCTCTTGATCTTCTTCTTAGTCTTCTTGTCGCCATCGAGCTTGTTCAAATTTCTTGGGCCATCATCATCCTCATCGTCCACACCGCGCTCCGTTTCATTGTAGTCGAATGCAGCAAACGGGGCTTGATCAATGTCAACGGCGTTGGCGTCCAACAAGTACACGAACTCGGCAGTTGCATTGTTCGAACCACTGCTATAGTGAACGACAACAAGTCACGAGCTATTGCAAAATGACGAAAAGCAAAGAAAATTGTCATGATCGAAGACGCATACCTTCCGGCCATTTCGTCAAACACCTCGCTTGCAGGGGGAGCAGCACCGCTGAGCGGCATCGTCGGGGCACCTCTTTCCAGGGCGGAGTGAGCGGATGAAGGAGGCGGCTTTTTTGTAGTCGGAATCCCCCTCCTCTTGCCGCCGCCGGCCTTGGCGACCTTCTCCGCCGTCGGCCGAGATCACACAGCGGCGTTGGCGCCCGGAGCACGGGCTGCCGGATTCCCGCCTTGCACGACCATGTTGCCCTGCCGCTTGCGGGCAGGCGCAGCGTTACCTTGGGCGACGGCGGGGCCAACATGGCCGGAGACGAGATCCGTTCGAGGGGAAGGAGCATGCATGACCTCGACGGTGACGGGGGACAGCAGGGAGTCATCCATGGCGGCGAAGGACGGCCGAGGAAGATGCACCGGAGCGTGCAGTGGCGGGGCAATGGTGGCGGAGGGTGGGGGAGCGGGAACGGCCACGCGGAAATGTCCCTCCCGCCAAATCTCGCTGCGTATAGGGGCTGAGCTCGGGTCGTCCTTCTAGCCGGTGAATCTAGAGGTGGGGGGAGATGTTTTGCCGTGCTCCGTAAAAAAAATTGCGGGCCGGGGCGGGATACGGGGTCAGATCAGGCAGGTTTTCCTGCCCCGACCCGCATTTTGGCGGTTATTTTATGGGTCGGGCAGGATGCGGGGTCTGCTAGAGATGCTCTTAGCAAAGCAAAAACTCTTCGAATGTGCTCTCGGGATTTGTTGCTGGTACTATCATGGGCATCTACCTTTTTCAGCGGTGCACTTTGAAATGCATATGCTTTATTGTTTGGGACTTGGTTTAAAATACTCAAACTCATAGAAACTTGAAAATATTTGTGGTTTCCAAAAATGCGGAACGAATCATGTGATACTGTTTTGCTAAGTTTTTTGTTGCTGCCTGGAATCATTAGGTAATTGAGGTCATTAAATCCTCCTACTATTATTTTTGTACTTGATTCATCATATATGTCGTTGGTTGATTGAAGAGGTTGGGACAAAATTTCTTAAAAGGTTATGCAAGGTGTGATGTGCACGCACATCACTTTCAAGAAAGCGACCGTGACAGCCTGGCTGATCTCTAGTTTGAAAATGGGAACACAGCTGCAACGTGGCAAACAGTACATGGCCTCCAAATCCTTTTCGAAAAAACAGGGCCTCCAAACACCTGTGCGGTGGCATGTGATGCGCATCTGCATTTGGACTAGTGCTTGGGGCGCCACCCTGTGGCGCCGCTTGAGAGGAAGCTGTGTGCATGTTTCCATTAAAAAAAATACATAGAGTCTTTGCCTCCGTCTAAAAAAATTCTCACCTTCATCTAAAAAAGAAGTAAAAAATAAAAATTTACCAAACCAACCTATCAGCGAGTGCCACTTTTGCATAACCTGCATTTAAAAAATATCAGAGGTCCCCATCTCCATCTAAAAAAGAATACATTTAAAAATAATCCACAGCTTCATCTAAAAAATTTGCAAAAAATTTCCCACTGCGGCCAATCAGCTTGCGCCACATGGCATAGCTGGTTGGCCGCCCTTCACGCGTAGCTTAATGGTTTTAATTGGACAAACATGAATGCCCCAAGTATTTTCCTTTTCTTTTGCTACAGCGAAGATGACACTGAAACGTACAGCTGGCGATAAATCAAATCCACTGACTTTCATCTATTCCTACTTAGTCCACGCAACGATTAGCACCATGCATTTTGATGGGTGCCAAGGTGTGGTTCTGATCCTTCTTCTCCCCTTTTCAACTTTGAAAGTCGTAGCTGAAATCGAGAGAAAGTCCATTCCATTGTTCACGGAAAAATGTCAGAGCTGAACGACCTAGACCGGGTAGACTCACCAGCCGTAGCATGAGCAAGCCTAACTAACGTCCTGAGTTTATAGCTAAATGATGATATATGCATCTGCAGATTGTAGGTGAAAATATACCTACTCGTAACTGTATCTGTAAAAATTAAATTCATCACTCTGGTGCATAGGCCGGAGATAGTCTTTTTTTAAAAAAAGAAACTGTATCTACAAAACAATAAACTGAGTACACTTACGATTTTTGGTTTATAAATATAAGATGTTCCAACTTTTTGCTTGTCCACTCATTTCAATACGTATATATTTCATTTCGAAATATCTAAAACATCCTATATCTGTGAACGAAAGAAGTAGTCTCTAGGCCAACAAATAAGCGTTTCTTTTGCCCAAGTTTTCCAGTCTCCACCTTTCTAAAACGGTGCACGTCAAATGTACATCACCAACATATAATGAATAAAATTTGAAAATTTCTGAAAATACTGGTGTACTTTTCTTCGCGCACTTCTGAACGACCATTGGCACTCATAGTTACAGGATTTATGGATGATCACATAACTTAAAAGAAAAAAGAAACTTGTCAGATCAGAATAAGTATAAGGTCCATGTACGCCCCCCTCCCGGAGAACGTTATAACAGCAACGAGCCAACGAAAGTACATTGTTGAGGTTAGGATTTGAACGGGAAGGTTCAATCGATGGCTCATGGGGCACCGACGTGCTGGTGGTGGTGCAGCCAAGCTGAAGTCCGTTTTTATTTCCGCCCAGGAGAGCTTCTTGCCCCAGCGTTGCATTCTTTGTTCAAGAGTCTAGATCACCTTGGCCACTTTTAACAGATCTTGTGGACGGGGTGCTTCTCTTTTAATTCTACCGTCCTTTTTCAAGCAAATGTATGTATCCATCGTATCATGCATCTGCAATATAACAAAGCAGGATCTTGGCAACATTCTTATTGCGCAAGCGTTAGCCCACTGCTTTTCACCTATCCCGTGTGTGCTTTCATCAGAAGTCAATAACCTTTATGCAACTGGCCACCCCGTTCTGCACTTGTTGGTATGCCCAGCCCATCATCAGCTAAGATTTCGCCCATGGAAATGGGACCTCCCACTTATGTCTACGAACTACTCTGCCCTTTTGCCTCCGGTGTAAACTCATGGAGCAAGTAGAGCCTTTGGAACTGAATAATTCAATAGAAATCAGTTCCATGTTGTCCTTTCATCCTTCTTCCAAAGGATGGAGCTGAAGAATTCAATAGGAATCAGTTTCACTTTAAATTGGGTCTCTTAAAGCAACTCTAGCAGACCCCGTAAAACGCCGACCCGCAAAAGGCTTTTGCAGTTCGCGGAAAAGGGTATATGCGGGCCGGCGCGGGCGAGGTCAGACTCAGACACCGCAAAACGGATCCGTAAAAAAGGATATTCGGTGAATATGCTTTTTTACAGGTCGGCTACGCGGGGTCTACTCGGGCACCTCCGCGTCGACCCGCAAACCAAAGACACTCAATTATCGAATTTGACACCGATTCCGATAAATGAGTTCAAATTCAAACAATAGAACACAGTTCACACACAAAAAAGCTTAGTTTTGTAGGACAAACGCAAAAGGGGGTCTTGCAAAAGTAATGACCACGTCCGGCATCATCTTGGCCGATCTTCACTCCGCGTCGTCGAGTCCATGGAGGTCATCGGAACCACCGAGTCCACCTCCGGCGCTTGTTCCAATTCCCGCACCGAAATCATCGGATGGTGCACTGAACGCATCGACGACATTGGTTCCAAACCCCGTTGAGAAAACATCTCCGGCACTGTAACACACACTGGTCGACGCAACTATTCTCCTCTTCAAGATTTCTCTTCTTGCCATATCATGCCATTCTTTGGTGAGGTCGTTCATGTCATTGCGGTTCAATGTCATGATCTTATTCTCTTCGGCAAGCAATTTGGACATGGCTTTGTTTTCAGCGGCACGTGCTCTTCTCTCCTCAATGGTCGCTTTGCGCAGCCTCTCGTCCTTGAGCAATTGCTATTTTTTTACGTCTCCCTGCCTTCTTTTCGGCCAACTCTTTTTTAATCTCCAACGTCTTCGCTAACATCAACTCATTTGATTGCACTATGGCATCAATCTTGTCCCGCAAGCTCGACGCTTCGTGCTCTCTGTTCGTCTTCTCCTTAGTCTTCTTGTCGCCATCGGGTTTATTCAAGTTTCTTGGGCCATCGTCATCCTCATCTTCATCCATGTTTGTAAGTGAACCTCTCTTCGGTGGGGATTCTTTATCAATCAACTTCCACTTCTCGCACTCTTTGAGCAAGTCCCAAGAATGCTCTAGTTTAAAGAATTTGCCTTCCGAAGCTTCCATATCTTTGTATCTTTGTTGGGCAATTTTGTCCTACACAATTAAAACAATGTCAAATTATGCAATCACTTTAAATGCTACAAATGATTTGCATCACTTGGAACATGAACTCACATAGTCGGATTCCACGGTTCCACTCGAGGGGGGGGGGCATTGCGAACTTGTTCCAAGCAAGCAGCCCAATGTCTAGAAATCGGCTTGATCTCATCCGAACGACCTTGAAGTGACTAAAAGGTGCATGGAGTCCTATTGGGATACTTTGCCATCATGCAGAAGTATTGATCTTCGATCCTTTGCCAATACCTCTTGGCGGTTTGAGAAGTACCCGTGCAAGCATCAAGAGACACCGCACTCCAGGCCTTGATCAAGATTTGATCTTCCAAGATCATGTAGTTCTTCGATCTCTAGCTTTTTCTTGTTTGCGATTGCTCATACGCCCCCTCATCTATCTCCTCCACTTCTTCTTCACCACCGTGATCATCCACGCCGCCCTCCATTTCATTGTAATCGAATGCAGCGAACGGGGCTTGATCGATGTCAACGGCGTTCGTGTCCAACAAGTTCACGAACTCGGCAGTGCCATTGTTCGAACCACCACTATAGTGAACAACAACAAGTCACGAGCTACCGAAATGGCGAAAAGCAAAGAAAATTGAAGGGACCGAAGAGGCATACCTTCCGTCCATTTCATCAAACACCTCGCTAGCGGTGGAAGCAGTGTCGTTGAACGGCATCACCGTGGAACCTCTTCCCGGGGCGGAGGGAGTGGATGAAGGAGCCGAAGTCTTTGTAGGCGGAATCCTCTTCCGCTTTACGCCTGAGACCTTGCCGACCTTCTTCGCCGCCAGCCAGGATCGCGTAGCGGCGCTGGCGCCCATAGCGCGGGCCTTCTCGGCGGGGCTAGCCGGATTCCCACCCTGCACGACCACGTTGCCCTGCCACTTGCGGGCAGGCGCAGTGGTGCCTTGGGCGACAGCGGAGCCAACATGGCCGGCGACGAGATCCGTCGGAGGGGATTGAATGTGCGCGACCTCGACGGTGATGGGGGATGGCAGGAAGTCATCCATGGCGGCGAAGGGCTACCGGGGAAGATGCACCAGAGCGGGCGGTAGCGGGGGCAATGGTGGCGGGGCGTGGGGGGGCGGGAACGGCCGCACGGAAATTTCCCTCGTGCCAAATCTCGCTGCGGATAGGGGCCGAGCTCGGGTCGGCTTCCCACCCCGTGAATCTAGAGTCGGGGGAGATCTTTTATCGTGCCCCGCGAAAACTTTACGGGCCGGACGCGTTTGCGGTGTCTGGTCAGGCAGGATTTTCTGCGCCGACCCGTATTTTGGCGGTTATTTTGCTGGTCGCGGCATTATGCGGGGTCTACTAGAGATGCTCTTAGATGCCACCCATTCAAAACAAATTCATCCTGCTTTTTCAGACATGTGTGACTTTAATTTTTAAACTAGAATGATCCTATTTTTAACCCCAAAAAATTAATGTGTATATTTCATTATACTAACACAAATATGATTTCTTTTGAATTTTTGGGTTACATGCATGTTTTTTGCAGGACCTTGTGCAAGGTGAAAGCACATGTAAAACATAGTGTGCCAAGTGCCAATCTACTTCCTGCAAGGTGTAATAGACCCTTCTAACATTATATAAAAAAAGGGAAATAGCGTGGTACCGCTGGGGATAGTTGCTCCCTATAATTACACTATGATTTTTTTACCATTGTTTAGCACCTTGTCAGTTTGGTGTAACCATAGAGTTAATAAAGGTTTCTGCATGTAGTCAAACATCAAAAAGCTCATATTGAGTCTAGTAGGCAAGGTATCTCTATTTTTACGAGAAAACTTACAGTTTATTCATTTTCAATCATGGTAATACAACGAACATCAGAAATAGATTCGTAGACCACCTAGCAACGACTACAAGCACTTAAGCGGTCCGAAGGTGCGCCGCCGCCATCGCCTCTCCCTGGCCGGAGCCGGACAATTTTTTTAGTAGTAGACAGTCGGGAAGTCGTCGTGTTAAGGCCGCATAGGACCAGCGCAGCAAAATAACAACCGCCGAGGAAAAGTAGCGTAGATCGAAATGATCCAACCTGAAAAAATACAAACGTAGATGAACTACAACTAGATCCAAGCAAATCCACCAAGGACAGATCCACCGAAGACACACCTCCACACACCCACGGACGATGCTAGACACACCAACAGAACGGGGGCTAGGCGGGGAGAATCTTATTCCATCTTCAGAGAGACGCCGCCGTCTCGTCTTTCTGAGTAGGACACAATTCCTTACAAAACTCAAAGGAATGTCTAAAAATAGAGTCCTCCTGCCGGTAAGGGCCGGGATCCACCGCAGCGCCATGACCCTAAGGCCAACAAAAATGAGGCGGACCGGCAGCTACGTAGGTATGTCTATTTGTTGTAAATCCATACCTAAGATACTATAGATTTGTACCTTGTCTTTTAGTTTGTAATGGAAGATATGACATATATGCAACAAGGTAGACCACCATTCGAGAATGTCAGGGTACGCAGAAGGTGTGAGGCGCCCGAACCCAATCCACTAGAGGGTACGAACCCATACCTCACGCGCGAAAATGGATTTGCAGCAGTAGGTCTGCAATTGTCTCATCTGACTGGTAGCACAACACAGGGGACAAACTGCCTGGTGTGGCAAGCCTCGCTTGGCCAACCTGTCACATGTCTAGGGACGATCGCACATCACTAGCCAAACGAAGAACTTGAACTTTAGGGGCGCCCATGGCTGCCACACCAGGTGTTCCCATTCACAATTGGTATGTCCCGGTATCCCGCGAAGGTGGTTAGGTGCCATTTTAGTAGAGGTGTATACCATTCACTATCCAATTCCACTCTCTTACCCGCATTTTATAACTGTGCAACCTTCCAACCATCTCAGATCACTAGCATTCTTGGCGCCGTTTTCTTTAAGTTTTGTATGTTTTCGACTGTTGATTTCCTCTCGGTCTCCTATTGGACGCCCGCATGCACCCAATAGTTAAGCTTTCGCCAAAGAGGGCGCAAATGGGCCAGCCCATTCAAAGGCGTCCAATGTAAAATTTCACGAAAAATAAATGCGGACACATGGAGTCGAACCACAAACCTCACGCTAAAAAGCAACGACGGCAGCCAGTCGAGCTGAGAAATGGACCTAGCTAAAATGCACAGCTAACTTCTATTCCCTCCGTTTTTAAATATTTGTCTTTTTAGAGATTTCAAATGGACTACCACATACGGATATATATACACATATTTTAGCATATATATTCACTCATTTTGCTTCGTATGTAGTCATTTGTTGAAATCTCTAGAAAGACAAATATTTAGGAACGGATGGAGTAAGTAATAGCTACAACGGCAGATTCATTTTTGTTTCGAAAACATTCAACATATCTTGGAAAAAATTTAAAAAATTATTAAAGAAAAACCGAATCATGTCTGACAATGTGAACAAAATTCAAACTTGGAAAAAACTTTAAAACACGAACAATTCTCAAAAAGGTGGACAATTTTTTTAACAAAGTTTAAATACACATTGAACATTTTGTGATACACGCTGAACATTTTTAAAAATGTTGAACATTTTATTAATATAGGATGGACATTTCCTTAAATATACAATGAACATTTTGTATGTAAACAAACAATGAACTTTGTGTAATATACACGAAAAAGAGTGCCTCCCGAAAGGCACGTCCGTCTCTTGCACAAGCTAATCTGTGCCTCTCATGAAAGAAGAAAAAACACGGTTTTTTTTTCATTTCCGAAAGACACGGGCATGCCTCTCGTGGAAGCAAAACCGTGCCTCTCGCGGAAGCAGATTCGTGCCTCTCGTGGAAAAATAAATAAAAACGTGTTTTATTTCGTCCATGAGAGGCACGGCCGCAAAACCATGCCTCTCACGGAAGCAGATACGTGCCTCTCGCGGAAGGAATAATAAAGAAAACACTTATTATTTCGTTTGGCCGTGCCTCCGGACGTCAAATAGGGTCTGCAATTTATATTTACCGCCCACGGGCGGCAAATGTTGGAGGGAATGCCACAGGGCCCGCAGGTGGGTCAGCCCATTTCATGGCAGCGCGTGCTGAGCGTTGCTGCTTCATTTTTTCGTTTGTTTTTATTTTCGGTTTTCCTTTTCTGGTTCCTATTTCTGTTTTATTTTAGATTTTTTTATTTCTGTTTCTGTTCTTTTATTTTTTATCATTTCTTTATTCTTTTTATTTTTTCTTCTTTCCTATATTATACAAAGTTCATTGCGTGTTACCAAAATGTTCATCATATATGTATATTACAAAAAGTTCATCATGAATTATAAAAATATTCATCATATATTAGAAATTATTCAACGAATATAAAATTTTGACCGCATTTTTGAAATTTGTTCAGTGTATATTACACAAATGCTCAATGTGTATTTAAAAATTGTTCAACGTATATAAAAAAATGCCCGGTGCATCTTAAAAAAATCGACATCATATTTTTTTAAAGTTCGTTCTTTAATTTAAATTTTTTGCCATGCATTACTACAAAATGTTCTGTGTGTATTTTTCGAATTTTTTCAAGTGAAGCTCGATGCTTTAACTATAGCGCCGCACATATATTACTTGAACTCGCTAGTTTGATCGGTCAGTTACACTCGTTGATGAGAGCGGGGGTCGGGAGAGCCTCGCTCGCGTAGCGGTTTGCAGGTTTTTTTGCGTGCCTGGAGTTTGATAGCTCCAAGTGGGCCGGCCCATCCGCGACTGCCTTCAACGGAGGCTCGACAATTAGCCTGCCCGCGTGCGGCAAATAGGAGCTCTCGCTATTGCGTGGCGGCTGCACTTGGAGTCCGACCGGCGCTTATAGGTTTTTTTTGCACGCCTGGAGTTCGATAACTCCAAGTGGACGGCTCATTCGTGGCGAACTGTTAATGTCTCGTGCCCAAGAGCGGATGGATAGGCCTCGGTGAGCTTGCGCCGGTGCCGAGGAACCTTCTCGAAAATCAGCGGGGCTATCTCCGCAATGGACTTGCCATTGAGACAGTGATTGAACTAGAATCTGCAAGTATGACCATCCCCAAGGGTCCAGGCAGTGGATGCCCGGAAGATTGCCTGGACATTGGGGCAACTTGGTATGTGCAGGTGATGCCACAACCGCGAGGAACCGGTGGACTGAAGCCACAACCATCGAGTCCTCATGGAACCTACACGCTGGAAGTCTGAGATGCCGAGGCCACCCAGAAGATAGGACGACAAACCGTGGACACAATGCCCGCCATTGGCCTCCTTCTGCTGGTGCCAAAGGAAGGAAAGGATGAGGCGGTTGAGCTGCCTTGAAATTGGTGGCGTGAGGCCATGGCCATCAAGATGTGTAAGGGCATGGCTTCAAGGAGATGGTTGATGGAAATATGCCCTGGAGGCAATAATAAAGTTGTTATTATTTTATATTTCCTTATTCGTGATAAAGGTTTATTATTCATGCTAGAATTGTATTGATCCGAAACTTAAATACATGTGTGAATACATAAATAAATATCGTGTCCCTAGTAAGCCTCTACTAGACTAGCTTGTTAATCAAAGATGGTTACGTTTTCCTAACCATAGACATGTGTTGTCATTTCATAACGGGATCAAATCATTAGGAGAATGATGTGATGGACAAGGACCATCTGTTAGCTTAGCATATTGATCATTCAATTCATTGTTAGTGTTATCAAATGTCACAACGTAACTGAGTGATCATAAAGATGCTCTACAGGTATCTCCAAAAGTGTTTGCTAAGTTGGCATTGATCGAGATTAGGATTTGTCACTCCGAGTATCGGAGAGGTATCTTTGGGCCCTGTCGATAATACACATCATAAGAAGCCTTGCAAGCAAAGTGACAAAGGAGTTAGCTTCAAGATGATGTATTACGGAACGAGTAAAGAGACTTGCCGGTAACGAGATTGAACTAGGTATGAAGATACCGACGATCGAATCCCAGGCAAGTAACATACCGATGGACAAAAGAAATTACGTATGTTGTCATAAGGTTTGACCGATAAAGATCTTCGTAGAATATGTAGGAGCCAATATGGGCGTCCAGGTTCCTCTATTGATTATTGACCGGAGAGGTGTCTCGTTCATGTCTACATAGTTCTCGAACCCGTAGGGTTTGTGATGTCTACTATGCAACTTTATTCTTGTAGACACGTGTTGGGCCTCCAAGCGCAGAGTTTTATAGGACAGTAGCAATTTTCCCTCAAGTGGATGACCTGAGGCTTATCAATCTGTGGGAGGTGTGGGATGAATATGGTCTCTCTCAAACAACCCTACAACCAAAATATAAAAAGTCTTTTGTGTCCCCAACACACCAAATACAATGGTAATTTGTATAGGTGCACTAGTTCGGCGAAGAGATGGTGATAAAGGTGTAATATTGATGGTAGAAATATTTTTTTCTAATTTGAATAAATAAGAACAGCAAGGTAGCAAATAGTAAACGGGCACAAAAACGGTATTGCAATGCTTGAAAATGAGGCCTAGGGGTCATACTTTCGCTAGTGCAATCTCTCAACAATGCTAATATAATTGGATCATATAACCGCCCCTCAACGTGCAACGAAGAATCACTCCAAAGTTCCTATCTAGCGGAGCACATAAGACGAAATTGTTTATAGGGTACGAAACCACCTCAAAGCTATTCTTCCCGATCAATCTATCCTAGAGTTTGTACTAAAATAACACGAAGCTATTCTTTCCGATCGATCTAACCAAGAGTTCATACTAAAATCACACCAAAGCAAATTCAGATTCATAATATTCAATGCAACACAAAGAACTTCAAAGAGTGCCCCAAGATTTCTACCAGAGAAATAAAGACAAGAACGTGCATCAACCCCTATGCATAGATTACCCCAATGTCACCTCGGAATCCGCGAGTTGAGTGCCAAAACATATATCAAGTGAATCAATACGATACCCCATTGTCACCACGAGTATTCAATTGCAAGGCATATATCAAGTGTTCTCAAATCCATAAAAGTATTCAATCCGATAACAACGAAAACTCAAAGGGAAAACTCAGTTCATCACAAGATAGAGAGGGGAAAACACCATATGATCCGACTATATTAACAAAGCCGGCGATACATCAAGATCATGACATTCAAGAACACAAGAGGGAGAGAGAGAGAGAGATTAAACACATAGCTACTAGTACAAACCCTCAGCCCCAAGGGTGGACTACTCCCTCCTCATCGTGGTGCCCACCGGGATGATGAAGATGGCCACCGGAGATGATTCCCCCCTCCGGCAGGGTGTCGAAACGGGGTCTAGATTGGTTTCGGGTGGCTACAAACCTTGCGGCGGCAGAACTTCTGATTTAGGTTCACCTCGAGGGTATTCAAAATATTTGGGAATTTATAGGGCAAAGATGGGGTGCAGAAGGACACCAAGGTGGGCACAACCCACCTGGGTGCGGGCACCCCCATGTGCTGCTCTGGCCCATTGGTGGTCTTCTGGTCCATAAAAAATCCACAAAAAGTTTCGCAGTGTTTGGACTTCGTTTGATATTGATTTCCTACGATGTAAAAAACATGCAAAAAACAGCAACAGACACTTGACACTATGTCAATAAGACAGTACCAAAAAATGATATAAAATGATAATAATACATCCAAGAATGATAATATAATAGCATGGAGCAATCAAAAATTATAGATACGTTGGAGACGTATCAGCATCCCCAAGCTTAATTCCTGCTCGTCCTCGAGTAGGTAAATGATAAAAACATAATTTTTGATGTGGAATGCTGCCTAACATGTCATCTCATATTTTTTTTCTTTGTAGCATGGACATTTGGACTTTTATATGGTTCAAAGCAATAGTCTAGTTTTGACATGAGGACTTTAATACTCAAGCATACCAACAAGCAACCATGTCTTTCAAAATATCAATGCTAAAATAAGTTATCCCTAGCCCATCATGCTCAATCATTGATCCATTTGTGAAACACACTCATAAATTTACTACACCCAATGCTCAAGTACGATCATAGTGCCCCCTAGTTTGTGCTTTATAAGAGAAGATGGAGACTCAAATTAAAAAAATGCATAAAGTAAAAGAAAGGCCCTTCGTGGGGGGGACTAGGGATTTGTAGAGGTGCCAGAGCTCAAAGCGAAAATTGAGAGATAAAAACATTTTGGGTGGCATACTTTTCCCACCAACGAAAATGACTTGGAGCTCCCAACACTTCCCATGCTAGATATATCATAGGCGGTTCCCAAATAGAAAATAAAGTTTATTCCTTTTTCCACCATACTTTCACTTTTCATGGCTAACCGTATCCACGGGTGCCCTCCATACCAATACTTTCCAAGGCATTTATTATTTGACAACATAAAGTAAAATCATTTTTCATTTTGGGACCGGGCATCCCTAATACCTTTGCCTTACTCTCGTGCAATGACAAGTGAATAAACACTCATCGTGAGAATAAGACATCTAGCATGGCAAATATTGGCCACCCCTCACCGCCTCGTGAGCGGTATGAGCACACAAAAGAGAAATTTATTTTGAAAATTAGAGATGGCACATACAAATTTGCTTAGAACGGCAAAAGAATACTGCATATAGGTAGGTATAGTGGAATCATGTGGCAAAACTGGTTTAAAGGATTTTGGATGCACAAGTAGTGATCATACTTAGTGCAAAATGAAGGCTAACAAAAGATTGAGAAGTGACCAACCAAGATACGAATAATCTCATAAGCGAGCATTGAGCATAATTAACACCGAATAATGCACCACAACTAGGATGTAATTTCATTGCACAACTATTGACTTACGTGCTTGCATAGGGAATCTCAAACCTTAACACCAATATTCTTACTAAAGCATAATTACTCATCAACATGACTCACATATCACATCATCATATCTCAAAAATATTACAAGGAATCAAGTTTATTTTTTCCAATGATCTTCATGAAAGTTTTTATTATATCCTTCTTGGATATCTATCACTGTGGAACTAATTTACATGTGTTGCTTTTGATAAGCTCAAACAAATATAAGTGAAGATCTTGAACATAATATTTCTTTCTTCAAATTAATTTAAGTGAAGCAAGAGAGAATTTCTTCAAAAATAGTAAAGCACACCATGCTCAAAAAGATATAAGTGAAGCACTAGAGCAATTCTATAGAAAAGAGTTTCGTTGACGGGATGTAAGTGCGGCTTACCTAGCCTCCCTAACAACTATTTGAGGACTCGATTTTATTTAAAAACTTTTAGATCTATGTATTTTATTAAAACAACAAGCAAAATGAAAATAAAATGACATTCCAAGAATAGCACATATCATGTGAAGAAGCAAAAACTTAGGCTCAACCGATACTAACCGATAATTGTTGAAGAAGAAAGGTGGGATGCCTATCGGGGCATCCCCAAGCTTAGATGCTTGAGACTTCTTTAAATATTATCTTGGGATGCCTTGGGCATCCCCACGCTTGAGCTTTTGTGTCTCCTTAATTCCTCTCATATCACAGTTTTCCTAAATCTCAAAAGCTCCATCCACACAAAACTCAACAAGAACTCGTGAGATAAGTTAGTATAAACCAATGCAAAGATCTTATCATTCTCTACTGTAGCAAATCGCTAAAATTATTATTAAACATTGAATACTAAATTCCTCTGCATATTTAATACTCATATCCTCAAATAGGATCATTAAACAAGCAAACATATGCAAACAATGCAAACATAACAGCAATATATCAAAATAGTACAATCTGTAAAGAATGCAAGAGTATTAATACTTAAAAAACTCCAAAAGTTATGAAAATTTACCAAACTGTAGAAAATTTATCAAAGCTCATTTTGCAAAAAGTTTCAACATTTTATCACATTCTGACTTTTCTAGGGAATTTTTTCAACAACGATAAACTTTCTGTTTTCAAACAGAAACATGTATACTTGCAAAATAAGCATGGCAAAGGCTATCATTGCCACTTTTATTGAAATAAAAGATGCAAAACATTATTATAAATAACAGCAAGAAAATATTAACAAAATAAATTGATGCTCCAAGCAAAACACATATCAGGTGACGAATGGAAACATAGCTCCAAGTGAGATTAGCGATAATGTTGGAGACGAAAGAGGGGATGCCTTCGGGGGTGTCCCCAAGCTTAGTTGCTTGGATCTTCCTTTACTATTACCTTGGGGTGCCTTGGGCATCACCAAGCTTAGGGTCTTGTCACTCCTTATTCTCCTCATATCGACATCTCACCCAAAACTTGAAAACTTCAATCACACAAAACTTAACGGAACTTCGTGAGATAGGTTAGTATGATAGAGAGCAAATCATTTTACTTTGGTACTGTCAAAGACAAGATTCATAATTGTTCTCACACAATGCCTACTGTAGCATATCATTTCCACAATCTATATTGAGCAATATAAGCCATAGAAACTAGAAAACAAGCAAATTATGCATTAAAAACAGAATCTGTCAAAAACAGAACATTCTGTAGTAATCTGTACTCCAACCACATTTCTGCTACTCCAAAAATTCTGAAAAATTATGAAAACCTGGGAAATTTGTCTATTAATCTTAAGAAAAAAGAATCAACATTTTATCATGCTTCTATTAAAAATTAGAATTGTTTTCCTGAGCGCAAAAGTTTCTGTTTTCCAGCAAGATCAAATCAACTATCACCGTAAGCCATCCCAAAGGTCTACTTGGCACTTTATTGAAACAAAAACAATAAAACATGATTACTACAGTATCCTAATCATGTGAACACACAAAAATAGTAGGGGTAAATCTTGGGTTGTCTCCCAACAAGCACCTTTCTTTAATGCCTTTTAAGCTAGGCATGATGATTTCAATGATGCTCACATAAAAGATAAGAATTGAAACACAAAGAGAGCATAATGAAGCATATGACTAGTACATTTAAGTCTAACCCACTTCCTATGCGTAGGGATTTTGTGAGCAAACAACTTATGGGAACAAGAATCAACTAGCATAGGAAGGCAAAACAAGCATAACTTCAAAACTTCCAACACATAGAGAGGAAACTTGATATTATTGCAATTACTAAAAGCATAAGTTCCCCCGTCATAATAATTTTCAGTAGCATCACTAACCCCTAAGGTAGAGATAGTGTACGATGGTGATCTTATCAACCTTGGAATCACTTCCAACACACATCGTCACCTGGCCCTTAACTAGTCTTTATTCATTTTGCAACTCCTGTTTTGAGTTACTAATCTTAGCAACTGAACTGGTATCAAATACCCTGGGGTTACTATGAACACTAGTAAAGTACTTATCAATAACATGTATATCAAATATATCTTTGTTCACTTTACCATCCTTCTTATCCGCCAAGTATTTGGGGTAGTTCTGCTTCTAGTGACCATTCCCTTTGCAGTAGAAGCACTTAGTTTCAGGCTTAGGCCTAACTTTGGGCTTCTTCACGGGAGTGGAAACTTGCTTGTCATTCTTCTTGAAGTTCCCTTTCTTTTCCTTTGCCCTTTTTCTTGAAACTAGTGATCTTGTCAACCATCAACACTTGATGCTTTTCTTGATTTCTATCTTCGCTGATTTCAGCATCCCGAAGAGCTCGGGAATCGTTTTCGTCATCCCTTGCATATTATAGTTCATCACAAAGTTCAAGTAGCTTGGTGATATTGACTAGAGAACTCTGTCAATCACTATCTTATCTGGAAGATTAACTCCCACTTGATTCAAGCGATTGTACTACTTAGACATTCTGAGTACATGCTTACTAGATGAGCCATTCTCCTCCATCTTGTAGGCAAAGTACTTGTCAGAGGTCTCATACCTCTCGACATGGGCATGAGTCTGAAATACCAATTTCAACTCTTGGAACATCTTATATGCTCCGTGGTGTTCAAAACATTTTTGAAGTCCCGGTTCTAAGTCATAAAGCATGGTGCACTAAACTATCAAGTAGTCATCATACCGAGCTTGTCAAACGTTCATAACGTCTGCATCTGCTCCTGCAATAGGTTCATCACCTAGCAGTGCATCAAGGACATAATTATTCTGCGCAATAATGAGGATAATCCTCAGATCACGGACCCAGTCTGTATCAATGCTACTATCATATTTCAACTTAGTTTTCTCTAGGAACATATCAAAAACATAGGGGAGCTACAACGCGAGCTATTGATCTACAACATAGATATGCAAATACTATCAAGACTAAGTTCATGATAAATTAAGTTCAATTAATCATATTACTTAAGAACTCCCACTTAGATAGACATCCCTTGAGCAATCTAAATGATTACGTGATCCAAATCAACTAAACCATGTCCGATCATCATGTGAGATGGAGTAGTCATCAATGGCGAACATCTCTATGTTGATCATATCTACTATATGATTCATGTTAGACCTTTCGGTCTCTAGTATTCCGAGGCCATGTCTGTACATGCTAGGCTCGTCAAGTTCAACCCGAGTATTCTGCATGTGCAAAACTGTCTTGCACCCATTGTATGTGAACGTAGAGCCTATCACACCCGATCATCACATGGTGTCTCAGCACGGCGAACTGTTGCAACAGTGCATACTCATGGAGAACACTTATAACTTGAAATTTTAGTGAGGGATCATCTTATAATGCTACCGCCGTACTAAGCAAAATAAGATGCATAAAAGATAAACATCACATGCAATCAAAATATGTGACATGATATGGCCATCATCATCTTGTGCCTTTGATCTCCATCTCCAAAGAACCATCATGATCTCCATCGTCACCGGCTTGACACCTTGATCTCCATCGTAGCGTCGTGGTTGTCTTGCCAACTATTGCTTCTACAACTATCGCTAACACATAGTGATAAAGTAAATCAATTACATGGCGTTTACATTTCATATAATAAAGAGACAACCATAAGGTTCCTGCCGGTTGCCAGTGACTTTTACAAAACATGAGCATCTCATACAATAACGTATATCACATCATGTCTTGACCACATCACATCACAACATGCCCTGCAAAAAACAGTTAGACGTCCTCTACTTTTTTGTTGCAAGTTTTACGTGGATGCTATGGGCTTCTAGCAAGAACCGTTCTTACCTACACATCAAAACCACAACGGTGATTTATCAAGTTTGTTGTTTTAACCTTCAACAAGGACCGGCCGCAGTCAAATTTGATTCAACTAAAGTAGGAGAAACAGACACCCGCCAGCCACATTTATGCAAAACTAGTTGCATGTCTATCGGTGGAACCGGTCTCATGATCGTGGTCTAGTAAGGTTGGTTCGGGCCGCTTCATCCAACAATACCGCCGAATCAAAATAAGACATTGGTGGTAAGCAGTATGACGATCACCGCACACAACTCTTTGTGTTTTACTCGTGCATATCATCTAAGCATAGACCTGGCTCGGATGCCACTGTTGGGAAACGTACATAGAATGCAATTTCAAAAAAATTCCTACGCTCACGCAAGATCTATCTAGGAGATGCATAGCAACGAGAGGGTGAGAGTGTGTCTACATACCCTCGTAGACCGAAAGCGGCAGCGTTTGACAATGCGGCTGATGTACTCAAACTTCTTCTCGTTCCGACCGATCAAGCACTGAACATACGACACCTCGGAGTTCTGCACACGTTCAGCTCGATGACGTCCCTCGAACTCTTGATCCAGCAAAGTGTTGAGGGCGAGTTCTGTCAGCACGAGGGCGTGGTGACAGTGATAATGAAGTGATCCACGCAGGGCTTCGCCAAAGCACTACGTGAATATGACCGGAGGCGTAAACTATGGAGGGGGGCGCCGCACACGGCTAACAACTATTGATGTGTGTTCTAGCGGTGCCCCCCTCATATATATAGGTTGGAGGGGAGGAGAGGCAGCCAAGGGGGCGCCCCAAGTAGGAGGAATCCTACTTGGGCACCTCCCAATTCGGCCTCCCCCATCCATATTCATCCGGAGGGGAAAGGAAGGAGGAGGGAGGAGAGAAGGAAGGGGGAGGCTGAATTACTCCCCTTCCTTTCTCTCTCCCCTCTTTCCTTCCCCCTTTATTTCGGCCTACATGGGGCGCACTGATACGTCCATTTTGCATCATGCTTTTATATCGATATTTATTGCATTATGGACTGTTATTTCACTTTATGTCACAATACTTATGGCTATTCTCTCTTATTTTACAAGGTTTACATAAGGAGGGAGAATGCCGGCAGCTGGAATTCTGGGCTGGAAAAGGAGCAAATATTAGAGACCTATTCTGCGCAACTCCAAAAGTCCTGAAACTCCATGGAACATCTTAAAATAAATAAAGAAAAGTCCTCGCCAAAGATGAAGGCCAGGGGGCCCACACCCTACTCACGAGGGTGGGGGCGCGCCCCCCCTCCTAGGGCGCGCCCCTACCTCGTGGCCCCCCTGGCGGCTCTCCGACATCCATCTTCTCCTATATGAAGTATTTCGATGAGAAAAAAATCAGGGGGAACTTTTCGGGGCGAGACTCCGCCGCCACAAGGCGAAACCAATCTAGAGCTCCGGCAGAGCTGTTCTGCCGGGGATACTTCCCTCCGGGAGGGGGAATCATCACCATCGTCATCACCAACGCTCCTCTCATCGGGGGAGGGCAATCTCCATCAACATCTTCACCAGCACCATCTCATCTCCAAACCCTAGTTCATCTCTTGTATCCAATTCTTGTCTCAAAGTCCGGGATTGGTGCTAGTAGGTTGCTAGTAGTGTTGATTACTCCTTGTAGTTGATGCTAGTTGGTTTATTTGGTGGAATATCATATGTTCAGATCCTATATGCATATTATTACCCCTCTGATTATGAACATGAATATGCTTTGTGAGTAATTACGTTTGTTCCTGAGGACAAGGGAGAAGTCTTGCTATTAGTAGTCATGTGAATTTGGTATTCCTTTGATATTTTGATAAGATGTATGTTGTCTAGCCTCTAGTGGTGTTATGTGAACGTCGACTACATAACACTTCACCATTATTTGGGCCTAGAGGAAGGCATTGGGAAGTAATAAGTAGATGATGGGTTGCTAGAGTGACAGAAGCTTAAACCCTAGTTTATGCGTTGCTTCGTAAGGGGCTGATTTGGATCCACATGTTTCATGCTATGGTTAGGTTTACCTTAATACTTTTGTTGTAGTTGCGGATGCTTGCAATAGAGGTTAATCATAAGTGGGATGCTTGTTCAAGTAAGAACAGCACCCAAGAACCGGTCCACCCACATATCAAATTATCAAAGTATCGAACGCGAATCATATGAACATGATGAAAACTAGCTTGACGATATTCCCATGTGTCCTCGGGAGCGCTTTTCCTATTATAAGAGTTTGTTCCGGCTTGTCCTTTGCTACAAAAAGGATTGGGCCACCTTGCTGCACTTTATTTACTTTTGTTACTTGTTGCTCGTTACAATTCATCTTGTCACAAAACTATATGTTACCACTTATTTCAGTACTTGCAGAGAATACCTTGCTGAAAACCTCTTATCATTTCCTTCTGCTCCTCGTTGGGTTCGACACTCTTACTTAACGAAAGGACTACGATAGACCCCCTATACTTGTGGGTCATCAAGACTCTTTTCTGGCGCCGTTGCCGGGGAGTGTAGCGCCTTTGGTAGGTGGAATTTGGTAAGGAAAATTTATATAGTATGCTGAAATTTACTATCACTTGCTACTATGGAAAGTAATTCTCTGAGGGGCTTGTTCAGGGTATCTTCACCCCATCTAGTAGAGCAAAGAGTTGCTCCTCAACCTACTAAACCTATTGAAAATGAAACTCCTTTTGATTTTCCTTCGGGTATGATGGAAAAACTGCTAGCTAACCCTTTTACAGGAGATGGAACAAAGCATCCTGATGAGCACTTAATATATGTGGATGAAGTTTGTGGATTATTTAAGCTTGCAGGTATACCCGATGATGTTGCTAAGAAGAAGGTCTTCCCTTTATCTTTGAAGGGAGACACATTGATATGGTATAGGCTATGTGATGATATGAGATCATGGAACTATAAAAGATTGAAATTGTAATTTCATCAAAAGTATTACCCTATGCATCGTTTTCATCGTGATCGCAATTATATATATAATTTCTGGCCTCATGAAGGAGAAAGCATCGATCAAGCTTGGGGGAGGCTTAAATCAATATTATATTCATGCCCCAATCACGAGCTCTCGAGAGAAATAATTATGCAAGTTTTTATGCTCGTCTTTCTCATAATAATCAAACCATGATCGATACTTCTTGTGTTGGCTCTTTTATGATGAAGACTATTGAATTCAGATGGAATTTATTGGATAGAATTAAACGCAACTCTGAAGATTGGGACCTCGACGAAGGTAAGGAGTCAGGTATGACACCTAAGTTTGATTGTGTTAAATCTTTTATGGATACCGATATTTTCCGTAAGTTTAGCACTAAATATGGACTTGACTCTGAGATAGTAGCTTCTTTCTGTGAATCTTTTGCTACTTATGTTGATCTCCCTAAGGAGAAGTGGTTTAAATATCATCCTCCCATAGAAGTAAAAGTAGTTGCACCTATTAAAGTTGAAGAAAAGACTATCACTTATAATGATCCTATTGTTCCTACTTCTTATGTTGAGAAACCACCTTTCCCTGTTAGAATAAAGGATCATGCTAAAGCTTCAACTGTTGTTCGTAAAAGCAATATTAGAACTTATACACCCCCTGAGCAAGTTAAAGTAGAACCTAATATTGCTATTGTTAAAGATCTCTTTGTCTGATAATATTGATGGGCATGTTATTCAGTTCGAAGGTGAAACTGCTAGAATTGCTAAACCTTGTGCTAAAGATAAACATAGACCTGTGGTAGGCGTGCCTGCTATTTCTGTTAAAATAGGAGATCATTGTTATCATGGCTTATGTGATATGGGTGCGAGTGCTAGTGTTATACCACATACTTTATACGAAGAAATTAAGAATGAAATTGCACCTGCTGAGTTAGAAGGTATTGATGTCACAATTAAACTTGCCAATAGAGATACTATTTCACCAATTGGAATTGTTAAAGATGTTGAAGTCTTGTGTGGGAAAACTAAATATCCTGCTGCTTTTCTTGTTCTTACTTCTCCGCAAGATAGCTTTTGTCCCATTATATTTGGTAGACCCTTCTTGAACACTGTTAATGCTAGGATAGATTACGAAAAGAATGTTGTTACTATTGGCTTGGATGATATGGTTCATGAGTTTAATTTCTCTAAATTTAGTAAACAACATCGTGAGGAAGAATTACCTAGTAAGGATGAAATTATTGGTCTTGCTTCTATTGCCGTACCTCCTAGTGATCCTTTAGAACACTATTTGCTAGACCATGAAAATGATATGTTCATGAATTAAAGAAGGGAAATAGATGAAGTATTCTTTAAACAGGAACCTATTCTGCAACACAATTTGCCTGTTGAAATTTTAGGGGATCTTCCTCCACCCAAGGGTGATCCCGTGTTCGAGCTTAAACCGTTGCCTGATAATCTTAAATATGCTTATCTTGATGAAAAGAAGATATATCCTGTTATTATTAGTGCTAACCTTACAGAGCATGAAGAAGAAAGATTATTGAAAACTCTGAGGAAGCATCATGCTGCTATGGGATATACTCTTGATGATCTTAAGGGCATTAGTCCCACTCTATGTCAACATAAAATAAATTTGGAAGCAGATGCCAAACCAGTTCGTGATCCTCAACGACGTCTGAATCCTAAAATGAAAGAAGTGGTAAGAAAAGAAATACTCAAGCTTCTGGAGGCAGGTATAATTTATCCCGTTGCTGATAGTCAGTAGGTAAGTCCTGTCCATTGTGTCCCTAAGAAGGGAGGTATTACTGTTGTTCCTAATGATAAAGATGAATTGATTCCACAAAGAATTATTACAGGTTATAGGATGGTAATTGATTTCCGCAAATTAAATAAAGCTACTAAGAAAGATCATTACCCCTTACCTTTTATTGATCAAATGCTAGAAATATTATGCAAACATACACACTATTGCTTTCTAGATGGTTATTCTGGTTTCTCTCAAATACCTGTGTCAGCTAGAGATCAATCAAAGACTACTTTTACATGCCCTTTTGGTACTTTTGCTTATAGACGTATGCCTTTTTCTTTATGTAATGCACCTGCTACCTTTCAAAGATGCATGATGGCTATATTCTCTTACTTTTGTGAAAAGATTTGTGAGGTTTTCATGGACGATTTTTCCGTCTATGGTTCCTCTTTTGATGATTGCTTGAGCAATCTTGATCGAGTTTTGTAGAGATGTGAAGAAACTAATCTTGTCTTGAATTGGGAAAAGTGCCACTTTATGGTTAATGAAGGTATTGTCTTGGGGCATAAAGTTTCTGAAAGAGGTATTGAAGTTGATAAAGCCAAGGCCGATGCTATTGAAAAGATGCCATGTCCCAAGGACATCAAAGGTATAAGAAGTTTCCTTGGTCACACCGGATTTTATAGGAGGTTCATTAAGGACTTCTCAAAAATTTCTCGGCCTCTGACTAATTTATTGCAAAAAGATATACCATTTGTCTTTGATGATGATTGTGAAGAAGCATTTGAAATACTTAAGAAAGCATTAGTCTCTGCACCTGTTGTTCAGCCAGCTGATTGGAATTTACCATTTGAAATTATGTGTGATGCTAGTGATTATGCTGTAGGTGTTGTTCTAGGGCAAAGAGTTGATAAGAAATTAAATGTTATTTATTATGCTAGTAAGACTCTAGACAATGCTCAAAGAAATTATGCTACTACTGAAAAAGAGCTTTTAGTAGTTGTATTTGCTTGTGATAAGTTCAGACCTTATATTGTTGATTCTAAAGTAACTATTCACACTGATCATGCTGCTATTAAATACCTTATGGAAAAGAAAGATGCTAAACCTAGACTTATTAGATGGGTTCTCTTGCTACAAGAATTTGATTTGCATATTGTTGATAGAAAGGGAGCTGAGAACCCCGTTGCAGACAACTTGTCTAGGTTAGAGAATGTTCTTGATGACCCACTACCTATTAATGATAGCTTTCCTGATGAACAATTAAATGTTATAAGTACTTCTCGTAGTACTCCATGGTATGCTGATTATGCTAATTATATTGTTGCTAAGTTTATACCACCTAGCTTCACATACCAGCAAAAGAAAAAGTTTTTCTATGATTTAAGACATTACTTTTGGGATGATCCACATCTTTATAAATAAGGAGTAGATGGTGTTATTAGACATTGTGTACTTGAGCATGAACAGGAATAGATCCTACGCAAGTGTCACTCCGAGTCTTATGGAGGACACCACACTGGAGATAGAACTGCACATAAGGTATTGCAATCTGGTTTTTATTGGCCTACTCTCTTCAAGGATGCCCATAAGTTTTTCTTGTCTTGTGATGAATGTCAAAGAATTGGTAATATTAGTAGACGTCAAGAAATACCTATGAATTATTCACTTGTTATTGAACCATTTGATGTTTGGGGCTTTGATTATATGGGACCTTTTCCTGCCTCTAATGGATATACACATATTTTAGTTGCTGTTGATTACGTTACTAAGTGGGTAGAAGCTATTCCAACTAGTATTGTTGATCATAACACTTCTATTAAAATGCTTAAGGAAGTTATTTTCCCGAGGTTTGGAGTCCCTAGATATTTAATGAATGATGGTGGTTCACACTTTATTCATGTTGCTTTCCGTAAAATGCTTGCTAAATATGATGTTAATCATAGAATTGCATCTCCTTATTACCCACAGTTTAGTGGTCAAGTAGAGTTGAGCAATAGAGAGCTCAAATTAATTTTGTAAAAGAATGTTAATAGGTCTAGAAAGAATTGGTCCAAGAAACTTGATGATGCATTATGGGCTTATAGAACTGCATACAAAAATCATATGGGTATGTCTCCGTATAAAATGGTTTATGGAAAAGCATGTCACTTACCTCTCGAACTAGAACATAAGGCGTATTGGGCTATTAAAGAGCTCAACTATGATTTTAAACTTGCCGGTGAGAAGAGGTTATTTGATATTAGCTCACTTGATGAATCGAGAACCCAAGCTTATGAAAATGCCAAGTTGTTTAAATAAAAAGTTAAAAGATGGCATGACAAAAGGATACAAAAGTGTGAGTTTAATGTAGGTGATTATGTATTGCTATACAACTCTCGCTTAAGATTTTCTGCAGGCAAAGTTCTCTCTAAATGGGAAGGCCCCTATGTTATCGAAGAGGTCTATCATTCTGGTGCCATAAAGATCAACAACTTTGAAAGCACAAATCCGAAGGTGGTAAATGGTCAAAGAATCAAACATTATATCTCAGGTAATCCCATAAATGTTGAAACCAATATTATTGAAACCGTAACCCCAGAGGAATACATAAGGGACACTTTTGGGAACGTTTCAGACTCCGAAAAGGAATAGGTATGTGGTACGGTAAGTAAACCGACCCCAAAACAATTTTTAAGGCAACATTTCTCCGTTTTGGAATATTTAGAAAAATAGAAAAATAAGTAGCAGTCCGGGAAGGACACGAGGGCCCCACGAGGGTGGTGGGTGCGCCCTACCCCTGTGGGCGCGCCCCTACCTCGTGAGCACCTCATGTGCCTTCTGGACTCCATTTTCTTGCACATTACGTATTTTGGTCAGTAAAAATTCATTATATAACCTCCCGAAAGTTTTGACTCCTGTATCACGCAAATCTCCTATGTTCTTGTTTTGCGCTGTTTTCTGTCAGGGTTTTCCAGGCTAGGCATCATGTCGTCTCCCTCCTCCAACAATGGTGACAATGATGCTTGGCTAATGAAGATAGATCTGAAGAGGGAAGAACCCATGAGGGTCAACAAGGATGAAAGGATCAAGAAGGACACGGAGGATCAAGCTCCTGCAGCAAAAGACATCCTTCAACTTGATCATAACCTTCTTACCCCAACTGAGATCAAAGCTTTCAAGATGATTGAGTTAACTCGTATACAAAACAAGTATCTCACACAAGAAAATATTTTGTTGAAGGGGCATATTGTCGCACTCAAGGGCATTATTCGCAAGCTGGAGGACCTCTTACGCTCGATGTGCGATTATCCGTCACCTCCACCTTCTTCACCAACAAAGGAGATATAATCACATGGGTATGGGCACTCCCCTTGGCAACTGCCAAGTTTGGGGGAGGTGCCCCGGTATCGTATCACAATCACAACTCCTATCTTTATCGTTTTTCTTAGTTCGATCCTATTAGTAGTATCTTGATCTAGTAGAATAAAGTTTTTGGCATGATCTAGTTTTGAGTTTGCTTTATGATCTCTCTTTGTAAACGAGTCTGTGAGATATATATAATAAATATTAGTGTTGAGTCAAGGGCTTGATTATTTTGCCATGATCTTGGGTGAATAAAAGAAAAGAGAAAAAGAATAAAAAGAAACAAAAAGTTCATATTGATCTTATTGAGAGTAATGACTTCACATAGAAAGAGTATGATGATTAAAAGTTGTTGGGACTTGGCAGACATAACTTTGGTCATTGTTGCAATTAATAGGAAGTAATAAGGAAAGAGAGGTTTTCACATATATATATATATATATATATATATATATATATATATTATCATTGACATCTTTTATGATTGGGAGCACTCATTAAAATATGACATGCTAAAGAGTTGATGTTGGACAAGGAAGACAACGTAATGAGTTATGTCTTTCTTATATCTGAGATAAAGTATGTTGTCATGGATCCTCTAACTTGTTGAGCTTGCCTTTCCCCCTCATGCTAGGCAAATTCTCAGCACCAAGTAGAAATACTACTTGTCCTTCCAAATACCCTTAAACCAGTTTTGCCATGAGAGTCCACCATATCTACCTATGGATTGAGTAAGATCCCTCAAGTAAGTTGTCATCGGTGCAAAGCAATAAAAATTGCTCTAAATATGTATGATTGATTGGTGTGGGAGAAATAAGCTTTATACGATCTTGTGATGTGGAAGTAATAAAAGCGACGGACTGCATAATAAAGGTTCATATCACAAGGGGCAATATAAAGTGATGTTCTTTCGCATTGAGATTTTGTGCATCCAACCATAAAAGCCCATGGCAACCTCTGCTTCCCTCTGCAAATGGCCTATCTTTTATTATTATCTTCTACCTTATGCAAGAGTCATGGTGGTCTTCACCTTTTCCTTTTCATTTTATCCTTTGGCAAGCTCAGCATGTTGGAAAGAATATGATATATATATATATATCTAATTGGATGTAGGGGAGCATGAACCATTATTGTTGACATTACCCTTGAGGTAAAAGGTTGTGGGGCAAAACTATAAGCCCCTATCTTTCTCTGTGTCCGATTAAAACTCCGTAACCACAAGTATTGCGTGAGTATTAGCAATTATGGAGGACTAAATGATAGTTGAGTATGTGGACTTGCTTTTTAGCTCTAACATAGACTCTTTCCGATGTTATGATAAATTGCAATTGCTTCAATGACTGAGATTATAGTTTGTCGGAGCCAAATAAGGTTTATGATTTATACTTTTGCATTGTGAATAGATCATCACTTGAACATAAGTAATCATATGACATAATCTATATATGTTGCTATTATGAGATTAATCATGATGCCTTCATGTCCATATTTTATTTTTATCGACGCCTCTACCTCTAAACATGAGGACATATTTATTGTTATCGGCTTTTCGCTTGAGGACAAGCGAGGTCTAAGCTTGGGGGAGTTGATACGTCCATTTTGCATCATGCTTTTATATCGATATTTATTGCATTATGGACTGTTATTTCACTTTATGTCACAATTATTATGGCCATTCTCTCTTATTTTACAAGGTTTACATAAGGAGGGAGAATGCCGGCAGCTGGAATTCTGGGCTGGAAAAGGAGCAAATATTAGAGACCTATTCCGCGCAACTCCAAAAGTCCTGAAACTCCACAGAACATCTTAAAATAAATAAAGAAAAATCCTTGCCAAAGATGAAGGCCAGGGGACCCACACCCTGCTCACGAGGGAGGGGGGCGCGCCTGTGACGCCCCCGATTCAATCGTACACTAATCATGCACGCAAATGTGTATGATCAAGATCAGGGACTCACGGGAAGATATCACAACACAACTCTACAAATAAAATAAGTCATACAAGCATCATAATACAAGCCAGGGGCCTCGAGGGCTCGAATACAAGTGCTCGATCATAGACGAGTCAGCGGAAGCAACAATATCTGAGTACAGACATAAGTTAAACAAGTTTGCCTTAAGAAGGCTAGCACAAACTGGGATACAGATCGAAAGAGGCGCAGGCCTCCTGCCTGGGATCCTCCTAACTACTCCAGGTCGTCGTCGGCGGGCAGCATGTAGTAGTAGGCACCTCTGGTGTAGTAGGGGTCGTCGTCGACGGTGGCGTCTGGCTCCTGGACTCCAGCATCTGGTTGCGACAACCAGAAAGAAAGGAAAGGGGGAGAAAAGGGGGGAGAAAAGGGGGGAGAAAGCAACCGTGAGTACTCATCCAAAGTACTCGCAAGCAAGGAACTACACTACATATGCATGGGTATATGTGTAAAGGGGCCATATCAGTGGACTAAACTGCAGAATGCCAGAATAAGAGGGGGATAACTAATCCTGTCGAAGACTACGCTTCTCGCAGCCACCGTCTTGCATCAAGTAGAAGAGAGTAGATTGAAGTCCTCCAAGTAGAATCTCCAAGTAGCATCTCATAGCATAATCCTACCCGGCGATCCCCTCCTCATATCCCTGAGGTAGAGCGACCACCGGTTGTATCTGGCACTTGGAAGGGTGTGTTTTATTAAGTATCCGGTTCTAGTTGTCATAAGGTCAAGGTACAACTCCAAGTCGTCCTGTTACCGAAGATCACGGCTATTCGAATAGATCAACTTCCCTGCAGGGGTGCACCACATAACCCAACACGCTCGATCCCATTTGGCCGGACACACTTTCCTGGGTCATGCCCGGCCTCAGAAGATCAACACGTCGCAGCCCCACCTAGGCTCAACAGAGAGGCCAGCACGCCGGTCTAAACCTAAGCGCACAGGGGTCTGGGCCCATCGCCCATAGCACACCTGCACGTTGCGTACGCGGCCGAAAGCAGACCTAGCCTAGTGGCGTTCCAGTCCAATTCGGCACGCGCCGCTCCGTCGCTGACGTCTGAAGTGCTTCGGCTGATACCACGACGTCGGGATACCCATAACTACTCCCACGTAGATGGTTAGTGCGTATAGGCTCGTAGCCAGACTCAGATCAAATACCAAGATCTCGTTAAGCATGTTAAGTATCCGCGAACGCCGAACAGGGCCAGGCCCACCTGTCTCCTAGGTGGTCTCAACCTGCCCTGTCGCTCCGCCACAAAAGATCCACACAGAGGGCCGTCGGGACAAAGGTCCTTTCAGCCCCCAATCCGTGAATCACTCGCGGGTACTCTTCGAGCTGACCCGACTTTAGTCACCATCTGTATAGTATGTATGTATGTATAGTATATACCCGTGATCACCTCCCGAGTGATCACGGCCCAATAGTATAGCAAGGCAGACTGACAAGAATGTAGGGCCAATGATGATAAACTAGCATCCTATACTAAGCATTTAGGATTGCAGGTAAGGTATCAACAGGTGTAGCAACAATGTCAGGCTATGCATCAGAATAGGATCAACGGAAAGCAGTAACATGCTACACTACTCTAATGCAAGCAGTATAGAGAAGAATAGGCGATATCTGGTGATCAAGGGGGGGGCTTGCCTAGTTGCTCTGGCAAGAAGGAGGGGTCGTCAACTCCGTAGTCGAACTGGGCAGCAGCAGCGTCGGTCTCGTAGTCTACCGGAGAGAAGAGGGGGAAGAAACAATGAATACAATGCAAACAAATGCATATCGATGCACGACATGACAGGTAACGATGCTAGGTGTGCCCAATCGCGGTAATAGGTGATACCGACGAAGGGGGGAAACATCCGGGAAAGTATTCCCGGTGTTTCGCGTTTTCGGACAGATGAACCGGAGGGGGAAAGTTGCGTGTTTGGTATGTTAGAGGTGTGTGGTGGACGAATGGGCTGCGTATCCGGGTTCGTCTCGTCGTTCTGAGCAACTTTCATGTTGAAAATATTTTAATCCGAGTTACGGATTAAAAGATATGATTTTTAAAAGATTTTAACAATTTTGGAATTTAATTATTTATTTAATTAATTCGAAAAATGTATTTATGACGTCAGCATGATGTCATGCTGACGTCAGCTGTCAACAGGGGTTGACTGAGTCAACCCTGACATGTGGGTCCAGTGGGACCCACCTGTCATTCTCTATTTAAATTAATTAGGGTTTAGGTTAATCTAATTACAGTTTAATTAAACTTAACTAGTTAATTAATTTAATTAAACCGGATTAATTAACTTAATTAATTAATTAATTAATAATTTTATTAAATCATTTTATTTTTATTAATTATATTTATTGTTTTTTATTTATTTTATTATTTATTATTTATTTATTATTTTTATTATTATTATTATTATTTATTTTTTTATTTTTTTGCGTTCTAGGGGCGGGGCCCCATGTCATTGGCACAAGTGGCCAAAGTGGTTTCGGTGTTAGCGGGCGCTGGGCACCCGCCCGAACTGGCGCAGCGGGTGCCCGTCCGCGGCCAACGGGGAAGGGGGGGGGCACGGCGAGCCGGGGCGCAGGCTCGCCGGCGGCAGCGACGGCGCACAGGGCGGAGCGGGGGAAACAGGGGCGTCACGGGGCCGGGCACCGTGTGCAGAGGAGGCGGGGCACAGGCGGGTGAGGCCGGCAGGTAGCGGTGGTGGCCGGCCGCGGGCGTCGGCGACCAAAACCACGCGCAGGCCGGCGTGGAGAGGCGAGGCCAAGGCGAGGGGAGAACGGCCGGGGCGCGCGAGGCCATGGCGCAGTCGGCACGGAGGGGGGGGCAGGGAGGAGGGGCGCCCGTGCGGGCGGTTGACCAGGCGAGACGCGTCGAGACGGGGCGACGGCGCGCGGCGCACGCCGTCGGGCGCGGCGACTGGGTGCGGACGTCGCCGGCGACAAAGGGGAAAGGAAGGAGAGGAGCTCACGGGGAGGGACGCGTAGGGTCTCGGGAGCGAGCTCGGGGGAGGTTGGGGAGGCAGACGGGGATGAGCGACGGAGTGGAGGAGTCCGGCGAGGGAGAGCAGGCCGGCGGAGAGGGCTCCGGCAACGGGCGATCCGGGCGGCGGCGAGGGCCTCCTCCCTCGATCCGGATCCAGGTCGGGGAGAGGGGGAGATATTTTGGGGGGGGGGGGGGTTTGTGGGGGTGTCGGTGGAGTGGGCGGGGGTGGTGTAGTGGATAAGGTGGGGGGGAGTGGCCGGCTGGGCCCTGTGGTGGCCCAGTTGGCCTGTGGTCAGCTGGGCCGAAGCCCAGGGGGTTTCTTTTCTCCTTTTTTTTGTATTGTTTTCTGTTTTCTTTTTATTTATTTTCTTTTATGTTTTTTAATTATCTATAAACACTTAGGCATTTAATAAAAATTTGTTTGTTGCATCATAATTACCCTTGTAATATTCGTCAACCACCGAACAATTTTATTTTAAATTTTGAAACTTTTATTGTTTTCATCAATTTGAATTTTGAATTTGAACGGTTTCGAATTATTGCGAGGATAGCAACAGTAATCGGGATGACGTGCCATGATTAGCGTGGGATTACTGTAGCAAGATTATTCGGGCGTTACAAATCTCCTCCACTACAAGAAATCTCGTCCCGAGATTTTAGGAGGTAGAAGGAAACAGTGCGGGGTATTCATCACGCAGGCGATCCTCGCGTTCCCAGGTGGCTTCGTCTTCAGAGTGATTCGACCACTGGACCTTGAGGAACTTGATCGCCTTCTGGCGTGTGCGGCGTTCAGCTTGGTCGAGAATGCGGACCGGATGCTCTTTATAGGAGAGGTCCTGTTGCAATTCGAGCACTTCATGATCCACAGCTCGGATTGGGTCCTTGAAGCAACGGCGGAGTTGTGACACATGGAACACATCGTGAACCTGAGAAAGGTTCGACGGAAGCTCCAGTTGATATGCCACTTTTCCACGCCTTTCCAGAATAGTGAATGGGCCAATATAGCGAGGAGCTAGCTTGCCCTTGATCCCGAAGCGGTGAGCACCCTTCATTGGTGTAACGCGAAGATAGGCCTTTTCGCCAGGTTGATAGACCATGTCTTTATGATGACGGTCATACTGACTCTTCTGACGTGACTGAGCAGTCTTGAGATTCTCGCGAATAATGCGGACTTGTTCTTCGGCATGTTGGATAATATCCGGACCGAAGAGTGGACGTTCCCCAGTTTCTGACCAGTTCAGAGGGGTTCGGCACTTTCGTCCATATAACACTTCGAAGGGGGCCATCTTCAGACTAGCTTGATAGCTATTATTATAAGAGAACTCAGCATACGGAAGAGATTCCTCCCATTTCTTGCCGAAGGAAATAACACAAGCTCGAAGCATGTCTTCGAGAACTTGGTTGACACGTTCAACTTGCCCTTGTGACTGAGGATGAAAAGCAGTGCTGAAAGACAGATGAGTGCCCATAGCTTCTTGGAAACTTGCCCAGAATCTTGAAGTGAATAAACTGCCACGGTCTGAACTGATAACCAATGGAATACCGTGAAGCGAGACAATTCTGGTCATGTAGAGGTTTGCCAGCTGACTAGCAGTGATCGTTTCCTTGACAGCCAGAAAATGTGCAACTTTAGAAAGTCGGTCAATGACGACAAGAATAGCATCATTGCCTTTCTGCGATTTGGGGAATCCAGTAACGAAGTCCATCTCGACATGGTCCCATTTCCATTCCGGAATAGATATAGGTTGCAGAGTTCCAGCAGGCCTTTGATGTTCTGCTTTGATACGACGGCAAACGTCACATTCAGCAACATAACGAGCAATGTCTTGCTTCATGTTAGACCACCAGAATCTCTGGCGGATGTCTTGATACATCTTCGTACTACCAGGATGGATACAAAGAGGCGTATCATGAGCTTCTTTCATAACCTCCTGGGTCATATTCAGGTTTTCCTTCTTACACGGCACCACTAGGCGGCCTTTGAAGTACAAGGCGCCATCATCAGCAATAGTGAAGGATGAGGAACTTCCTTCTTTGAGGTCTTGCTTAATCTTGTAGACTTCAGAGTCAAATCCCTGCATTGTCTTTATGGTGCCCACGAGATCGGGTTCAACAGCCAGGGTATAGAGGGAACCCTGGGAAACAACACGGAGATTCATCTTGCGGAACTCCGGGGGAGGGGGAGCGAGTGCACCCGGAGGAACAATATGGAGGTTTAGCTTTCTGAATTCTTCAACAAGTGAGGGCTGAACTTTGTGAACCTGGAGGTGGTTGCAGTAAGACTTGCGGCTCAAGGCATCAGCCATTACATTAGCCTTGCCTGGGGTATAGGAAATACCCAAATCAAAGTCTGCAACAGTCTCCATCCATCTCTGCTGACGGAGGTTCAGGTCTGGCTGAGTAAATAGATACTTCAGACTTTGGTGGTCAGTGAAGATCTCGCAACGATTACCGAGTAGGTAATGTCGCCACTGTTTTAGCGCATGAATGACAGCAGCAAGTTCGAGGTCGTGAACTGGGTAGTTCTCTTCGTGAGGGCACAATTGCCGAGAGGCATAAGCAACCACTTTGCGCTCTTGCATTAGGACACAGCCTAGTCCTTGACGGGAAGCATCGCAGTAAATGACGAAGTCCTTCTTAGTATCAGGAGGAGCTAGTACTGGGGCAGAAGTCAACTTGTCCTTGAGTGCCTGGAAACTTTCCTGACATTTATCTGTCCACTGGAACTTGAACGCCCTTATGCAATAGGTTAGTCAGAGGCCTGGCAATCTTGGAGAAGTTCTCGACGAATCGACGGCAGTAGCTGGCGAGACCGAGAAAACTTCTGACTTGCTTAACGTTCTTCGGAGGAGTCCAATCGAGAATAGCCTGAACTCGTTCAGGGTTGACGGCAATACCATCCTTAGAGATGACATGCCCGAGATAGGTTACTTCGGGAAGCCAGAATTCACATTTGGAGAACTTGTCATAAAGTTGATGCTCTCGTAGCTTTTCCAGCACGAGGCGAAGATGTTCAGCATGTTCCTCTTCGTTCTTGGAAAATACCAGAATATCATCCAGATAAACCACGACGAACTTGTGGAGGTAATCCATGAATATATAGTTCATCAGGCGAGAGAAGGTGGCTGGAGCATTGGTTAAGCCGAAAGACATGACGGTGTACTCGTAAGATCCGTATCGAGTCACGAATGCGGTCTTGGGGATATCTTCCTCACGAACACGGATCTGGTGGTAACCCAACCTCAAGTCGAGTTTAGAGAACACTGATGATCCAGCCAATTGATCATACAAATCATTGATCCGAGGAAGAGGATACTTATTCTGAATGGTAGCTTGATTTATAGGACGGTAGTCTTGGACCAATCGGTTTGTCCCATCTTTCTTCTTGACAAAGAGAGAAGGTGCTCCCCAAGGAGAGCAACTTGGGCGAATGAAACCACTTTGAAGAGATTTATCGATTTCCTCCTTAAGCTCAAGGAGTTCATGCGGCGGCATCTTGTAGGGTCTCTTGGCTATAGAAGTGGTGCCTGGTTTCAAGTTGATGACGAATTCGACAGCTCTAGCAGGGGGAATCCCTGGGAGTTCTTCAGGAAAGACGTCTAGGAATTCACGCACGACAGGAATGTTTTCAATGCCCTTGAGTGGTGCAACGTTCAATGCGTTTAAGGCATAAAGCCTGGCCTCGGCATTCCGAACCAGATGAGCATCATAGCTAATTATTTCATCAGAAGGGTGTAGCACATGGACGGTCTTGGTGGCGCAAACGATAGAAGCAGTATGCGCCTTTAACCAATCCATTCCCAGAATGAGGTCAATGTTAGACGATTTCAGTATAATGGGCGAGGCACGAAACTCCAACCCTTCGATTTCCACAGGGACGTCAATGCCAACCATGGAGGTCTGACATTGTCCCGCGGGGGTTTTTACCACTACCGAAGTGTTCATCTGCTCAAATTTAACATCGTGCTTGTATGCAAAATCTTCTGACATGAATGAATGCGATGCACCTGTATCAAATAAAACGGATGCTGGTACTGAATTTACGAGGAGTGTACCCATCACAGTAGCAGGCTGGTCTTGAGCTTCATTCAGATCAATGTGGTTGGCATGAACACGGCCATAAGACTTGGCAATGTTGTTGCGGGCCTGGTTGTTCCCACGGCCAGTTGCTGGAAGGGCCAGTTGATTCTGTCTCTGGTTGCATTCCCTAGCACGGTGCCCTGGTTGTCCGCACCTGAAGCACAACCCATTCTCGGGGGTAGGAACAGGAGCTTGGGGTGGTGGAGCTGGAAGCCTCGGCTGCCTAGTTGGAGCAGCCGGCAGACGAGGTGCAGCATAAGACTGCCTTGGGGCAGGTGCAGTTGGACGGTACATGCTGTTCGGGATCCATATCTTACGCTTCTACGAGGGCGGGCCCGAAGATGAGCCCGTGTCACGGTTGCGCCTTTGAGAGCTCTGGTGTTCTTGCAGACCAGTCTCGACATTGATGGCCTTGTTCACCAAGGTGGCGAAATCGGCAAAGTCATGCACTAGAAGTGTGAGCTTGATGTCAGCTTGAAGGCCTTCACGGAACTTCTCCTGTCTGCGAGCATCAGTTGCAATGTCTTCTTCAGCATAGCGGGATAAGTCCAGAAACTCCCGCTGATAAGCTTCAACAGTCTTGTTGCCTTGGGTGAGGTTGCGAAACTCACGCTTCTTCCTGTCCATGATTCCCTGAGGAATGAAGCGGGCACGGAAGGCAGCCTGAAAGTCTGGCCAGGAGATGATTGTCCCAACTGGCAGAGTACGCCTATGGCTGTCCCACCATTGAGATGCGGGTCCCTTCAGGAAGAAGGAAGCAAAAGTGACATAGCTGGCAGGGGCTACATCAGCAGACTCCATCTCATAGGTGATGTCACGGAGCCAGTCATCAGCATCCAGCGGCTGGGTTGAGCTGCGGTACACACTTGGGTTGAGGCGTATGAAATCCTGCAGAGTGGTTGTGTTTGGATGCTGGTTCATATTGGGGCGAGGAAACCGAGCCATCATGTTTTCCATGAACTGGCAATTCATCTCAAGTTGTTGGATCATACCAGCCATGTACTCAGGCGGTGGTGGGAAGTTGCCACCACGACCACGACCAGCTGGTCTAACCATCCTGTTAATATATAACAGGGGTAGTTCAGTATTGAGAATTTTGCATAGACAAGAGTCATTCATGATGAAACATGCATAATAAAAGGAGCACGACAGATACCACATAGATAGTCGGCATAACTTACAAAAGGGGTCGGACATAGAGTTCAGTACACAGAGTTCAGTACATAGATTAAGTCATCATAGGCGGCACGCAGGCTCGCGAGTGCATCTAAGACTAATGAACAAGACTACATCAGTCCCAGGAGGTACTGTGAAGGTAGCTGTAACCTGACAGCTGGTAGTGAGGCAACGGATAGTCCTCCACGTCAGTGGCCTGGGGGCCGCGGATACTCTGGTGTAGAACCCGACGCTCAGGTGGCAGAAGAGGACCAAGTGCGGGAGAGTAGCCTCCCACCTCTGGCCATCCGACACCGTGGGGCATCACGGTCCTGGCTGGGTAGATCGCAGAACGCGGCAGCTGTCCAGACCGGACAAAGGGGTGCAACCGCGTCAGAGCCCTGTAAAGGTGCTGACGAGTGGTGTACAACTCGTGGCGAAGAGCTCTATTAGCTCGGTCCAGCCCATCAGCATGCAGAACCAGGCGCTGATGGTGGAAAGGCTCTCGGGTGACGGTGGAGTAGGCGGCAGTGTAGTATCCCTCCGCACCAACGTCAGATGCGATAGGAATGTGCCTGAAAGGGGAAGTGTCCAATGCCTGATACTCTCCACGAAGACGTGTCAGAGCAGCATGAGCCGCATCGTGAACTGCCATCTCGATGGTCACTCCAACACCATGAGCGGTGTGCAGCACGGTAGTGGACTCATACTCCCGAGTGTAGAGGTGGACGATGGCACGGTACTACTCCTGGTTAAAGTCCTGGTACTCCTCGTAGACGGTGTACTCAGGGTGCCAGCGATAACCCAGATAGGTCATCATATCAGCTAGCACTGCAGGTGATCCTGAGGCACCAATGGCCGCAGTGTGGCGCACGACCTGCCTTATGGGTTCCATCTGAAAACAAAGATGTTTCAATGGAGTCAAATGACAACACGGGCACTATTCAAAATGCTATCCTACAGAATAACTATGTCTTATCCAACTTCGGGGTGAACGTGGTAACGGGATCCTAATGTTAGAGTTAGTAAATTCGTTTAACCCGAGTAGAAAAGAGTTCAGAGTCCCAGAGCAAAGGTCGAGGAGTAAAAGATCCTAGTACCACCCGATGGCGACGTGGGCCCGTAAGGCACACAGCCATGTTAGTAAAAGTTTTGTAGTGACTAGACTCGACTTCAGCCAAGGAGTGTGGAAGGGGGATTCCTACAGGTAGTCGACTCTGATACCAACTTGTGACGCCCCCGATTCAATCGTACACTAATCATGCACGCAAATGTGTACGATCAAGATCAGGGACTCACGGGAAGATATCACAACACAACTCTACAAATAAAATAAGTCATACAAGCATCATAATACAAGCCAGGGGCCTCGAGGGCTCGAATACAAGTGCTCGATCATAGACGAGTCAGCGGAAGCAACAATATCTGAGTACAGACATAAGTTAAACAAGTTTGCCTTAAGAAGGCTAGCACAAACTGGGATACAGATCGAAAGAGGCGCAGGCCTCCTGCCTGGGATCCTCCTAACTACTCCAGGTCGTCGTCGGCGGGCAGCACGTAGTAGTAGGCACCTCCGGTGTAGTAGGGGTCGTCGTCGACGGTGGCGTCTGGCTCCTGGACTCCAGCATCTGGTTGCGACAACCAGAAAGAAAGGAAAGGGGGAGAAAAGGGGGGAGAAAGCAACCGCGAGTACTCATCCAAAGTACTCGCAAGCAAGGAACTACACTACATATGCATGGGTATATGTGTAAAGGGGCCATATCAGTGGATTGAACTGCAGAATGCCAGAATAAGAGGGGGATAACTAATCCTGTCGAAGACTACGCTTCTCGCAGCCACCGTCTTGCATCAAGTAGAAGAGAGTAGATTGAAGTCCTCCAAGTAGAATCTCCAAGTAGCATCTCATAGCATAATCCTACCCGGCGATCCCCTCCTCATATCCCTGAGGTAGAGCGACCACCGGTTGTATCTGGCACTTGGAAGGGTGTGTTTTATTAAGTATCCGGTTCTAGTTGTCATAAGGTCAAGGTACAACTCCAAGTCGTCCTGTTACCGAAGATCACGGCTATTCGAATAGATCAACTTCCCTGCAGGGGTGCACCACATAACCCAACACGCTCGATCCCATTTGGCCGGACACACTTTCCTGGGTCATGCCCGACCTCGGAAGATCAACACGTCGCAGCCCCACCTAGGCTCAACAGAGAGGCCAGCACGCCGGTCTAAACCTAAGCGCACAGGGGTCTGGGCCCATCGCCCATAGCACACCTGCACGTTGCGTACGCGGCCGAAAGCAGACCTAGCCTAGTGGCGTTCCAGTCCAATTCGGCGCGCGCCGCTCCGTCGCTGACGTCTGAAGTGCTTCGGCTGATACCACGACGTCGGGATACCCATAACTACTCCCACGTAGATGGTTAGTGCGTATAGGCTCGTAGCCAGACTCAGATCAAATACCAAGATCTCGTTAAGCGTGTTAAGTATCCGCGAACGCCGAACAGGGCCAGGCCCACCTGTCTCCTAGGTGGTCTCAACCTGCCCTGTCGCTCCGCCACAAAAGATCCACACAGAGGGCCGTCGGGACAAAGGTCCTTTCAGCCCCCAATCCGTGAATCACTCGCGGGTACTCTTCGAGCTGACCCGACTTTAGTCACCATCTGTA
This sequence comes from Triticum aestivum, assembly GCF_018294505.1. Lineage (NCBI taxonomy): Eukaryota > Viridiplantae > Streptophyta > Magnoliopsida > Poales > Poaceae > Triticum > Triticum aestivum. Next base: position 511,366,971 of record NC_057803.1, read on the forward strand.
TAGTATGTATGTATGTATAGTATATACCCGTGATCACCTCCCGAGTGATCACGGCCCAATAGTATAGCAAGGCAGACTGACAAGAATGTAGGGCCAATGATGATAAACTAGCATCCTATACTAAGCATTTAGGATTGCAGGTAAGGTATCAACAGGTGTAGCAACAATGTCAGGCTATGCATCAGAATAGGATCAACGGAAAGCAGTAACATGCTACACTACTCTAATGCAAGCAGTATAGAGAAGAATAGGCGATATCTGGTGATCAAGGGGGGGGCTTGCCTGGTTGCTCTGGCAAGAAGGAGGGGTCGTCAACTTCGTAGTCGAACTGGGCAGCAGCAGCGTCGGTCTCGTAGTCTACCGGAGAGAAGAGGGGGAAGAAACAATGAATACAATGCAAACAAATGCATATCGATGCACGACATGACAGGTAACGATGCTAGGTGTGCCCAATCGCGGTAATAGGTGATACCGACGAAGGGGGGAAACATCCGGGAAAGTATTCCCGGTGTTTCGCGTTTTCGGACAGATGAACCGGAGGGGGAAAGTTGCGTGTTTGGTATGTTAGAGGTGTGTGGTGGACGAACGGGCTGCGTATCCGGGTTCGTCTCGTCGTTCTGAGCAACTTTCATGTTGAAAATATTTTAATCCGAGTTACGGATTAAAAGATATGATTTTTAAAAGATTTTAACAATTTTGGAATTTAATTATTTATTTAATTAATTCGAAAAAATGTATTTATGACGTCAGCATGATGTCATGCTGACGTCAGCTGTCAACAGGGGTTGACTGAGTCAACCCTGACATGTGGGTCCAGTGGGACCCACCTGTCATTCTCTATTTAAATTAATTAGGGTTTAGGTTAATCTAATTACAGTTTAATTAAACTTAACTAGTTAATTAATTTAATTAAACCGGATTAATTAACTTAATTAATTAATTAATTAATTAATTAATTAATTAATTAATTTTATTAAATCATTTTAATTTTATTAATTTTATTTATTGTTTTTTATTTATTTTATTATTTATTATTTATTTATTATTATTATTATTTATTATTTTTTATTTTTTATTTTTTTTTGCGTTCTGGGGGCGGGGCCCCCATGTCATTGGCACAAGTGGCCAAAGTGGTTTCGGTGTTAGCGGGCGCTGGCCACCCGCCCGAACTGGCGCAGCGGGCGCCCGTCCGCGGCCAACGGGGAAGGGGGGGCACGGCGAGCCGGGGCGCAGGCTCGCCGGCGGCAGCGACGGCGCACAGGGCGGAGCGGGGGAAACAGGGGCGTCACGGGGCCGGGCGCCGTGTGCAGAGGAGGCGGGGCACAGGCGGGTGAGGCCGGCAGGTAGCGGTGGTGGCCGGCCGCGGGCGTCGGCGACCAAAACCACGCGCAGGCCGGCGTGGAGAGGCGAGGCCAAGGCGAGGGGAGAACGGCCGGGGCGCGCGAGGCCATGGCGCAGTCGGCACGGAGGGGGGTTGGCAGGGAGGAGGGGCGCCCGTGCGGGCGGTTGACCAGGCGAGACGCGTCGAGACGGGGCGACGGCGCGCGGCGACTGGGTGCGGACGTCGCCGGCGACAGAGGGGAAAGGAAGGAGAGGAGCTCACGGGGAGGGACGCGTAGGGTCTCGGGAGCGAGCTCGGGGGAGGTTGGGGAGGCCGACGGGGATGAGCGACGGAGTGGAGGAGTCCGGCGAGGGAGAGCAGGCCGGCGGAGAGGGCTCCGGCAACGGGCGATCCGGGCGGCGGCGAGGGCCTCCTCCCTCGATCCCGATCCAGGTCGTGGAGAGGGGGAGATATTTTGGGGGGGGGGTTTGTGGGGGTGTCGGTGGAGTGGGCGGGGGTGGTGTAGTGGATAAGGTGGGGGGGGAGTGGCCGGCTGGGCCCTGTGGTGGCCCAGTTGGCCTGTGGTCAGCTGGGCCGAAGCCCAGGGGGTTTCTTTTCTCCTTTTTTTTGTATTGTTTTCTGTTTTCTTTTTATTTATTTTCTTTTATGTTTTTTAATTATCTATAAACACTTAGGCATTTAATAAAAATTTGTTTGTTGCATCATAATTACCCTTGTAATATTCGTCAACCACTGAACAATTTTATTTTAAATTTTGAAAACTTTTATTGTTTTCATCAATTTGAATTTTGAATTTGAACGGTTTTGAATTATTGCGAGGATAGCAACAGTAATTGGGATGACGTGCCATGATTAGCGTGGGATTACTGTAGCAAGATTATTCGGGCGTTACAGCGCCCCCCTCCTAGGGCGCGCCCCCTACCTCGTGGGCCCCCTGGTGGCTCTCCGACGTCCATCTTCTCCTATATGAAGTCTTTCGATGAGAAAAAATCAGGGGGAACTTTTCGGGATGAGACTCCGCCGCCACGAGGTGGAACCTTGGCAGAACCAATCTAGAGCTCTGGCAGAGCTGTTCTGCCGGGGATACTTCCCTCCAGGAGGGGGAAACCATCACCATCGTCATCACCAATGCTCCTCTCATCGGGAGAGGGCAATCTCCATCAACATCTTCACCAACACCATCTCATCTCCAAACCCTAGTTCATCTCTTGTGTCCAATTCTTGTCTCAAAGTCCGGGATTGGTGCTAGTAGGTTGCTAGTAGTGTTGATTACTCCTTGTAGTTGATGCTAGTTAGTTTATTTGGTGGAAGATCATATGTTCAGATCCTATATGCATATTATTACCCCTCTGATTATGAACATGAATATGCTTTGTGAGTAATTGCGTTTGTTCCTGAGGACAAGGGAGAAGTCTTGCTATTAGTAGTCATGTGAATTTGGTATTCCTTTGATATTTTGATAAGATGTATGTTGTCTAGCCTCTAGTGGTGTTATGTGAATGTCGACTACATAACACTTCACCATTATTTGAGCCTAGAGGAAGGCATTGGGAAGTAATAAGTAGATGATGGGTTGCTAGAGTGACAAAAGCTTAAACCCTAGTTTATGCGTTGCTTCGTAAGGGGCCGATTTGGATCCACATGTTTCATGCTATGGTTAGGTTTACCTTAATACTTTTGTTGTAGTTGCGGATGCTTGCAATAGAGGTTAATCATAAGTGGGATGCTTGTTCAAGTAAGAACAGCACCCAAGCACCGGTCCACGCACATATCAAATTATCAAAGTATCGAACATGAATCATATGAACGTGATGAAAACAAGCTTGACGATATTCCCATGTGTCCTCGGGAGTGCTTTTCCTATTATAAGAGTTTGTTCCGGCTTGTCCTTTGCTACAAAAAGGATTGGGCCACCTTGCTGCACTTTATTTACTTTTGTTACTTGTTGCTCGTTATAATTCATCTTGTCACAAAACTATCTGTTACCACTTATTTCAGTACTTGCAGAGAATACCTTGCTGAAAACCGCTTATCATTTCCTTCTGCTCCTCGTTGGGTTCGACACTCTTACTTATTGAAAGGACTACGATAGATCCCCTATACTTGTGGGTCATCACGCACCAGCCCCCTAGGGGCTGGTCTGTCCCCTTCTTGGCCCATTAGGCCCATGTAATTGCCGGGGGGATGCTTGGAACCCCTTCCGGTGACCCGATATGTACCCGGTAACCCCGGAACACTTTCGATGTCCGAATATCATCGTCCAATATATGAATATTTACTTCTCGACCATTTCGATACTCCTCGTCATGTCTGTGATCTCATCAGGGACTCCGAACAACATTCGGTCACCAAATCACATAACTCATTGTAACACCCGGATGTAACTTTCCATATTTGTAACTTCGACTCTTGCCTTCTCCGGAGATGCGATATGATATTCCCTTTGTGTTTGGGTTTTTGTCTTTGTTTTTCTTTTTGTTCATGTCATGCATTTCATATCATGTCATCATGTGCATCGCATTTGCATTTGTGTTCATCTCATGGATCCGAGCATTTTCCCCGTTGTCCGTTTCACAATCCGACACTCCCACATGCACCCGGCGCACCCCTCTTGTCTCTTTTCGTGAGCAGAAGAAAAACATTCTCGGAATGGGTCGATATTTGTCAAGTGGCCTTGGTACACCATTGGTAGACCGCCTGTCAAATTTCGTTCCATTTGGAGGCCGTTTGATGCCCCAATGGTTAACCGGGTAACCGCAAAAGCCTCTTTTGTGTTGTAGCCCAACACCCCTCCAAGACAGCCCAATAACCCATCTAAACCACCTCCTTGTTCTCCGTCGTTGGATCACGATCGTGTGAGCAAAAACCGCAGCCCATTTGGACACTCCTACCTGCCTCTACCTATAAATATGTGCATCCCCTCCAAAATCCGGGTCCAAACCCTAAAATTCAAACCCCGCCGCCACCAGACATGTCCGCGCGCCGCCGGACGAAACCCGCCGCCGCCCCACTCCAGTGAGAGGGCGCCACATGTCTGCCCGCAGTCTCCCACCGCCGCACCCGCCAGGCCCATCGCGGGCCCGCGCGAGCCCGCGGTCGCCGCTGCCGCTCGTCGACAACTGCACCCGCCGCTATCGACGCGCCTCCGCTGCCCCTCGCCGGCAACCGCGACCGCCGCCGCCTCCACCTCGGCCCGTGCGCCACCGAACCCTGCCGGCATCGCCTCCTCTGCTCCTCTCGCCGGTGCTCCCACTCCGGCGACCTCCTCTTCTGCCCGGCCACCTTCTTCCGCTGCAGCCACCTCCCCGGTCAACTCCGGCGAGGTTCCCCCGGATCGGGACGAGATCCACCACCCCTGTCAACCAAACGCTGTCCCGCGATCCGGATCCCTCTGTCCCACTCCGTCTCATCCCGCATTGACTTTTCGCGAGGTGAAATTTCACTAAGTCCCCGGTTCCCCTGTAATTTTCATGCCTACTTCATGATGCCACATCTTGGTGCTCGTAGCTCCAAATCATGCATATGATATGTCTAAATGTTCGTCTCGTTGAGCTCTTAATGTTAGCAGCATTTCCATGCATGTTACTATCCATTATGATGCCATTTGCATTGTTGCAAGAGTGCTATAAAATGTTAACTGCTGGTGCTTATCAGATCATGGTGATTTGTCATTTTTGTTGCATTTGATGTGTGCATTCTATGAGCATGAGGTCTGCATGTGTTTTGAACTACATCATGCCATCTTTATAGAGGTGCAAGACTTGTATTTTTGTGATCTATGTGGTGACTAACACAAGCATGCAAACTACACTCTGTAATGTTGCTGTTTTCAGGGACAGGTTTTTGCTGTCCTTTTCCTGCTGTTATTTTGATGCCATGTAAACTTGATGCTACCATGAGATCCATGCTTATTTTGATATACTTCAGTATGGATGTTTTGAACATGTGGTTATGCTATATCCATTCATGTTCCTGGTTACAATTATGGATCACTCTAGCATGTCATTTTCTTGCTCTGCTTTTGCTATAAAATGTTCCTGACAGATTATTAACATGTTAATCAATATTGCCATGGTTGTTTCTAGTGATCCATGCATCATATTAACTTGCTCTTGCCATGGCTAGCTTCATGAACATGTCTTCTCTCTGTTGGTATGCTTATGTTGTCATTTAATGCTTTGTGGTGAGCGGCATGAGCTCGCAAAGTTGCTATCATAAATCTGTTTATACAATGCTCTGTTTTTCTTCTAAGTCTGAATCTGTTTATAAAACTTAATATGTTTACATGGGTGCCATCATATCTTCTGTGCCTTTTTGGCTCATGTTCAGTAAGGGACTTTTGTTCTATGCATTCATCAGAATCATGCCATGCCTTTGTTTGCTATGATATGTTCCTATAGCATGTTGTTTGCTTGCTCTAAACAGTGCTTCCTCATGTTGTTTTTGACATGTTAGTATTTTCACTAAGTCTGTGAAGCTGATATCTTTTGCACTTTTGCCATGCTTGTTTGAACCTGTTCTAGTATGAATTGGCCGTAGCTCATTGTTCATGTTTTGTCAAGCATCTCTTGCCCATCACTGCCATATGCTTTTTTTTAATATGTTGGAGTGTAGTAGCTTAGTTTCTTGTTGCATTCTAAGTCCTATCATGCTGTTAATCACAGTTTTGCGTCATTCTTGTGTTGCTTGTCATTTGCAAACCATGCATCCGTTTCCGGTGATCTTTATATCGATTTCGACCGAAATCACGTCATCTTTCCAGTGGCATACTTGGGTTTCCAAGTTGATGCCTTGATCATTATTTCCCTTACAGAGCACGCATACACATTGCATATCATATCTTACATATCATGCCATGTATTGCATCATGTTGCTTGTGCATTGCACCGTGATTGATTGTTGTTCCATTGCTTGTGTTCTTGTCTTGTGTAGAGCCGGGAGACGAGTACGTGACCGAGGAACCTGTTGAGTACGCTAACGAGAATCAAGCTTTCGACAACTCTGAGAACATTGCAGGCAAGATGACCATACCCTCGAAATCACTTCTATCTTTGCTTGCTAGTTGCTCGCTCTATCGTTATGTCGCGCTACCTACCACTTGTTATATCATGCCTCCCATATTGCCATGTCAAGCCTCTAACCCACCTTCCTAGCAAACCGTTGTTTGGCTATGTTACCGCTTTTGCTCAACCCCTCTTATAGCGTTGCTAGCTGCAGGTGAAGTTGAAGTTTGTTCCATGTTGGAACATGGATATGTTGGGATATCACAATATCTCTTATTTAATTTAATGCATATATTTACTTGGTAAAGGATGGAAGGCTCGGCCTTTTGCCTCGTGTTTTGTTCCACTCTTTCCGCCTTAGTTTCCATCATACCAGTGTTATGTTCCTTGATTTTGCGTTCCTTACGCGGTTGGGTGTTATGGGAACCCGTTGACAGTTCGCCTTGAATAAAACTCCTCCAGCAAGGCCCAACCTGGGTTTTAACATTTTGCACCTAGGCCTTTTTCCCTTGGGTTCCGCGGACTCAAGGGTCATCTTTATTTTAAACCCCCGGCCCAGTGCTCCTCTGAGCGTTGGTCCAAACTGGGCGATGTTCGGCGCCCCATGGGCAACCGGGGTCTATGCCAACCCGACGTCTGGCCCATCTGGTGTGCCCTGAGAATGAGATACGTGTGACTCCTATTGGTATTTGTCGGCACATTGGGAGGCTTTGCTGGTCTTGTTTTACCATTGTCGAAATGTCTTGTAACCTGGATTCCGAGACTGATCGGGTCTTTCCGAGAGAAGGAATATCCTTCGTTGACCGTGAGAGCTTGTGATGGGCTAAGTTGGGACACCCCTGCAGGGTATAAACCTTCGAGAGCCGTGCCCACGGTTATGTGGCAGATGGGAATTTGTTAATATCCGGTTGTAGAGAACTTGACACTTGACTTAATTAAAATGAATCAACCGCATGTGTAGCTGTGATGGTCTCTTTTCGGCGGAGTCCGGGAAGTGAACACGATCTTGTGTTATGCTTGTACATAAATAGTTTCAGGATCACTTCTTGATCACTTCTAGCTTCTCGACCGTTGCGTTGCTTCTCTTCCCACTCTTATTTGTGTATGTTAGCCACCATATATGCTTAGTGCTTGCTGCATCTCCACCTCACTACCTTCTCCTACCCATAAGCTTAAATAGTCTTGATCTCGCGGGTGTGATATTGCTGAGTCCTCGTGACTCATGGATACTTCCAAACAGTTGCAGGTGCCGAGGATACCAGTGCAGGTGATGCTACCAAACTCAAGTGGGAGTTCGACGAGGATCTGGGTCGTTACTATGTTTCGTTTCCTGATGATCAGTAGTGGAGCTCAGTTGGGACGATCGGGGATCTAGCATTTGGGGTTTATCTTCCCTTTTATTCGGATTTGACCGTAGCCGGTCTTTGAGTGTATTTGGATGATGTATGAATTATTTATGTATTGTGTGAAGTGGCGATTGTAAGCCAACTCTTTATCCCTTTCTTATCAGTACATGGGATTGTGTGAAGATTACCCCTCTTGCGACAAAACTACCATGTGGCTATGCCTCTAAGTCGTGCCTTGACACGTGGGAGATATAGTCGCACTGTGGGTGTTACAAGTTGGTATCAGAGCCATCCCCGACTTAGGAGCCCCTTGCATGATCGAATCGCTGATGTTGTTGAGTCTAGAACAAAATGTTTTGAGTCTTAGGATCGTATATATCGGAAAGTAGGATTCTTTTTACTCCTCAGTCCCTTCGCCGCTCTAGTGAGGCCTCCTGACATAGAAGTTTTGACTTCCCTCTCCTCAAATTTCATGAACTTTTTTAGGATCACGCGGGTATCTTGAAATCGTTCCGATAGTCTTGTGACGAGAACATTGTTCTTGGTGCCTCCTGACATTTAGGGGTTGTGGCAGTGTCCCGGGGAGTTGAGCTCCGAGGTGTTGTCATCACAATTTTATCGTTGCAGTTCTGGAATACCTGAGTTCGCCGACATCGAAAATCTCTTTTATGCAGTTGTTGGTGAGATAACCTCGATGCCACCCAGTACTGGGGCGGGGGTTCGGGAGTATTGCCATAACTCGTATAATGGATGCTTTTTGAAGGTTGAGGTACATGATTTCTGAAGGTTTCTTGGTTATGTGTTGATAGATGGATACAACTGGATGTAGGGATTGTTAGTTTGGGTGAGATATTATGCTTCCCCTGTATCCCCAACACCAGATTGCATAACCAGAAAGTTTCGGGAGTTTATAGGTGGGAATTCAAGTAGCTCCTAGAATATCTTTCCAACAGACACATGATACGATATGGGATCTATCATATGTTTGTTTCCTGCTTATTCTGCAAGCCAATCTTTGTTTTGTTTTGTGTAGTGGTATTCGAGTTGCTTCTATGTCAAGTGTTGATTCCTTACCTTTCCTAAGAGGTGCCCTCATATTTCTACGGGAGTACTAATCCTTCTTGATCATCGAGATTGTCATGTCAATCCTTCTCCACCGGTGTGCTTCCCTTCAAGTTATTCATACCCTTTCAATTGCTAGATCAATTATCAGTTCTTCTCAATGTTGTTCGTTTCATCCGTCCCCAAGTTGCCTTTTTTTCCCTCCCTCCCACCCTTTTTCTTCACGGACTCAGATTTCTTAATCAAGTATCCATCTTATTGATGTGAAGTCTCTTCATTCTTTTCTGTCAATGTTCTTATTCGGTGATTCTCAGGAAAATACTAGCGGAGCTTCAAGTTAATTATTCTTCGTTCTTTTTCTTCTCCGGTGGATAAAATTCAAGCCTTCATTGTTGATCACATTCCTTTCCTTGTTTCAAATGCTTTCTCATGCCGGTGCACCTCTTAACAATCCAGTTCTCGCCATTCATTTATTCTGGTGATTGGCAGGCTTGTCAGGGGTGCCATGGATCTGGCAAGGCCGATCAAGTATTCTATCCAAACTGGATGGTGTTGGAAATATGACCTAGAGGCAATAATAAAGTGGTTATTATTATATTTCCGTGTTCATGATAATTGTCTATTGTTCATGCTATAATTGTATTAACCGGAAACCGTAATACATGTGTGAATACATAGATCGTAATATGTCCCTAGTAAGCCTCTAGTTGACTAGCTCGTTGATCAATAGATGGTCATGGTTTCCTGACCATGGACGTTGGATGTCATTGATAACGGGATCACATCATTAGGAGAATGATGTGATGGACAAGACCCAATCCTAAGCGTAGCACAAGATCGTGTAGTTCGTTTGCTAAAGCTTTTCTAATGTCAAGTATCATTTCCTTAGACCATGAGATTGTGTAACTCCCGGATACCGTAGGAATGCTTTGGGTGTACCAAATGTCACAACGTAACTGGGTGGCTATAAAGGTGCACTACAGGTATCTCCGGATGACCCACGAGTATAGGGGATCTATCGTAGTCCTTTCGATAAGTAAGAGTGTCGAACCCAACGAGGAGCAGAAGGAAATGATAAGCGGTTTTCAGCAAGGTATTCTCTGCAAGCACCGAAATTATAGGTAACAGATAGTTTTGTGATAAGATAACTGGTAATGAGCAACAAGTAACAAAAGTAAATAAAGTGCAGCAAGGTGGCCCAATCCTTTTTGTAGCAAAGGACAAGCCTGGACAAACTCTTATATAGAGAAAAGCGCTCCCGATGACACATGGGAATATCATCAAGCTAGTTTTCATCAGTTCATATGATTCGCATTCGGTACTTTGATAATTTGGTATGTGGGTGGACCGGTGCTTGGGTGCTGTCCTTACTTGGACAAGCATCCCACTTATGATTAACCTCTATTGCAAGCACCCGCAACTACAACAAAAGTATTAAGGTAAACCTAACCATAGCTTGAAACATCTGGATCCAAATCAGCCCCTTACGAAGCAACGCATAAACTAGGGTTTAAGCTTCTGTCACTCTAGCAACCCATCATCTACTTATTACTTCCCAATGCCTTCCTCTAGGCCCAAATAATGGTGAAGTGTCATGTAGTCGACGTTCACATAACACCACTAGAGGAGAAACAACATACATCTCATCAAAATATCGAACGAATACCAAATTCACATGACTACTAATAGCAAGACTTCTCCCATGTCCTCAGGAACAAACATAACTACTCACAAAGCATATCCATGTTCATAATCAGAGGGGTATTAATATGTATATAGGATCTGAACATATGATCTTCCACCAAGTAAACCAACTAGCATCAACTACAAGGAGTAATCAACATTACTAGCAACCCACAGGTACCAATCCCGGACTTGGAGACAAGAATTGGATACAAGAGATGAACTAGGGTTTGAGAGGAGATGGTGCTGGTGAAGATGTTGATGGAGATTGCCCTCTCCTGATGAGAGGAGCGTTGGTGATGACGATGGCGAGCAGAACAGCTCCGCCAGAGCCCTAGATTGGTTCCGCCAAGGTTCCGCCTCGTGGCGGCGGAGTCTCGTCCGGAAAGATGGCTTATGATTTTTTCCTCATCGAAAGACTCCATATAGCAGAAGATGGGCATCGGAGGGCCACCAGGGGGCCCACGAGGTAGGGAAGCGCGCCCAGGGGGTAGGGCGCGCCCCCCACTCTCGTGGGCGAGGTGTGGCCCCCGGGTGAACTTCTTGTGCTCAGTATTTTTTATATATTCTGAAAATGACTTCCGTGAAGTTTCAGGACTTTTGGAGCTGTGCAGAATAGGTCTCTAATATTTGCTCCTTTTCCAGCCCAGAATCCCAGCTGTCGGTATTCTCCCTCTTTATGTAAACCTTGTAAAATAAGAGAGAATAGGCATAACTATTGTGACATAATGTGTAATAACAGCCCATAATGCAATAAATATCGATATAAAAGCATGATGCAAAATGGACGTATCAACTCCCCCAAGCTTCGACCTCGCTTGTCCTCAAGCGAAAGCCGAAATCGAAAAATGTGTCCACATGTTTAGAGATAGAGGTGTGGATAAAAAATAAAATATGGACATGAGGACATCATGATCATTCTTAGAACATCAACTTATATAATTCTTGTCATATGATCTCTGATGCTAGAGTAATAATTCAATCGCAATTTTCAAGTATGAATCATAAACTTCATTGACAACTAACAAACTATAATCTCAGTCATTGGAAAAATTGCAATTTATCATAACATAGGAAAGAGTCAATATAAGAGCTTTTCAGCAAGTCCACATACTCAACTATCATATAGTCTTTCACAATTGCTAACACTCACGCAATACTTATGGGTATGGAGTTTTAATCGGACACAGAGAAAGATAGGGGCTTATAGTTTTGCCTCCCAACGTTTTACCTCAAGGGTAATGTCAACAATAATAGTTCATGAAAACTCACATCCAATTAGCCATATATACCAGGATCTTTCCAACATGTTGTGCTTGCCAAAAGATAAAATGTAAAAAGGAAGGGTGAAGATCACCATGACTCTTATGTAAGGTAGGAGATAAAGGTAAATGATAGGCCCTTCGCAGAGGGAAGCAGAGGTTGTCATGCGCTTTTATGGTTGGATGCACAAAATCTTAATGCGAAAGAACGTCACTTTATATTGCCACTTGTGATATGGACCTTTATTATGCAGTCCGTCGCTTTTATTTCTTCCATATCACACGATCGTATAAAGCTTATTTTCTCCCACACTAATAAGTCATACATATTTAGAGAGCAATTTTTATTGCTTGCACCGATGACAACTTACTTGGAGGATCTTACTCAATCCATAGGTAGATATGGTGGACTCTCATGGCAAAACTGGTTTAAGGGTGTTTGGAAGCACAGGTAGTATCTCTACTTGGTGCAAAGAATTTGGCTAGCATGGGGGGGGAAAGGCAAGCTCAATCATGTTGGATGATCCATGACAATATAATTTATCTCAGATGTAAGAAAACATAACCCATTACGTTGTCTTCCTTGTCCAATGTCAACTCTTTAGCATGTCATATTTTAATGAGTGCTCACAATCATAAAAGATGTCCAAGATAGTATATTTATACGTGAAGACCTCTCTTTCTTTATTACTTCCTATTAATTGCAACGATGACCAAAACTATGTTTGTCAACTCTCAACAACTTTTATTCATCATACTCTTTATATGTGAGCTCATTACTCTCCATAAGATCCATATGATCTCTTTGTTTCCCTTTTTTCTTTCTCTTTTCTTTTATTCACTTAATATCATGGCAAAATAATCAAGCCCTTGACTCAACACTAATCTTTATTATATATAGCTCACGGACTCGATTACATAGAAGGATCATAAAGCAAAACTCACAACTAGAACATACTATTTTTTTTTATTCTACTAGATCAAGATATTATCAAAAGGATCGAACTAAGAAAACGGTAAAGGTAGAAGTGATGGTGATATGATACCGGGGCACTCCCGCAAGCTTGGCAGTTGCCAAGGGGAGTGCCCATACCCATGTGATTATGTCTCCTTTGTTGGTGAAGAAGTTGATGGTTTTGTTGATGGCGTAGGCTTGTCGTCCTTCTTCCAAGGCATAGGCTCGCCATCATAGAAGGATGATAGAGTCTCCTGAAACCTCAAATCTGCAGCCAAACTCATCCTCTTGAAGCTATATTCATACTCACAGTTTTGATTTCGTAGGTCATAGATCTAGGCTTGGAGGTGCTCGATTTTCTCATGAAGCTTAAAGATGGCCTCCCCAATGTCCTTGACGTCCAGCCTGTGGTTGTTAGTGAACTCTGTGATCATAATGTGATTGGAATCGAGTCCTGCTCCACCATCTCCTGACACTTGAAAACTTCTTGCTCCAATCCTCGAGCCTTGCCTCCGTGCTTCCGGTCTTCCTTGGTCCCTCAACATCGCGGATGTGCGACAACCCCTCACGCATCTCAATGGTTTGAGGGTGTTGCAGCACTTCCGCAAGGTAGGGGTTGATGACCTTCTCGAAGAACTGGTCCTTGGGGGCACTTGAAGACGACATGACGACCTGGATCTATCAGAAAAACAGCTCGAAACAAAGACACGAGATTTTTGCGTGATACGATGGTCAAAACCTTCGGGAGGTTATATAATGAATTTTTACCGACCAAAATACGTGTCGTGTAATAAAATGGAGTCCGGAGAGCACACGAGGTGCCCACGAGGTAGGGGCGCGCCCTCCACCCTCGTGGAGGCCTCGTGTCCTTCCCGGACTGCTTTTTATTTTTCTATTTTTCTAAATATTCCAAAACGGAAGAAAATTGCCATTAGAACTGTTTTGGAGTCGATTTACTTACCGTACCACATACCTATTCCTTTTCGGAGTCTGAAATGTTCCGGAAAGTGTCCCTTATGTATTCCTCCGGGGTTACGGTTTCAATAACATTGGTTTCAACATTTATAGGATTACCTAAGATATAATGTTTAATTCTTTGACCGTTCACCACCTTCGGATTTGTTCGAAGTTGTTGATTTTTATGGCACCGGAACGATGGACCTCCTTGATAACGTAAGGACCTTCCCACTTAGAGAGAAGTTTTCCTGCAAAAAATCTTAAACGAGAGTTGTATAGAAATACATAATCACCTACATTAAACTCACGCTTTTGTATCCTTTTGTCATGCCATCTTTTAACTTTTTCTTTAAATAATTTGGCATTCTCATAGGCTTGGGTTCTCCATTCATCAAGTGAGCTAATGTCAAATAACCTCTTCTCACCAGAAAGTTTGAAATCATAGTTGAGCTCTTTAATGGCCCAATAAGCCTTATGTTCTAGTTCGAGAGGTAAGTGAAATGCTTTTCCATAAACCATTTTATACGGAGACATACCCATAGGATTTTTATATGCAGTTCTATAGGCCCATAATGCATCAACAAGTTTCTTGGACCAATTCTTTATAGATCTATTAACAGTCTTTTGCAAAATTAATTTGAGTTCTCTATTACTCAATTCTACTTGACCACTGGACTGTGGGTGATAAGGAGATGCAATTCTATGATTAACATCATATTTAGAAAGCATTTTACGGAAAGCACCATGAATAAAATGAGAACCACCATCAGTCATTAAGTATCTAGGGACTCCAAACCCCGGAAAAATAACTTCTTTAAGCATCTTAATAGAGGTGTTATGATAAGCACTACTAGTTGGAATAGCTTTTACCCACTTAGTAACGTAATCAACAACAACTAAAATATGTGTATATCCATTAGAGGCAGGAAAAGGTCCCATATAATCAAAGCCCCAAAACATCAAATGGTTCAATAACAAGTGAATAATTCATAGGCATTTCTTGACATCTACTAATATTACCAATTCTTTGACATTCATCACAAGATAAGACAAACTTACGGGCATCCTTGAAGAGAGTAGGCCAATAAAAACCGGATTGCAATACCTTATGTGCAGTTCTATCTCCAGCGTGGTGTCCTCCATAAGCCTCGGAGTGACACTTGCGTAGGATCTGTTCCTGTTCATGCTCAGGTACACAACGTCTAATAACACCATCTACTCCTTCTTTATAAAGATGTGGGTCATCCCAAAAGTAATGTCTCAAATCATAGAAGAACTTTTTCTTTTGCTGGTATGTGAAACTAGGTGGTATAAATTTAGCAACAATATAATTAGCATAATCAGCATACCATGGAGCAGTATGAGAAGCATTTATGACATCTAATTGTTCATCAGGAAAGCTATCATCAATAGGTAGTGGGTCATCAAGCACATTTTCTAACCTAGACAAGTTGTCTGCAACGGGGTTCTCAGCTCCCTTTCTATCAATAATATGCAAATCAAATTCTTGTAGCAAGAGAACCCATCTAATAAGTCTAGGTTTAGCATCTTTCTTTTCCATAAGGTATTTAATAGCAGCATGATCTGTGTGAATAGTTACTTTAGAATCAACAATATAAGGTCTGAACTTATCACAAGCAAATACAACTACCAAGAACTCTTTTTCAATAGTAGCATAATTTCTCTGAGCATTGTCTAGAGTTTTACTAGCATATTGAATAACATTTAATTTCTTATCAACTCTTTGCCCTAGAATAGCACCTACAACATAATCACTAGCATCACACATAATTTCAAAGGGTAAATTCCAATCAGGTGGCTGAACAATAGGTGCAGAGATTAATGCTTTCTTAAGTATTTCAAATGCTTCTACGCAATCATCATCAAAAACAAATGGTATATCTTTTTGTAATAAATTAGTCAAAGGCCGGGGAATTTTTGAGAAGTCCTTAATGAACCTCCTATAAAAACCGGCATGACCAAGGAAACTTCTTATACCTTTGATGTCCTTGGGACATGGCATCTTTTCAATAGCATCAACCTTGGCTTTATCAACTTCAATACCTCTTTCAGAAACTTTATGCCCAAGACAATACCTTCATTAACCATAAAGTGGCACTTTTCCCAATTCAAGACAAGATTAGTTTCTTCACATCTCTACAAAACTCGATCAAGGTTGCTTAAGCAATCATCAAAAGAGGATCGATAGACGGAAAAATTGTCCATGAAAACCTCACAAATCTTTTCACAAAAGTCAGAGAATATAGCCATCATGCATCTTTGAAAGGTAGCAGGTGCATTACATAAACCAAAAGGCATACGTCTATAAGCAAAAGTACCAAAAGGGCAAGTAAAAGTAGTCTTTGATTGATCATTGGCTGACACAGGTATTTGAGAGAAACCAGAATAACCATCTAGAAAGCAAAATTGTGTATGTTTGGATAATCTTTCTAGCATTTGATCGATAAAAGGTAAGGGGTAATGATCTTTTTAGTAGCCTTATTTAATTTGCGGAAATCAATTACCATCCTATAACCTGTAATAATTCTTTGCGGAATCAATTCATCTTTATCATTAGGAACGACAGTGATACCTCCCTTTTTAGGGACACAATGGACAGGACTTACCCACTGACTATCAGCAACGGGATAAATTATACCTGCCTCAAGAAGCTTTAGTATTTCCTTTCTTACCACTTCCTTCATCTTAGGATTCAGCCGTCGTTGACGATTACGAACTGGTTTGGCATCTTCCTCGAAATTTATTTAGTGTTGACAGAGAGTGGGACTAATGCCCAGATCATCAAGAGTATATCCAATAGCATCACGGTGCTTCTTCAGAGTTTTCAATAATCTCTCTTCTTCATGCTCTGAAAGATTAGCACTAATAATAACATGATATATCTTTTTCTCATCAAGATAAGCATATTTAAGAGTATCAGGTAACGGTTTAAGCTCAAACACAGGATCACCCTTGGGTGGAGGAGGATCCCCTAGGATTTCAACAGGCAAATTGTGTTTCAGGATGGGTTCCTGTTTAAAGAATACTTCATCTATTTCCCTTCTTTCGTTCATAAACATATCATTTTCATGGTCTAGCAAATATTGTTCTAAAGGATCACTAGGAGGTACGGAAATAGAAGCAAGACCAATAATTTCATCTTTACTAGGCAATTCCTCTTCACGGTGTTGTCTACGAAATTTAGAGAAATTAAATTCATGAGACATATCACCTAAACCAATAGTAACAACATCCTTTTTGCAGTCTATCCTAGCATTAACAGTGTTTAAGAAGGGTCTACCAAATATAATGGGACAAAAGCTATCTTGTGGTGAACCAAGAACAAGAAAATCAACAAGATATTTAGTTTTCCCACACAAGACTTCAACATCTCTAACAATTCCAATTGGTGAAATAGTATCTCTATTGGCAAGTTTAATTGTGACATCAATATCTTCTATCTCAGCAGGTGCAATATCATGCATAATTTCTTTGTATAAGTCATGAGGTATAGCACTAGCACTGACACCCATATCGCATAAGCCATGATAACAATGATCTCCTATTTTAACAGAAATAACAGGCATGCCTACCAAAGATCTAGGTTTATCTTTAGCACAAGGTTTAGCAATTCTAGCAGTTTCATCACAGAAATAAATAACATGCCCATCAATATTATCATCCAAGAGATCTTTAACAATAGCAATATTAGGTTCAACTTTAATTTGCTCAGGAGGTGTATAAGTTCTAATATTGCTTTTACGAACCACAGTTGAAGCTTTAGCATGATCTTTTATCCTAACAGGAAAAGGTAGTTTCTCAACATAAGCAGTAGGAACAATAGGATCATTATAAGTGATAGTCTTTTCTTCAACTTTAATAGGTGCAGCTACTTTTACTTCGATGGGAGGATGATATTTAAACCACTTCTCCCTAGGGAGGTTAACATGAGTAGCAAAAGATTCACAGAAAGAAGCTACTATCTCAGAGTCAAGTCCATATTTAGTGCTAAATTTACAGAAAACATCGGTATCCATAAAAGATTTAACACAAACATACTTAGGTGTCATACCTGACTCCTTACCTTTGTCGAGGTCCCAATCTTCAGAGTTGCGTTTAATTCTTTCCAATAAATCCCATTTGAATTCAATAATCTTCATCATAAAAGAGCCAGCACAAGAAGTATCAAGCATGGTGCGATTGTTATCAGAAAGTCGAGCATATAAATTTTGAATAATCATTTCTCTTGAGAGCTCATGATTGTGGCATGAATATAACATTGATTTAAGCCTCCTGCAAGCTTGAGAGATGCTTTCTCCTTCGCGAGGCCAGAAATTATATATATATAATTGCGATCACGATGAACAAGATGCATAGGATAAAACTTCTGATGAAATTCCAATTTCAATCGTTTGTAGTTCCATGACCCCGTATCATCACATAGCCTATACCATGTCAATGCATCTCCCTTCAAAGATAAAGGGAAGACCTTCTTCTTAATAACATCTCCGGGTAAACCTGCAAGCTTAAATAATCCACAAACTTCATCCACATATATTAGGTGCTCATCAGGATGCCTTGTTCCATCTCCTGCAAAAGAATTAACTAGCAGTTTTTCTAACACACTCGAAGGAATTTCAAAGCAGACATTTTCATTTTCATTTTCAGTTGGTTCAGTAGGTTGAGGAGCAACTCTTTGCTCTACTAGTCGGGGTGAAGATACCTCGAACAAGCCCCTCGGAGGATTACTTTCCATACAACAAGTGATAGTAAATTTTAGCACACTATATAAATTTTTCCTTACCAAATTCCACTTACCAAAGGCGCTTCACTCCCCGGCAACGGCAGCAGAAAAGAATCTTGATGACCCACAAGTATAGGGGATCTATCGTAGTCCTTTTGATAAGTAAGTGTCGAACCCAACGAGGAGCAGAAGGAAATGATAATCGGTTTTCAGCAAGGTATTCTCTGCAAGCACTGAAATTATAGGTAACAGATAGTTTTGTGATAAGATAATTGGTAACGAGCAACAAGTAACAAAGTAAATAAAGTGTAGAAAGGTGGCCCAATCCTTTTTATAGCAAAGGACAAGCCTGGACAAACTCTTATATAGATAAAAGCTCTCCCGGGGACACATGAGAATATCATCAAGCTAGTTTCCATCATGTTCATATGATTCATGTTCGGTACTTTGATAATTTGGTATGTGGGTGGACCGGTGCTTGGCTGATGTCCTTACTTGGACAAGCATCCCACTTATGATTAACCTCTATTGTAAGCATCCGCAACTACAACAAAAGTATTAAGGTAAACCTAACCATAGCATGAAACATATGGATCCAAATCAGCCCCTTACGAAGCAACGCATAAACTAGGGTTTAAGCTTCTGTCATTCTAGCAACTCATCATCTACTTATTACTTCCCAATGCCTTCCTCTAGGCCCAAATAATGGTGAAGTGTCATGTAGTCGACATTCACATAACACCACTAGAGGAGAGACAACATACATCTCATCAAAATATCGAATGAATACCAAATTCACATGACTACTAATAGCAAGACTTCTCTCATGTCCTCAGGAACAAACGTAACTACTCAAAAAGCATATTCATGTTCATAATAAGAGGGGTATTAATATGCATATAGGATCTGAACATATGATCTTCCACCAAGTAAACCAACTAGCATCAACTACAAGGAGTAATCAACACTACTAGCAACCCACAAGTACCAATCCCGGACTTGGAGACAAGAATTGGATATAAGAGATGAACTAGGGTTTGAGAGGAGATGGTGCTGGTGAAGATGTTGATGGAGATTGCCCTCTCCCGATGAGAGGAGCGTTGGTGATGACGATGGCGATGATTTCCCCCTCCCGGAGGGAAGTTTCCCCGGCAGAATAGCTCCGCGAGAGCCCTAGATTGGTTCTGCCAAGGTTCCGCCTCGTGGCGGTGGAGTCTCGTCCAGAAAGATGGCTTATGATTTTTTCCTCATCGAAAGACTCCATATAGCAGAAGATGGTCATCGGAGGGCCACTAGGGGCCCACGAGGTAGGGGGTGCGCCCAGGGGGTAGGGCATGCCCCCCACCCTCGTGGGTAGGGTGTGGCCCCCTGGTGAACTTTTTGCGCTCAGTATTTTTTATATATTCTGAAAATGACTTCCGTGAAGTTTCAGGACTTTTGGAGCTGTGCAGAATAGGTCTCTAATATTTGCTCCTTTTCCAGCCCAGAATCCCAGCTGCCGGCATTCTCCCTCTTTATGTAAACCTTGTAAAATAAGAGAGAATAGGCATAAGTATTGTGACATAATGTGTAATAACAGCCCATAATGCAATAAATATCGATATAAAAGCATGATGCAAAATGGACGTATCATCTCCGGAAGTATCTATTGGGTTGGCACGAATCGAGACTGGGATGTGTCACTCTGTATGACGAAGAGGTATCTCTGGGCCCACACGGTAATGCATCATCATAACGAGCTCAATGTGACTAAGGAGTTGGCCACGAGATCATGCATTACCGAACGAGTAAAGAGACTTGCCGGTAACGAGATTGAACGAGGTATAGAGATACCGATGGTCGAATCTTAGGCAAGTAACATACCGATGGACAAAGGGAATTGTATACAGGATCGATTGAATCCCCGACATCGTGGTTCATCTGATGAGATCATCGTGGAACATGTGGGATCCAACATGGGTATCCAGATCCCGCGATTGGTTATTGGCCGAAGAGATGTCTCGGTCATGTCTGCATGGTTCTCGAACCCATAGGGTCTACACACTTAAGATTCAGTGATGCTAGAGTTGTTATGGGAAATAGTATGTGGTTACCGAAGGTTGTTCGGAGTCCCGGATGAGATCTCGGATGTCACGAGGAGTTTCGGAATGGTCCAGAGATGAAGATTTATATATGGGAAGTCTTTATTCGGTTGCCCGAAGTGTTTGGGGGTTACCGGTATTGTACTGGGACCATCGAAGGGGTTCCGGGGGTCCACCGGGAGAGTCCACCTGCCCCGGACGGCCCTATGGGCTGAATATAGAGGGGAACCAGCCCCTAGGTGGGCTGGGCGCTAACTCCCCCTAGGGCCCATGCACCTAGGGTTGGGGGAAACCCTAGAGGGGGCGCCCCCACCTGGCTTGGGGGGCAAGCCTCCCCTTGGCCGCCGCCCCCCTCTAAATGCATCTAGGGGGGTCGGCCCCCTATCCCTTGCCCCTATATATAGTGGGGGTGGGAGGGCAGCCGCACCCTTCCCCTGGCACAACCCTCCCCCTCTCCAACACCTCCTCCTCCTCCGTCGCGCTTGGCGAAGCTCAGCCGAAGGAACCACGAGCTTCATCACCACCATGCCGTCGTGCTGTTGGAGTTCTCCCTCAACTTCTCCTCTCCCCTTGCTGGATCAAGAAGGAGGAGACGTCCCCGGGTTGTACGTGCGTTGAACGCGGAGGTGCTATTGTTCGGCGCTTAGATCAGAATCGACCACGATCTGAATCGCTGCGTGTATGACTCCACCAGCCGTTCTTGCAATGCTTCTGCTTAGAGATCTTCAAGGGTATGAAGATGCACTCCCTCTCTCTCATTGCTAGCATATCCTAGATTGATCTTGGTGACACGTAGGAATTTTTTTGAATTATTGCTACGTTCCCCAGCAATGGCATCATGAGCTAGGTCTATGCGTAGATTCTATGCACGAGTAGAACACAAAGCAGTTGTGGGCGATGATTTGTTCAATTTGCTTACAGTTACTAGTCTTATCTTGATTCGCCGGCATTGTGGGATGAAGCGGCCTGGACCAACCTTACACGTATGCTTACGTGAGACTGGTTCCACCGACTGACATGGACTTGATGCATAAGGTGGCTAGCGGGTGGACGTCAAAACAGTGTTCCTTAATGGTTTCCTTAAGGAACAATTGTATATGATGTGGCCGGAAGGTTTTGTCAATCCTAAGAATGCTGACAAGGTATGCAAGCTCCAGCGCTCAATATATGGGCTGGTGCAAGCATCTCTGAGTTGGAACATTCACTTTGATGAGATGACCAAAGCGTTTGGGTTTACGCAGACTTATGGAGAAGCCTGTGTTTACAAGAAAATGAGTGGGAGCTCTGTAGAATTTCTCATATTATATGTGGATGACATACTATTGATGGGAAATGATATAGAATTTTTGGAAAGCATAAAGGCCTGCTTGAATAAGTGTTTTTCAATGAAGGACCTTGGAGAAGCTGCTTACATATTAGGCATCAAGATCTATAGAGATAGATCGAGACGCCTCATTGATCTTTCACAAAGCACATACCTTGACAAGATATTGAAGAAGTTCAATATGGATTGGTCCAAGAAGGGGTTCTTATCTGTATTACAAGGTGTGAAATTGAGCACGACTCAATGCCCGACCTCGGCAGAAGATCGAGAAAACATGAGTGCCATACCCTATGCCTCAGCCATAGGGTCTATTATGTATGTCATGTTGTGTACCAGACCTGATGTGAACCTTGCCGTAAGTTTGGTAGGGAGGTACCAAAGTAATCCCGGCATGGAACACTGGACAGCGGTCAAGAATATCCTAAAGTACCTGAAAAGGACTAAGGATATGTTTCTCGTTTATGGAGGTGACGAAGAGCTCTTCGTAAAGGGTTACGTCAATGCTAGCGTGGCAATTTTACCCATGGGTACAGGTACCCACGGATACCATACCCGCATGGGCAGGGTATGGGCACATTTTTACACCCATGGGTAGTACCCATACTCTACCCGTTAAGTCATGGGTAGGGACGGATATAGCCTTCTACCCATGGATATACACATACCCTACCCATTTATGCTGACATTTTACATCTTGGATGTTATTTGGCGAGTTTGTGAACCTATGTTAAAGTTCTCGCCAATTTTCAATATGAATTGAGATTGTCTTGTACTCATCGATTTGTTATTGAGTTTAGATAAATGTTTTTTAATTTTCTATGGATGAATATAAAATTATGAATAACTTGTGCACTATTTGATCTACCCATTGGGTATCCAATCGGGTATGGGTATGGGTAAAGTTTCATACCCATGGGTACGGGTATGGGTACAAGTTTGTACCCACTAACTACACGAGTATGGGTATGGTATTGCTCTACCCGCCCCATACCCTACCCATTGCCATCCTTATTCGACACAGATCTGGATGACTCCAAGTCACAAACCGGGTACGTGTACATTTCGAATGGTGGGGCAGTCAGCTGGTGTAGTTGCAAGCAAAGCGTCGTGGCGGGATCTACATGTGAAGCGGAGTACATAGCAGCCTCGGAGGCAGCACAGGAAGCAGTCTGGATGAAGGAGTTCATCACCGACCTAGGAGTTATTCCCAATGCGTCGGGCCCGATGACTCTCTTCTGTGACAACACTGGAGCTATTGCCCTTGCCAAGGAGCCCAGGTTTCACAAGATGACCAGGCATATCAAGCGTCGCTTCAACTCCATTCGTGAATATATTCAGGATGGAGACATAGATATTTGTAAAGTGCATACGGATTGAATGTCGCAGATCCGTTGACTAAACCTCTTCCGCGAGCAAAACATGATCAACACCAGAACTCTATGGGTGTTCGATTCATCACAATGTAACTAGATTATTGACTCTAGTGCAAGTGGGAGACTGTTGGAAATATGCCCTAGAGGCAATAATAAAGTGGTTATTATTATATTTTCGTGTTCATGATAATTGTCTATTGTTCATGCTATAATTGTATTAACCGAAAACCGTAATACATGTGTGAATACATAGATTGTAATATGTCCATAGTAAGCCTCTAGTTGACTAGCTCGTTGATTAATAGATGGTCATGGTTTCCTGACCATGGACATTGGATGTCATTGATAACGGGATCACATCATTAGGAGAATGAAGTGATGGACAAGACCCAATCCTAAGCGTAGCACAAGATCGTGTAGTTCGTTTGCTAAAGCTTTTCTAATGTCAAGTATCATTTCCTTAGACCATGAGATTGTGCAACTCCTGGATACCATAGGAATGCTTTGGGTGTACCAAACGTCACAACATAACTGGGTGGCTATAGAGGTGCACTATAGGTATCTTCGAAAGTATCTATTGGGTTGGCACGAATCGAGACTGGGATTTGTCACTCCGTATGACGGAGAGGTATCTCTGGGCCCACTCGGTAATGCATCATCATAACGAGCTCAATGTGACTAAGGAGTTAGCCACGGGATCATGCGCTACGGAACGAGTAAAGAGACTTGCCGGTAACGAGATTGAACGAGGTATAGAGATACCGACGATCGAATCTCGGGCAAGTAACATACCGATGGACAAAGGGAATTTTATACGGGATTGATTGAATCCCCGACATCGTGGTTCATCCGATGAGATCATCGTGGAACATGTGGGAGCCAACATGGGTTTCCAGATCCTGCTGTTGGTTATTGGCTGGACAGATGTCTCGGTCATGTCTGCATGGTTCCCGAACCTGTCATCGGCGTTTGGAGACTGAATGTAGGTACCTTGGAAGTTGTCTCTAAAGGCATCCTCCAAATCTTCCCAGTTACCAATAGAGTTTTCTGGGAGGTTGTTTAACTAGTGTCATGCTGGTCCCTTGAGTTTAAGCGGGAGGTACTTGATGGCATGAAGATCGTCACCGCGGGCCATGTGTATGTGGAGAAGAAAATCTTCAATCCGTACTGCAGGATCTGTCATTCCATCGTATGATTCAATGTTCACGGGTTTAAACCCTTCTGGGAACTGGTGCTCCATTACCTCATCAGTGAAGCATAAGGGGTGTGCGGCGCCTCTGTATCGGGTGACGTCACGATGCAATTCGGATGAAGTCCGTATGCGGTTTTCGGCCATGGTGAGATTATGCGTGTCAGGCCAAGCTTGACGCTCGTCTTCTCGTGTTGGGGAATGCCCCCTTGATCCGTAGATTGATCTTGTTTGGCCTGATCTATTATTCGGGTCTTGTCATAGAACGTAGGTGTATCCTGGAGCCGCTGTCTCTCCGCCCTTACGACGAGGTGGTGTGGGTATGTGTTCGGCGTGGGTGGCTGCTTTGTCACGCCCACGTGGTGGATGATCTGGTTCATCGGCACGGTCATGTTTCGACGGGTTTGGCTTGACGTTCTCCTCATCGAATTGTGGTAGTAGCCGGCGTTTTGGATAAGTTTTTGTTGGGCGTTGAAGGTCATATTCTTCGGCAGCTAGGACCTGAGTCCATCTGTCGTTGAGCGTATCCTGTTCGGCTTGGAGACGTTGCTGCTGCTTTTTTAGGCTTCTCGTAGTGGCGATTAGCTGGCGCTTAAAGCGCTCCTACTTGAGTTGTTCCTCTGGCATGATGAAGTCTTCGCCATCGGGGCTCACATCATCCTCGGAGAGCGGTAGGTAATTACTGTCCTCCGAGTCCTCGTTCCCGATCAGATCGTCGGAGTTAACTCGCCCCTCCTCCACATTGTCTTGTTCGGATGTGGGCTCGACGGGGGCTTCGGGGTATTTGGCACCCTCCGGAGTGTTATCATCTTCGATGCCGGTATTACTGTCTTTGCTACGATGCAATTTTGAGCGGCGTCGCTGACATTGATGCTTTGGAGGTGCCTCAGCAGGTTTGTCCTCAACCGAATCCTTCCTGCTGTCGTCGTCATCCTCTTTGGGTGTGTCCACCATATACACGTCATATGTGGAGCTGGCCGTCCAACGTCCGGTAAACGGCGGGTCTTGGCCTTGTTCGTCTCCGGCATCGTCGTCCATACCGTCGATGTCTTCGGAGGCGTAGTCCAGCATGTCGGTTAAATCTTCGATAGTGACTATGAAGTGGGTGGTGGGTGGGACATGAAATTCCCCGCTCTCAGCCCCTAGTCCGGGCTGGGCGTAATTTGGGAGTGATTCCTCTATGATGGCGAGGGATCGCTGTCGGTGTCAAAACCGGCGGATCTCGGGTAGGGGGTCCCGAACTGTGCGTCTAGGATCGATGGTAACAGGATACGGGGGACACGATGTTTACCCAGGTTCGGGCCCTCTCTATGGAGGTAATACCCTACGTCCTGCTTGATTGATCTTGATGAATATGAGTGTTACAAGAGTTGATCTACCACGAGATCATAATGGCTAAACCCTAGAAGCCTAGCTTGTATGACTATGGTAATCAATATATCTTTTCCGGACTAACCCCTCCGGTTTATATAGGCACCGAGGGGATCTAGGGTTTACATAGAGTCAGTTACATAAGAAGGAATCTTCATAGTCGGTCACCAAGCTTGCCTCCCATGCCAAGTAGAGTCCAATCCAGACACGGGTACAGTCTTCGGCCTTCATGTCTTCACAGCCCATCAGTCCGGCCCATGGATAACAGGCCGGACGCCCGAGGACCCCTTAGTCCAGGACTCCCTCAGTAGCCCCTAAACCTGGCTTCAATGAAGAGGAGTCCGGCGCGCAGATTGTCTTCGTCATTGCAAGGCGGGTTCCCCCTTTTGAACTTCTAGTTGATCTTCAGATGTGATGATTGTATCCTGACTAGTATACATAACCACAGAGGGCATAATATTTCACGAGTTCAACCCATCGACCATTTTTTGGTAATATGACACCACGCCTTCCTGGCCACTACTTGCGAACCGTTTTAGCCGGCCCGTCGCCCCACGTCTTAAGACGTGGCCTTATAGGCGTGTCTTATCCAAGCGGAGATCATGCCTCCCTTTTTTAAGGGATTCCTGTCAACCCGGACGTGGGTAACCCAACCGTCGCTTGGGTACAACTCCTTGGAAACAAGCAAGTTTTTGAGGCCCAAGGGGAGACGTTTGATATCTGCAGCCTTTATATAGGGGTATAGACCTGTCTTTTTCTTCCATGCTTGCCTCTTCCTCGACCCCTGCAACCCCGAGTTCCAACACCTGGGTTTCGGTCGCCACAAGCCCCAATCATGTCCGGATCTAGTCGTCAAGGCCGGCGGGTAGCTTGTTCTGTCACCGAGGAAGATATCACAAAGCTTCGGGCGGGGAGGTACCTGACCGCAGAAATCCATCACCGGCTTCCTGCCGAGGGGCAGGTTATTCCCACCCCAGATCTGGCGAGAGGGTCCTGTTCGTGTCCCACTTCCTCCGCGGGTTAGGGTTTGCACTTAACCCCTTCGTCCAAGGGCTCATGTTCTATTACGGGCTAGATTTTCATGATCTGGCCCCGGACTCTATTCTTCTTATCCCGGCGTTTATCGTCATGTGCGAAGCCTTCCTCCGAACTACTCCGCACTTTGGCTTGTGGCTCAAGACCTTCGATGTGAAGCCGCAAGTGGTAGAGGGGGAGCAGGCTGAGTGCGGCGGCGCTACAGTGAGCAATCTTCCGATCTGTGGCAGCAGGGGTGGTTCTATATTACCGAGCCCCGTAGCTCCAAGTGGGCAACTACGCCCGCATTTCGATCCAGCCCCCAACTCAGCTTGCATCGTGGATTAACAAGGGGCTAGATTGGGGATCAACGAATGATGTGCGAACTCTGCAGAGTCGCATCCGAAGCCTCATTGAGAGGGACATCGACATAGCCAACGTCGTTCAAGTAATGCTAGTTCGTCGGACCCTCTCGTGCCAGCGACGGCCTCTCCGCCTATGGGAGTTCAATCCAGAGGGGTCACGAACTCTTCAGCACTTCTTCGACACTATGCATGAAGGAATGTGGAGATTATTATTTGGGAAACGAAGGCAATGGCCAGACACCACCGAAGATGTTGGCCTAGACTGTAGCCATCCGGATACCCCGGTAAGTACCCGTTTACCGAATACCTTGTAGCCAGATACCCGGTGGCAATATACCAACGGTATCATCCTTTTGCAGGGCTGGATAAAGAAGGTGGAACGTATTAGGTGTACGGCTCTCGTTCCCGAAGACTCGGCTACTCCTGTGTTAGCAAGGATGCTGGCCTCGGCGCCATACCAGGCACCAGTAGGGGAGGGCGAGAAGACCCAAGATAACCTTGGTTCCAGAGGTAAGTTGGACACTGAGTCCGGAGAAATCGACCTTTCCTCGCCCGAAGACGGAGGCGAAAAAGGACCCAGTATCCCTTCTCCAAGCAGGAGGAAAAGGGCCGCCTCCGAAGATTGGTAGGGGTGGTCTTCCAAGAAGGGCAAGATGCCACCGTCGAGCTGCCTGGGTTTGGAAATCGACGCCGTTAAACAGCTCCAACAAGGGGACAAGCCCTCGGCCAAACCGAAAGAGAATCCGGAGTACTTCGATAACGTCCTACTCCGTTGCTGTTACCGAAGATATACGTAACGCATTCGTGTATTTTTACTGGTCGGCACCGAGTTTTTCTGGGCGATCCTCTTCTTCGGGGAGTCTCCTCCCAGAGATGATGGAGAGCGAGACGCCTCCTCCAACCTCCTCGCCCAACAAGGCGGATGACTCTGAAGTGTCATCGCGGAGGGTCCCTTTTGACCAACAAGTTACGCATGGGACAGAAGAGGCAATACCCGAAGGTGGAGCTTCGACCATCTAGGATTCCGGGGCTGATGATAACAAAGGCCCCGGACTGACTGGTTCGCAGCCGACAGTGATTCTGGAGACGGGTGAACAGATTCCTTCAAAGGATGATTGTGCTCCTGGAGCATCTTCCGGAAACCCGGAGACCCCGGATATATTGCGGTACATGTTGCGGAAAGCATCTGTCTCGGGGGAACAGCGTACCTTGATGGGTACGGTGATTGAGAAGATTTCGTCCGCAAAGAGCGGATTAAATGAAGCCTTCATGAGCCTACTGAAGGGCTTCGAGGTTTGTGACATAATGTTTTCAGCTATGTTTCATTTGCAAAGATGCGCCTGTGTATAGGTAGTAGCCCCTGATACTCGGGTTGGCTTCCACTGGGAAGAAAACAGAGGATCGAAAAGGATCGATTGAGGACTAACCTGATGAACTTGGAACACAGGCTGATTCCCCCTTGGCCACTTCTCGAACTATGGAGATTGCCGATTTGCAGCGAAAGCTTGATGCAGTAGGGGATGATCTTGCTTTAATCAATATGCGTCTAGACAAGTCACAAGGTATGTATTCGGGGCAATCCTAATACATTTGTGTGGTATAAGCATGATGTTGAGATTTAGATGCTGGACTATGCATGGCTGCAGATGGTGCTTCCGCCGTTGAAGTTCTTCAAGCGGAGCTGGCCTGAGCCAAGGAGCGGGCCCGGCATAGCAATGCTGCTGCCGAAAAGGCATCGGCTAAATTAAAAGCCGAACAAGCTGCACGGCACCAAGATGAGGAGAAGATATCCACAATGACGCTCGAACTGGAGAATGCTACCGGCCGCTGTGAATTCTGGAGAAGGAGAGTAAAGCCTTAACGATTGATCTGGACAAGACCTTACAAGAGGCGAGAGAAGCCCGGTCAGAATGCAGAGCAACCCATGAGGAGGTTCGACAGGCGAGGGAGATTGTAGCTGGAAAGCCCTTTTTGCTGCATACTAAGTTCGGTGACCCGAAGTATGCCCAGCTTAACCAAGTATGGAGTTCTCCGGACGAGTTCTTGGACTTGCCGAAGAGTTTTGCCGATGCGGTGCAGCATTACCAAGCGCGAGATGGATATGCCACAGAGAAGCTTTTTTGGTCGCAGTTTGGCGCATCAAGGCGCCCTCTATTGCTCAATGAACAAATGTCCCAATGGGCCGAACTTCATAGGATATCCGGCGCTGCCATGAAGAATGTCATAATCCGGTTGTGGCCAACTGAGCCTGTTCCAAATAGCTATTTCGGTTTGGTGCAAAGGCTTGTTGACGCGGTGCCGTGTATCGACGCTGTGAAGCGGTCAACGTGCATTGAGGGTGCACGGATGGCTTTTGCCCGAGTCAAGACGTTCTGGGGGAAGACGAAGGCCATCGATGTTACGACGAAGGGTCCACCCAAAGGCAAGGACCGTCCGGAATGGGAACATTATTTTGAAGATGTCCTAGAGGCCGCCCGCTTTATAGAGGGTCAGTGCTCAAAAGACATAATGTTAGAGTGAGGTGTATGAAATTGTAAAAGAAAATTTTATAGTTAATATATTTATGTTTTGCTTGAAAGCTTGAATTCCTCCTATGCGTCCGTTTTGATATAATCTGAAAGTTTTCCAGTCGACGGCATCAGCCCCCTCGTAGGAAGTACGGGGGTGTTAAGAAAAGCATTCAATCACTCTTTATCCAACGTCTTGGTCCATGAAGGAGGTGATAATGCGGCGAAGCAGGCAATTGGACTATAGGGCGTTAACGCTTTCACTTAGCCATAGGAGTTTTATTGTGGGGCTACGACATAGCCCCTGGTATGTATGCGGCGTATGGTGCCTTACATATTTGATCTGAAAAAGATCCCTCGTGTGACACGGAGAATCGCTAAAGATTCCAAGAAGTCGTCAAGTGGTTGACCAGCTCACGCCGCATCATGACAGCCAGTTTTCGACTTTCTCTACTGAGGTGCTCATCCGGTTTAGACCAGGGCACAATCATAGTAGTTCTCCCTTTACTACCCTAGCCGATATTGCAGAACGTAGGGTAGCAAGCACAGGATCCGGGCAACCCAACTATTGACCCAAGACAATGATTCGGAGCTGATGCATATAAGGCCAAACTTGCGACGCCGAAGTATGCTATAGAGCTGTTCGGACTTTTACTGGCAACTCATTTCTTCCCACACCAAACCCCTGGCAGGTTATGCCAAGGTATTTCTGTGAAATAACCGTAGGAGCCATATTTGTTGGGGAAACAATGCGGATGATTAGTTCGGATATTGTTTAATGGGAACTGAGTGATATGCCAATGATTATATATATAAGCCATCCTCTCGGCTATTTGACATGCACGGGGTTGGAGGCGGAGGAACAAGCATAGTACAAGCTCGAGAAATAGAGAGTGCGGTCTACAAAAGTTATTTTGGACCTCCTATCGCACGTCTGCGCCGCCAGTCCTCGGTGGGGGGGATCCTTAATGGAAATAGCCCCTTAGGTGAGAGTACGGATCCGGACTCTGATAGAGCCAGTTTCCGATGTTCATCATGTTCGTCACCTGTTTTTAAAGGATAGCGAAGGAAGAAATAAAAATAAAATAAATAATAATAAGAAAAGTTACTGGAGTGCTTGCAGACTTTTCCGTGTTGTGCTTCCGCCAATGCCCATGGTATCTTGAGTGCGTAATGATGTATGCGCGGCACAAACTTTGTAGGTGTACGGGGTGGGCGGCGGAAGCGGGGTTGCTATTTCCGTTCTAGGAGTAGTTGATCCTCGGGTGGAGACTGCTTCTGACCCCCGGTGTTTTGTTGGTGAACCTTTCGTCATCCCTATCGCTTGGCGGCCTCCTCCCCCTGTGTTCGGCGTTGAGCTTGCCAGCTTGTTTAAAGACCCAGCAGTTTCTGTTGGTATGATTAGCTGGTTTATCGGGGTGGCCATGAATCTGGCAGGGTCGGTCCAATATCCTGTTGAGGTTGGATGGTTTGTCTCGATTCGCCTTGAATAGCTTCTTCCGCTGACCGGGCTTGGGGTTGATGAATCCGGCGTTGACCGCTGTGTCACCTGATCTTTCGTTGTCATTGCGACTGTTGTTTTTGCTTCCTCGTGGCTTGCCGTTGCCGTCTCAGATTTCGGAGGTGCCCTGGTTGATGGCGCTATTGCTTCTATGAGCGAGCCAGCTGTCTTCTCCGACGCAAAAGCGGGTCATCAGAGTAGTGAGGGTTGTCATGGATTTAGATCCTTCTTGGCCGAGATGGCGTGCAAGCCATTCGTCCCGGACGCTGTGTCTGAAAGCCGCAAGGGCTTCCGCGTCCGGACAGTCGATGATTTGGTTCTTTTTGACTAAGAACCGAGTCCAGAGCTCCCTGGCTGATTCTCCGGGCTGTTGGACGATTTGACTTAGGTCATCAGCATCCGGTGGCCGGACATATGTTCCTTGGAAGTTATCGAGGAAGGCCTCTTCCAAGTCCTCCCAGTTACCTATGGAATTTTCAGGCAGGCTGTTTAACCAGTACCGAGCTGGCCCTTTTAGTTTTAGTGGGAGGTATTTAATGGCGTGGAGGTCATCCCCACGGGTCATATGGATGTGGATGATGAAATCTTCTATCCATACCGCGGGATCGGTTGCCCCGTCGTATGATTCAATATTGACGGGTTTGAATCCTTCGGGGAATTCATGATCCATTACTTCATCAGTGAAGCAAAGCGGGTGTGCGGCGCCTCTATGTTAGGCCACACTGCGACGTAACTCTGAAGGAGTCCCTTTGCGGTTTTCGGCTTGGGCGTGGCGAGGTTTGACACGTCCGAATAGGTAGTCGTCGTCGCGTGTCAAAGCATGCTTTCGTGATCCGTAGATCGGTCTTGCATGTCCTGCTCTATTGTCCAAGTCCCTCTGCAGGTCATCTGGGTAATCGTGACCTGCGTTGTTCTTGCTTTTACGGTGAGGTAGGGCGGTCTGGTGTTCGGCTTGAGTTGCCTCTTTATCCGGACAGAGTTGCCGGCGACCTGCTGTAAGTGCATCTAGTGCCCCTTAGTGATTTTGGTGTATTGAAGACTTATAGGTTAAGGGACTAATGTGTTTATGAGTATACACAGGTCTATAAGTCTATGAGGAGTTTGATATTTACATAGAAAGTCGACCCCTAAAAATGAAGTTCTTCGTCTGAAGACTTTGGTATTCTGAAGACTTTGAAAGTGAATAAATTGGTGTGACCTTGAAGACTTGGTATTCATTCGAGGAACATGAAGCGTGAAGACTTTTGTTTTCGTAGTTTCATTTTCTCTTTCTTGAGTCATAGGAAACACCGTACTGTTAAAGGGGGTCGAGGAAATACTAAGGAAAATGTTCCAAGTGATGCTCAACTCAAAATCCTACACCTACCAATCCCTTTGAGTGAAGCCATTGGAAATCTCATACAGTCTAGTCATATTCTTCAGTGACAGAGACGAAGTTCTTCTGGACTCTGAGGAATTTGTTCTGACTAAGGAGTTAGGAATTCGCCAGTGCGGATTGCCTACGCAGTGAGAAACATGATAGCCCTGAGGATTTTGCTACTCAAAATTCCGACCGTTGCTATGCTATGCGCTAGCTGTCCCAAAATATCTATCCACCTAACGGTCATATCATTGAAGGGCATTTATGTCTTATCATGTCGGGCTGCTCCCTAGGCTATAAATAGCCGCCCCCTACAACCACTAGCCGGTTGGCTGCTCCGAGAGAAACTGACACTTGTCATTTGAGAGCAACCCATCCTCCGAGGACATTGAGCGAAAATCATCAAGTGAGGAAAAACCCAAAACCCAAACACCTACAAACCCCAAGTGATTGAGCATCACTGAAGAGATTGATCCTGCGTGGATCCGACGCTTGTTACCTTTGAAGACTGTGCTTCTTCTAGACAGTTAGGCGTCATGGTCTAGAGCATCCAAGAGGAATTGTGGATCACCGAGTGACCAAGTTTGTGAAGGTTCGGAAGTCACCTGAAGACTTACCACGAGTGATTGGGCGAGGTCTGTGTGACCTTAGCTCAAGGAGAATACGGTGAGGACTTGGTGTCCTGAGCTGCATGCTCAGGACTGGGTGTCCGGGACTGTGTGTCCTCGAGTTTAAATACTCAGCCGCTCCAACCAGACGTACAACTGAGACAACAGTTGGAACTGGTCTACCAAATCATTGTCTTCACCAAGCTTACTGGTTCTATTCCCTCAATTTGTTCATTTCCTCATAATCATGTTGTATGTTTGTTCATATCTATGTTTGAAGACTTTGACTGAAGACTTTCTCAATTTCCTCAGTTCAATTTCTTTGGTCTGTTTGTCTTCATCATGTGCTTACGCTACCTGTACTCTGTACCTGTCTTCATTTCATCATGATGACCATGCTTGTATTCTGTTATCTTTACTTTTGAGTACTTATTCCACTGCTAGTAGTTCTTCGCTAAGGAATTTCCTCACCGGCAAATTACTCAGTGAAGAATTTCATAAAAATCGCCTATTCACCCCCCCCTCTAGTCGATATAACGCACTTTCACCTGCCGCATTGTGTGATGATGGTATGGGCTCCGACGCCCCGTCATCGGACTGGTATAGCAATCTGTGCTTTGGGTAGCCTTTGGCTAGGCTACTAAGGCCGTATTCTTCGGCGACCAGGACTTCGGTCCATCTGTCGTTGAGTAGGTCTTGTTCAGCTTGAAGCTGCTGCTGCTTCTTTTTCAGGCTCCTTGCCGTAGCTATCAGCCTGCACTTGAAGCGCTCCTGCTCGAGGGGCTCTTCGGGTACGATGAAGTCTTTGTCGCCGAGGCTTACCTCATCTTCAGAGAGCGGAAGGTAGTTGTCGTCCTCCGAACCGTCGCTGGGCAGGGCCTGTTCATCGGGACTGGCTTGCCCGTTTTCCTGTGCCTCCTGCTCGGATGTTGCTCCCACAGGGTCTTCATTGTTTTTGGCGCCGTCCGAAGTACTATTTTTTGTGAGGCGCGGACTAGCGAGATGCTAATTCGTGCGTGTAGATGGCCCGATCTTTCACGACGATGCTTTGATCCACAGTTTGTCCCCTTGTTCCTCCTCGCAACCTTCAAGATAATTTTCACCTGTGTACGAAAATACACAAACGAAAATAATGACCCCCTCGGATCCGCACGTAGGCATCGATGTGATGATCAACCCTCTGTCGCTAGTAAATTTCCATCATGGAAAAATCACAGATAATACACAAGATATGATCGCCCGTAACTCGGATATTTTTCTGTATATCTCATACTTGAAAATAAATTCAAAACTGATCCCTCCATCGGCCGTGGCCGAGCCCTTTTTATAGGCAACGCAAACTTGTGAAACAAAATCTTCTATAGCCAACTAACTAAGGATTTAACTAATTAATTATCCGGTCACATTGATTACCTTCCAACTAACCTTGACTCAAAACGTGTATGTAACTGGTAGTACAACTTGACCCTCACGGCTACCACGTACAAGGAAAACTACAAGTCTATGAAATTCACGTGACCTGCCTCTATAGATAAATATACTTGATTAAATAAAACATGGAAACTTATCCTTAACAGATCCCATCAAATATATTGGCTTGCATGGATTTTAAAAAGGAAGCTGCTGATCCTGATCTTCTCTGGAGGTGTACGAAATGTAGGAATTACATCTTCTTGCCTCGGTACCTCATTAGCATCCGATCTGAATCTTTTGTTGTATATTCTTCTTGGTACATGCACGGTATGATGAGAATCAACATGTACTAATTCCTTCTCAAATACAGGAGCAATTTTTGGTCGACAAAACTGACGCACACGACCTTCATTTCCTTGACATACTTTGGTCGCATGCTTTTCATTATTTTTCGCAACTTTTTCATGACTTGACTCATTAAGTGCCTCAGGTTCAGTAGGATTATCGATCAATGGTGTCATGCCCGCATCATCCTCCCTTCCTTGAAGATAAACCGTCCTCGGTTTCAAGTCTATTTTTTGTACAATCTTCCTTTCTGGAACTTGCATCTCTATGATGATTGCACTGTCTGCTATTGGTTTCAACACGTGCTTTCTTCCATCATGCTTGAACGTGTATGTGTTGGATCTTCCAGCATGGACTGCATCATGATCATACTGCCATGGTCTTGCCAACAACAGCTGACACGTATCCATCGGCACAACATCATAGTCCACCTTATCAATATAATCTCCAACTGCAAACTTCACACGTACCTTATGTGTGATCTTTAATTTTCCGGAGTTGTATAGCCACTCTACATGGTGCGGTTGTGGGTGTCGCCACATGGACAAACCCAATGCCTGCACAAGATCTTTGCTAATGACATTCGTAAAGCTACCACCATCAATTATCAACTTGCAAGCATGATTGTTGATCTTACACTGTGTTTTAAAAACACTCCATCGCTGCCCTTTAGGATCACCATCCTCCTGCACCTTCTTCACTAATAGATTTAGACCCTTCATCGGTGCATCAATTTCTTCTACCGCTTCTCTTCTTTTTCGCAAACGATCTTTCCAATCAGCAGCGAACACATCCATTGGCACGGGAATAAAACAAATTTGTTTGCCCTTCCGTGATAAAGAATAACTATTTTTCTTGACATCCCGAACAGCCCCAACAAGCTTGCACCATGGGTCCCCAAGTAGCAGATGGCACGACACCATGGACACAGGACAAACATGAAAAAATTCCGCACAACAATATTTTCCCAAATAAAAAATTAGCAAAATCTGATGCGTAATTTTGATTTCTGAAGGAAATATGCCCTAGAGGCAATAATAATGTTATTATTTTATTTCCTTATATCATGATAAATGTTTATTATTCATGCTAGAATTGTATTATCCGGAAACATAATACTTGTGTGAATACATAGACAAACTAAACGTCACTAGTATGCCTCTACTTGACTAGCTCGTTAATCAAAGATGGTTATGTTTCCTAAGCATAGACATGTGTTGTCATTTGATCAACGGGATCACATTATTAGAAGAATGATGTGATTGACATGACCCATTCCATTAGCTTAGCACCCGATCGTCTAGTATGTTGCTATTGCTTTCTTCATGACTTATACATGTTCCTATGACTATGAGATTATGCAACCCCCGTTTGCCGGAGGAACACTTTGTGTGCTACCAAACGTCACAACGTAACTGGGTGATTATAAAGGAGCTCTACAGGTGTCTCCAAAGGTAAATGTTGGGTTGGCGTATTTCGAGATTAGGATTTGTCACTCCGATTGTCGGAGAGGTATCTCTGGGCCTCTCGGTAATGCACATCACACAAGCCTTGCAAGCATTGCTACTAATGAGTTAGTTGCGAGATGATGTATTACAAAACGAGTAAAGAGACTTGCCGGTAACGAGATTGAACTAGGTATTGAGATACCGACGATCGAATCTCGGGCAAGTAACATACCGATGACAAAGGGAACAACATATGTTGTTATGCGGTCTGACCGATAAAGATCTTCATAGAATATGTAGGAGCCAATATGAGCATCCAGGTTCCGCTATTGGTTATTAACCGGAGACGTGTCTCGGTCATGTCTACATTGTTCTCGAACCCGTAGGGTCCGCACGCTTAAGGTTTCGATGACAGTGATATTATGAGTTTATGAGTTTTGATGTACCGAAGTTAGTTCGGAGTCCCGGATGTGATCATGGACATAACGAGGAGTCTCAAAATGGTCGAGACATAAAGATTGATATATTGGACAGCTATATTCGGACATCGGAAGTGTTCTGGGTGATTTCGGAGAAAACCAGAGAGCCGGAGGGTTACCGGAACCCTACCGGGAGAAGTAATGGGCCATATGGGCCTTAGTGGAGAGAGAGAAGGGTGCCAGGGTGGGCCGCACGCCTCCTCCCCCCTTGGTCCGAATTGGACTAGGAGAGGGGGGGCGGCGCCCCCCTTTCCTTCTCCTTCCCCACTTCCTTCCCCCTCCTAGTAGGAGTCCTACTCCTACTAGGAGGAGGACTCCTCCTGGAGCGCCAATAGGGGCCGGCTGGCCTCCTCCCCTTGCTCCTTTATATACGGGGGCATGGGGCACCCCTAGACACACAAGTTGATCCACGTGATCGTTTTCTTAGCCGTGTGCGGTGCCCCCTTCCACCATAATCCTCGATAATATTGTAGCGGTGCTTAGGAGAAGCCCTGCGACGGTAGAACATCAAGATCGTCACCACGCCGTCGTGCTGACGGAACTCTTCCCCGACGCTTTGCTAGATCGGAGTCCGGGGATCGTCATCGAGCTGAACGTGTGCTAAAACTCGGAGGTGCCGTAGTTTCGGTGCTTGATCGGTCGGGCCGTGAAGACGTACGACTACATCAACCGCGTTGTGCTAACGCTTCCGCTGTCGGTCTACAAGGGTACGTAGATCACACTCTCCCCTTGTTGCTATGCATCACCATGATCTTGCGTGTGCGTAGGAATTTTTTTGAAATTATTACGTTCCCCAACAGTGGTATCAGAGCCTAGGTTTTATGTGTTGATGTTATATGCACGAGTAGAACACAAGTGAGTTGTGGGCGATATAAGTCATACTGCTTACCAGCATGTCATACTTTGGTTCGGCGGTATTGTTGGACGAAGCGGCCCGGACCGACATTACGCGTACGCTTACGCGAGACCGGTTCTCCCGATGTGCTTTGCACAAAGGTGGCTAGCGGGTGTCAGTTTCTCCAACTTTAGTTGAACCGAGTGTGGCTACGCCCGGTCCTTGCAAAGGTTAAAACAGCACCAACTTGACAAACTATCGTTGTGGTTTTGATGCGTAGGTAAGATTGTTTCTTGCTTAAGCCCGTAGCAGCCACATAAAACTTGCAACAACAAAGTAGAGGACGTCTAACTTGTTTTTGCAGGGCATGTTGTGATGTGATATGGTCAAGAC
Source organism: Triticum aestivum (assembly GCF_018294505.1). Classification (NCBI taxonomy): domain Eukaryota; kingdom Viridiplantae; phylum Streptophyta; class Magnoliopsida; order Poales; family Poaceae; genus Triticum; species Triticum aestivum. Next base: position 511,404,931 of record NC_057803.1, read on the forward strand.
ATGATGCTAAATTTTATTGTATGAGATGATCATGTTTTGTAACCAAGTTATCGGCAACTGGCAGGAGCCATATGGTTGTCGCTTTATTGTATGCAATGCAACTGCGCTGTAATGCTTTACTTTATCACTAAACGGTAGCGATAGTCGTGGAAGCATAAGATTGGCGAGACGACAACGATGCTACGATGATGATGAAGGTGTCGCGCCGGTGACGATGGTGATCATGACGGTACTTCGGAGATGGAGATCACAAGTACAAGAAGATGATGGCCATATCATATCACTTATATTGATTGCATGTGATGTTTATCTTTTATGCATCTTATCTTGCTTTGATTGACGGTAGCATTATAAGATGATCTCTCACTAATTATCAAGAAGTGTTCTCCCTGAGTATGCACCGTTGCGGAAGTTCTTCGTGCTGAGACACCACGTGATGATCGGGTGTGATAGGCTCTACGTTCAAATACAACGGGTGTAAAACAGTTGCACACGCGGAATACTCAGGTTATACTTGACGAGCCAAGCATATACAGATATGGCCTCGGAACACGGAGACCGAAAGGTCGAACGTGAATCATATAGTAGATATGATCAACATAGTGATGTTCACCAATGAAACTACTCCATCTCACGTGATGATCGGACATGGTTTAGTTGATTTGGATCATGTAATCACTTAGAGGAATAGAGGGATGTCTATCTAAGTGGGAGTTCTTTAGTAATATGATTAATTGAACCTAAATTTATCATGAACTTAGTACCTGATAGTATCTTGCTTGTTTATGTTTGATTGTAGATAGATGGCCCATGATGTTGTTCCGTTGAATTTTAATGCGTTCCTTGAGAAAGCAAAGTTGAAAGATGATGGTAGCAATTACACGGACTGGGTCCGTAACTTGAGGATTATCCTCATTGATGCACAGAAGAATTACGTCGTGGAAGCACCGCTGGGTGCCAGGCCTGCTGCTGGAGCAACACCAGATGTTATGAACGTCTGGCAGAGCAAAGCTGATGACTACTCGATAGTTCAGTGTGCCATGCTTTACGGCTTAGAATCGGGAATTCAACGACGTTTTGAACGTCATGGAGCATATGAGATGTTCCAGGAGTTGGAGTTAATATTTTAAGCAAATGCCCGGATTAAGAGATATGAAGTCTCCAATAAGTTCTATAGCTGCAAGATGGAGGAGAACAGTTCTGTCAGTGAGCATATACTCAAAATGTCTGGGTATAATAATCACTTGATTCAATTGGGAGTTAATCTTCCAGATGATTGCGTCATTGACAGAATTCTCCAATCACTGCCACCAAGCTACAAGAGCTTTGTGATGAACTATAATATGCAAGGGATGAATAAGACTATTCCCGAGCTCTTCGCAATGCTGAAAGCTGCGGAGGTAGAAATCAAGAAGGAGCATCAAGTGTTGATGGTCAACAAGACCACTAGTTTCAAGAAAAAGGGCAAAGGCAAGAAGAAGGGGAACTTCAAAAGGAACACCAAGCAAGTTGCTACTCAAGAGAAGAAACCCAAACCTGGACCTAAGCCTGAAACTGAGTGCTTCTACTGCAAGCAGACTAGTCACTGGAAGCGGAACTACCCCAAGTATTTGGCGGATAAGAAGGATGGCAAGGTGAACAAAGGTATATGTGATATACATGTTATTGATGTGTACCATACTAATGCTCGTAGTAGCACCTTGGTATTTGATACTGGTTCGCTTGCTAATATTTGCAACTCGAAACAGGGACTACGGATTAAGCGAAGATTGGCTAAGGACAAGGTGACGATGCGCGTGGGAAATGGTTCCAAAGTCGATGTGATCGCAGTCGGCACGCTACCTCTACATCTACCTTCGGGATTAGTATTAGACCTAAATAATTGTTATTTGGTGCCAGTGTTAAGCATGAACATTATATCTGGATCTTGTTTGATGCAAAACGGTTATTCATTTAAATCAGAGAATAATGGTTGTTCTATTTATATGAGTAATATCTTTTATGGTCATGCACCCTTAAAGAGTGGTCTATTCTTATTGAATCTCGATAGTAGTGACACACATATTCATAATGTTGGAGCCAAAAGATGCAGAGTTGATAATGATAGTGCAACTTATTTGTGGCACTGCCGTTTGGGTCATATCGGTGTAAAGCGCATGAAGAAACTCCATACTGATGGGCTTTTGGAACCACTTGATTATGAATCACTTGGTACTTGCGAACCGTGCCTTATGGGTAAGATGACAAAAACACTGTTCTCCGGTACTATGGAGAGAGCAACAGATTTGTTGGAAATCATACATACAGATGTATGTGGTCCGATGAATGTTGAGGCTCGTGGCGGATATCGTTATTTTCTCACCTTCACAGATGACTTAAGCAGATATGGGTATATCTACTTAATGAAACATAAGTCTGAAACATTTGAAAAGTTCAAAGAATTTCAGAATGAAGTTGAAAATCATCGTCACAAGAAAATAAAATTCCTACGATCTGATCGTGGAGGAGAATATTTGAGTTACGAGTTTGGTGTACATTTGAAACAATGCGGAATAGTTTCGCAACTCACGCCACCCGAAACACCACAGCGTAATGGTGTGTCTGAACGTCGTAATCGTACTTTACTAGATATGGTGCGATCTATGATGTCTCTTACTGATTTACCGCTATCGTTTTGGGGTTATGCTCTAGAGACGGCCGCATTCACATTAAATAGGGCACCATCAAAATCCGTTGAGACAACGCCTTATGAACTGTGGTTTGGCAAGAAACCAAAGTTGTCGTTTCTGAAAGTTTGGGGTTGCGATGCTTATGTGAAAAAGCTTCAACCTGATAAGCTCGAACCCAAATCGGAGAAATGTGTCTTCATAGGATATCCAAAGGAAACTATTGGATACACCTTCTATCACAGATCCGAAGGCAAAACCTTTGTTGCTAAATTCGGAAACTTTCTAGAGAAGGAGTTTCTCTCGAAAGAAGTGAGTGGGAGGAAAGTAGAACTTGATGAGGTAACTGTACCTGCTCCCTTATTGGAAAGTAGTACATCACAGAAACCAGTTTTTGTGACACCTACACCAATTAGTGAGGAAGCTAATGATGATGATCATGAAGCTTCAGAACAAGATACTACCAAACCTCGTAGATCAACCAAAGTAAGATCCGCACCAGAATGGTACGGCAATCCTGTTCTGGAAGTCATGCTACTAGATCATGATGAACCTACGAACTATGGAGAAGCGATGATCAGCCCAGATTGCGCAAAATGGCTTGAAGCCATGAAATCTGAGATGGGATCCATGTATGAGAACAAAGTATGGACTTTGGTTGACTTGCCCAATGATCGGCAAGCAATTGAGAATAAATGGATCTTTAAGAAGAAGACTGACGCTGACGGTAATGTTACTGTCTACAAAGCTCGACTTGTCGCAAAAGGTTTTCGACAAGTTCAAGGGATTGACTACGATGAGACCTTCTCACCCGTAGCGATGCTTAAGTCTGTCCGAATCATGTTAGCAATTGCCGCATTTTATGATTATGAAATTTGGCAGATGGATGTCAAAACTGCATTCCTGAATGGATTTCTGCAAGAAGAGTTGTATATGATGCAACCGGAAGGTTTTGTCGATCCAAAGGGAGCTAACAAAGTGTGCAAGCTCCAGCGATCCATTTATGTACTGGTGCAAGCCTCTCGGAGTTGGAATAAACACTTTGATAGTGTGATCAAAGCATTTGGTTTTGTACAGACTTTTGGAGAAGCCTGTATTTACAAGAAAGTGAGTGGGAGCTCTGTAGCATTTCTGATATTATATGTAGATGGCATATTACTAATCGGAAATGATATAGGATTTCTGGATAGAATAAAGGGATACTTGAATAAGAGTTTTTCAATGAAAGACCTCGGTGAAGCTGCTTACATATTGGGCATTAAGATCTATAGAGACAGATCAAGATGCTTAATTGGACTTTCACAAAGCACATACCTTGACAAAGTTTTGAAAAAGTTCAAAATGGATCAAGCAAAGAAAGGATTCTTGCCTGTGTTACAAGGTGTGAAATTGAGTAAGACTCAAGGCCCGACCAATGCAAAAGATAGAGAGAAAATGAAAGATGTTCCCTATGCTTCAGCCATAGGCTCTATCATGTATGCAATGCTGTGTACCAGACCTGATGTGTGTCTTGCTATAAGTCTAGCAGGGAGGTACCAAAGTAATCCAGGAGTGGATCACTGGATAGCGGTCAAGAACATCCTGAAATACCTGAAAAGGACTAAGGATATGTTTCTCATATATGGAGGTGACAAAGAGCTCATCGTAAATGGTTACGTTGATGCAAGCTTTGACACTGATCCGGACGATTCTAAATCGCAAACCGGATACGTGTTTACATTAAATGGTGGAGCTGTCAGTTGGTGCAATTCTAAACAAAGCGTTGTGGCAGGATCTACATGTGAAGCGGAGTACATAGCTGCTTCAGAAGCAACAAACGAAGGAGTCTGGATGAAGGAGTTCATATCCGATCTAGGTGTCATACCTAGTGCATCGGGTCCAATGAAAATCTTTTGTGACAATACTGGTGCAATTGCCTTGGCAAAGGAATCCAGATCTCACAAGAGAACCAAGCACATCAAGAGACGCTTCAGTTCCATCCGGGATCTAGTCCAGGTGGGAGACATAGAGATTTGCAAGATACATACGGATCTGAATGTAGCAGACCCATTGACTAAGCCTCTTCCACGAGCAAAACATGATCAGCACCAATGCTCCATGGGTGTTAGAATCATTACAGTGTAATCCAGATTATTGACTCTAGTGCAAGTGGGAGACTGAAGAAAATATGCCCTAGAGGCAATAATAATGTTATTATTTTATTTCCTTATATCATGATAAATGTTTATTATTCATGCTAGAATTGTATTATCCGAAAACATAATACTTGTGTGAATACATAGACAAACTAAACGTCACTAGTATGCCTCTACTTGACTAGCTCGTTAATCAAATACGGTTATGTTTCCTAAGCATAGACATGTGTTGTCATTTGATCAACGGGATCACATTATTAGAAGAATGATGCGATTGACATGACCCATTCCATTAGCTTAGCATCCGATCGTTTAGCATGTTGCTATTGCTTTCTTCATGACTTATACATGTTCCTATGACTATGAGATTATGCAACTCCCGTTTGCTGGAGGAACACTTTGTGTGCTACCAAACGTCACAATGTAACTGGGTGATTATAAAGGAGCTCTACAGGTGTCTCCAAAGGTAAATGTTGGGTTGGCGTATTTCGAGATTAGGATTTGTCACTCCGATTGTCGAAGAGGTATCTCTGGGCCCTCTCGGTAATGCACATCACACAAGCCTTGCAAGAATTGCTACTAATGAGTTAGTTGCGAGATGATGTATTATGAAACGAGTAAAGAGACTTGCCGGTAACGAGATTGAACTAGGTATTGAGATACCGACGATCGAATCTCGGGCAAGTAACATACCGATGACAAAGGGAACAACGTATGTTGTTATGCGGTCTGACCGATGAAGATCTTCGTAGAATATGTAGGAGCCAATATGAGCATCCAGGTTCCACTATTGGTTATTGACCAGAGACGTGTCTCGGTCATGTCTACATTGTTCTCGAACCCATAGGGTCCGCACGCTTAAGGTTTCGATGACAGTTATATTATGAGTTTATGAGTTTTGATGTACCGAAGTTAGTTTGGAGTCCCGGATGTGATCATGGACATAACGAGGAGTCTCGAAATGGTCGAGACATAAAGATTGATATATTGGACGGCTATATTCGGACATCGGAAGTGTTCCGGGTGATTTCGGAGAAAACCGGAGAGCCGGAGGGTTACCGGAACCCTACAGGGAGAAGTAATGGGCCATATGGGCCTTAGTGGAGAGAGAGAAGGGCGCCAGGGTGGGCCGCGCGCCTCCTCCCCCCCTTGGTCCGAATTGGACTAGGAGAGGGGGGGCGGCGCCCCCCTTTCCTTCTCCTTCCCCACTTCCTTCCCCCTCCTAGTAGGAGTCCTACTCCTACTAGGAGGAGGACTCCTCCTGGCGCGCCAATAGGGGCCGGCCGGCCTCCTCCCCTTGCTCCTTTATATACGGGGGCAGGGGCACCCCTAGACACAGAAGTTGATCCACGTGATCATTTTCTTAGCCGTGTGCGGTGCCCCCTTCCACCATAATCCTCGATAATATTGTAGCGGTGCTTAGGCGAAGCCCTGCGACGGTAGAACATCAAGATCGTCACCACGCCGTCGTTCTGACGGAACTCTTCGCCGACGCTTTGCTGGATCGGAGTCCGGGGATCGTCATCGAGCTGAACATGTGCTAAAACTCGGAGATGCCGTAGTTTCGGTGCTTGATCGGTCGGGTCGTGAAGACGTACGACTACATCAACCGCGTTGTGCTAACGCTTCCGCTGTCGGTCTACAAGGGTACGTAGATCACACTCTCCCCTTGTTTCTATGCATCACCATGATCTTGCGTGTGCGTAGGAAATTTTCTGAAATTACTATGTTCCCCATCAATTTCACCTTTGAACCACTTCAGCGTGTACGGTCTTTCAAGAGGCGCCATCTTCAGCCCCAATTTTTCCACCACCTCGATGCTCACCATATTGACTGCGGTACTCTCATCGATTGTCAGGTTGAGACGTCGTTCATTCACGATGCAACGAGTGTGAAAAAGAGTGACCTCGCCAATGCCTTGCTCCTCCATCAATATGTTCCTGCTCAACATGTTCATGCTTGACTCCGCAGATGATATTACAATCGGAGTCGCCGTGACTAACCTTTGCTCTGAATACCACTTGATGAGGCGCGGACTAGCGAGATGCTAATTCGCTCGTGTAGATGGCCCGATCTTTCACGGCGATGCTTTGATCCACAGTTTGTCCCCTTGTTCCTCCTCGCAACCTTCAAGATAATTTTCACCTGTGTACAAAAATACACAAATGAAAATAATGACCCCCTTGGATCAGCACGTAGGCATCGATGTGATGATCAACCCTCCGTCGCTAGTAAATTTCCATGATGGAAAAATCACAGATAATACACAAGATATGGCCACACGTAACTCGAACGTTTTTCTGTACTAGTGAATGTGCACGTGCAATGCACGTTAATATTTAGGCAATATATTAATTGCACGTGGATATTAGGTATGCTATTATTTGTGTGATAGTTCTATGATTAGTGCAATATTTGGTATGATATTAATTGCACGTTAAACATGTTGAACACTCGGCATTGGAGCAGTGTAGGTCGTTGGATTGACCCGATTTGATGGTCGAGATTAGTTGGATCTGTCCCTTTGGGTCTTTTTATATTGGTATAGATATAGATATCTCATATTTGAAAATAAAACTCAAAACTGATCCCTCCATCGGCCGTGGCCGAGCCTTTTTATAGACGACGCAAACTTGTGAAACGGACTCTTCTATAACTAACTAACTAAGGATTTAACTAATTAATTATCCGACCACATTGATTACCTTCCAACTAACCTTGACTCAAAACGTGTACGTAACTAGTAGTACAACTTGACCCTCACGGCTGCCACGTACAAGGAAAACTACAAGTCTATGGAATTCACGTGACCTGCCTCTACAGATAAATATACTTGATTAAATAAAACATGGAAACTTATCCTTAACAGATCCATCACTATAAAAAAATACACATCCGTGACATTTTGGGCTGAACAAAAAAAATTTCTGTCATACATATGACACTTCTATGACGATAATTATGACAAAACCCGGTATCATCATAGATGTGGTGGGCTCTTACTTCTATGACAAAAAATCATGACAGAAAATGGGCGTTTCGTCCTGGGCGGGCCGGAGACGCAGCTGCATGACATTCTTTGGGCCGTCCATAACGGAAAAAACCGTGGTAGAAGCGAGGGGGAGGAAAATTTCGGGGAGTTCCCGGTTACGGTGGGAGGTCGGGGGCCGAGCGATGCGCGTTTTTCTCATACACGTACGCGCGTGTGTGCGAGGCGTTGGCTCTAACTAAACCCGAGCGAGGCATTGGGCTCTAACTGAACCCGAGCGATTGCACTGCAGGCTACACGTTAGTGAACCCGAGCGATCAATCGATGGCTGTTAACTGAACCCGATCGAGCGATTCCTTGGCTACTGCTGCTAACTGAAGCCGGTCGATGGGATGAACAGTGAGCGTTGCCGGGGGGCGTTGGATGAACAGTGAGCGGTGGCATTGCCTCTGGATGAACAGGACCCCGTGGTGTGATGGAGGGCTGGATGAACAGTAGATGGTGGAGGGGTGCCCGTGGAGGGGTGGATGAACAGGACCCCATGGTGTGGAGGGCAGGATGAACAGTAGACGATGGAGGGGTGCCCGTGGAGGGGTGGTTGAACAGGACCCCGTGGTGTGGAGGGCTAGATGAGCAGTAGACGGTGGAGGGGTGGTTGAACAGTAGTCGGTGGAGTAGCGCGCGGTGGAGGCTGGATGAACAGGAGCCCGTGGAGGCTGGAGGAGGTCGATAGTGGATGAACAGTAGCTCGTGGAGGCTGGAGGGGGTCGATGGTGGAGATGAACAGTATCCCGTGGAGTCCCGTTTTGTGGTACGCCACACCCCTCCTGATGAACAGGACCCCCGTTTCGACCGTAGCGCTCCAACACAAGTCCGTTTCCTCCGCTTTGCGGTACGCCACACCCCTCCCGATCAACAGGACACCCGTTTCGACCGTAGGAGGTCTGTTTCCTCCATATTGCGGTACGCCACACCCCTCCCGATCAACAGGACCCCGTTTCGACCGTAGGAGGTCCGTTTCCTCCGTTTTGCGGTACGCCACACCCCTCCCGATCAACATGACCCCTATTTCGAGCGTAGGGGGTCTGTTTCCTCCGTTGTGCGGTACGCTAGGCCTTGTTTTCATCACCTCTTCCGTCCAAGCCCTCCCGATGAACACGACCATGCATTCCGTTCCGACCCATGAACACGACGACGACGCTGTTTCTCCGTTCCGACCCAGTCATGTACAAGAGCCCTCGCCGTATGTATGCGCGAGTAGGCGTTCGAGACCCCGCCCGTATGTACACATACGTGGCCATATTTTCTTTCTTGCACCCTGGCCGATGTACGTACGTGTACATGCTACGTGCGCGCCTCTACTACGACACATGCGCGCCTCTACTAAGACACGTGCGCGCCTCTACATCGACCAGTATGTACGTACACGTTTGCGACCAGAATGTCAATGCTACGTATGCTTCGACCAGGTGGGTTCCGACTGTCATGCACTTCCTTGCATGCGAAGATGTAGCTGGTGGGTCCCAGCAATCAGGGGGGGAATCATTTTTTTTTTGCCCGGACGCACTTCCTTGCGTGCGAAGATGTAGCTGGTGGGTCCTAGTAGTCGGGGGGCTGGTGGATCCCAGCAGTCAGGGGGCGAATCGTTTTGGTTTTTTTTTCCCGGATGCACTTCCTTGCGTGCGAAGATGTAGCTGGTGGGTCCCAGCAGTCAGGGGGCGAATCGTTTTTTTTGCCCGACGCACTTCCTTGCGTGCGAAGGTGTAGCTGGTGGGTCCCAGCAGTCAGGGGGGGAACGTTTTTTTTTTTGCAAAATACGGTGGCCCGTCCGGTGGGCCCCTGCTGTCAGGTGGAGGAATCATTATTTTCCGCGTAATAAGGAGGCACTTGCTGCTGCCGTGGACCCAGCTGTCAGCCTCTCCATGTACAGTCCATGTCCGATGGAAGTCGTTCCTTGACCACGTTGACCACACCGCGCCGAGAGCATCGGGCGGTGGACGACAGCGAGGCCTAGGAAGGGGAGGACACGAAGGCAGGGACGACTCGGCAGTTGTTTCCCACGCGGAGGGGAGTACGACTGTACGAGGGTTTACTGGTTCGTCTGTCGTCGCCGGAGAATAACAGCAGGTGTGGGTGAGTAGAGGGATGGCTAGGCCAGCGATGGGAGTACGGTCGGGCGGTGAGGCCTGCGCGGCAGCACAGCCGGCCGCGGGAGGAGGGAGCAGGCAGTCCCGCCGGTGCTTGTTTGAGCGGCTGGAGCAGAAAGAGCAGAGATTGAAGAAGCACGACGGCCGTTGGATGGACATCCAACAGTCAGTGCTTGTGCGTCAACCTTTTTTTAGGAAAGCCTCAAATCTGTGGAAAACAGCATATAGCCCATCTGCCATTATTTCTAATAATTTACAGCCCATTTGCTAATTCTTAAGGTTTTCTTTGGAGCCCATATTCTTTTTGTTAGCATTACAGCCCATATTGTGGCAATGGTTAAAAAATTATACGAAATTTTGCATATTTCGGTGCGGTTCGAACTATTTTTAATCCCGAAATTTCAACTCACATTCAAACTGATTTTAAAAATAAATGTATATCAATATAAAATCCAACAAATTCTCCACGCATAAAAATTAATGTCATTTAAAATCTTGAAATGAAAAAAAAGATATTTGAAACTAATTGCCGGTTTGATGCGTTTTTAAAAATGTACAACCCATTTCTCATTACTGATGGGCCATTTTCTCGGCCAGACGAATAAAAGCTCTCCTTGTCTTGAAAGATTTGCAGCCCAACAGGCCTGACAAAGCGACTTACTTGGCAAATCACAAAAAAACTGGGCTGTGGCCGTGGACCCAGCTGTCAGCCTCTCCACGTACAGTACTCTTCCGATGGAAGTCGTTCCTTGACCACGCCGCGCGGAGAGCACCACGGCGGTGGATGACGGTGAGGCCTAGGAAGGGGATGACGCGGCAGTGGAAGCCCGCGCGGAGAGGACTACGAAGGTTCACTGGTTCGGCTGCGGTGTGAGGCTGCCGTCGCCGCAGGGCCTGGCCGGCGGTGGGAATAGTAGGGGCGGTGAGGCCTCTGCGGCAGCACAGCCGGCCACGGGAGGCAGGAGCATGCGGCACGACCGGCGCTACTTTGGGCGGCTGGAGCAAGAAGACCAGAGGTTGAAGAAGCACGACGGCCGTTGGATGGACATCGTACGGTCACTGGAGCTAGAATCGTTCATATTGACTAAGTTGACAAACCCTTCGTCCCCGTCAACTTAGTAGGCCCACAAGTCAGCCTCCCAGCAAGGTGGGTCCTAGCTAGCTGGGGTAGTATTCATTTTTTATGCGTAATAAGGAGGCACTTCCGGTGGGTCCGAGCTGACAGCGGGGGGAATGTTTTTTTCGCGAAATACGGTGGCCCGTCCGGTGGGTCCCAGCAGTCAGGGGGAAACGATTTTTTTCACAAAATAATGGTGGCCCGTCCGGTGGGTCCCTGCTGTCAGGTGGAGGAATAATTATTTTCCGCGTAATAAGGAGGCACTTCCTTGCGGCTGCCGTGGACCCGGCTGTCAGCTTCTCCATGTACAGTACTCTTCCGATGGAAGTCGGTCGTTGACCACATTGACCATGCCGCGCCGAGAGCACCACGGCGGTGGACGACGGCGAGGCCTAGGAAGGGGACGACGCGGAGCCGTGCAAGACGCGGCAGTGGATGCCCATGCAGAGAGAAGTACGAGCATTCACTGGTTCGGCTGCGGTGTGAGGCTGCCGTCGCTGCAGAATAACAGGGCGTGTGGGTGAGTGGGGGGATGGCCTGGCCAGTGGTGGGAGTAGTATGGGGCGGTGAGGCCTCCGCGGTAGCACAGCCGGCCACGGGAGGCAGGAGCAGGTGGCACGACCGGCGCTGCTTTGGGCAGCTGGAGCAAGAAGACCAGAGGTTGAAGAAGTACTATGGCCGTTGGATGGACATCATACGGTCACTGGAGTATTGAATAAGTTGACAAAGCTCTCTGTCCCTGTCAACTTAGTAGGCCCACAAGTCAGCCCAACAATATGGTGGGTCCCAGCTAGCAGGGGGTATTCATTTTTTTGGGCATAATAAGGAGGCACTTCCTTGCGTGCGAAGATATAGCTGGTGGGTCCGACCTGTCAGTGGGCGGAACGTTTTTTTCGCGAAATACAGAGGCCCTTCCTATGGGTCCTAGATGTCAGGTGGAGGAATCATTATTTTGTGCCTAATAAGGAGGCATTTCCTTGCGTGCGGTCGTGGACCCAGCTGTCAGCCTCTCCACGTACATTCCACTTCCGATGGATGTCGTTCATTGACCACGTTGACCAAGCCGCGCCGAGAGCACTAGGGCGGTGGACGACAGCGAGGCCTAGGAAGGGAACGACACGGAGTCAGGGAATACTTGGCAGTTGTTTCCCACGCGGAGGGGAGTACGACTGTACGAGGGTTTACTGGTTCGTCTGCCGTCGCCGGAGAATAACAGTAGGTGTGGGTGAGTAGAGGGATGGCTAGGCCAGCGATGGGAGTATGGTCGGGCGGTGAGGCCTGCGCGACAGCACAGCCGGCCACGCGGAGGAGGGAGCAGGCAGTCCCGCCGGCGCTTGTTTGAGCGGCTTGAGCATGAAGAGCAGAGATTGAAGAAGCACGACAGCCGTTGGATGGACATCCAACAGTCACTGCTCTCGTGTGTTGATAAGTTGACAGGGCGTTGCATGTGCGTCAACCTTTTTTTTATGAAAGCATACGCGTCAACCTGTAGTAGGCGCACAAGTCAGCCTCGAATCTGTGGAATACAGCATACAACCCATCTGCCATTATTTCTAATAATGTACAACCCATTTGCTAATTCTTAAGAATTTTTTTGGAGCCCATCTTCTTTTTGTTAGCATCACACCCCATATTGTGGCCACGGTTAAAAAGTATATGAAATTTTGCATATTTCGGTGTGGTCAACTATTTTTAATCCAGAAATATCGATTCACATTCAAACTATTTTGAAAAATAATTTATATAAATATAAAATCCAAATAATTGTCCATGCATAAAAATCAATGGAATTTAAGATCTTGTAATGAAAAAAATTGAAACTAATTCCCGGTTTGATGTGTTTTAAAAATGTACAGCCCATTTCTGGGCAAACCGAATGAAACTCTCCTCGTCTTGAAAGATTTGCAGCCCAGCAGGGCCGATAAAGCAAGTAGGCCTTGTTTTGGTATTTCTTTAAAAAAATAGAACTGGCTAGCCATTTTCAGCAAGAAAAAAACACAACTGGGCTCATGATGTGGTAAACATAAATAAAACCCTGGCTAGACGGGCCACAGCCCCCGCACAGCCCCGTTGTTACCCTGATTCGTCGCTAAAACTAGTATAAATAACAATTGCTTGTTCCTCAAAAAAAACTGCGCGACTTGCTGGGTCCCTGGTGTCAGCCGCTCGTAGTGTAATTCTCTCGTTTATTGACTACATTGACAATGGCGTGAGCCCCAGATGTCCACCTTCCCTATGAAAATTTAGAGCCCATTTGATGTGCTAGTTCGAAATAAGTTTGTGGGTGCTGGTGGGGGCTAATCACTTGGCTTCTGTAATGCACAGTGAGCTCAAGCAGCCGGCGAGAGTGATGTTATTTCCCTTGGTTTGGATTTGTTACAATATTTCACTCTAAATTAAACGAATGGCAAGCCATTTGCCTTGTTTCAAAGAAAATATGACAGTCACAGCCGAGTTGAAAAGGGCAGGAACATCTAACTCCAGCTTACAAACTGTACAAAAGCACGAGGGTTAATTGTTCATCAGGTTTACAAAAAAACCAGATTGAAAAGGGCAACAACATCTAACTCCAGCACTGTTTTCGGCAGTCACAGTCAAATGGATCGGTCAGGTCCATAGAATGAACATCCTGGGTCGTAAAATTTACTGGATTATGACCACAATATGTTGTAAATAGAAGCCCGACACGTTCAGAAGCTCTTTTGCCCACCTGAAACTCCTTTTTTTGCTCTTCGACATACCCATCCGTCAAAACCATGCTGCTGATAAACTTAAGCCTGATGGACAATAGTAACCTCGCATTCAGCAGGAAGAATGTGACAAATCTTGTGTTTGCACGGTTGGCTACATATCGTTCTAGCGTTATTGTCTTCAATCAAATCTCATGAGAAGTGAGAAAATCCCGATGCTTACGAATCCACCGATTGGTTATAACTTTCTTACCCGTCCTGTTGCCTAAATAGACATGAAGATTGAAAACAGTTAAGGTCTAAAAGAAGAGTGTCGAAAGAGCAACAGCTGAACGGTTAATTCTAGTACACTATATGCGGGCTTCCAATGTGCGTGAAATTATCACCTTTATATACAACTTCTCCAGACATGGAAAGCATTGCAGCAAGCCAATAATCTTGTTCAGATCAAAACTATTCATTTGGATATATAAGATCTTGACAGAATCCAGCACCATTGATAGGCCATCCATGGAGAAACTCTTCATTGAGCATAGAACATAATATTAGTACAAAATGTGTACTCCAAGATGATATATAAATTATGCGCAGAAATTTAAAATGCAGCTTATGGTTACAAGTGTAGATGATAATATAAAGTACCTGAAGAACTGTGGAGCCAAACACCATATTGAAATGAGCACAGAGATCATGTATTACACCCAAGGTCTCCAGTTTAGGCGCAGAGAGGACGGTTATTTGCAACGGTGAATAACTAGAATCAAGGATCAACCTTTGAAGTGAAGGGGCATCTTGGATGATGAGCTGCCTTCCGTCAAAAGAAATTCCAATTCTTACAAGGTTAGGCGACTTTATTTGGAGACAACCGATTCTAACTGTGAAAACAAGCACCAAGCACTCCAGCGCAGGGCAACTGGAGTGGATGATGTTGTGCAATGAGGCCTCCGATATACGAACCCGCACAAGTGAAAGTTTCTTGAGAAATGGGAGTCGAAGGTTTAGTACCAGATTGTCTGGTAGGTAGCACTGCGCAAAGGTGGCGGTGTGGAGAGAGGACGAAAACCCCGAGATGGACATCGGTGCTGAGGGCACAAGTTCATGGCGTTCGGTATGTGGTATGTGATTTCCAGGGGAATAGTAGAACTCAAGCAGCTGTAGTTCTGTGAATTCAGGGGATTCCAGCCAGGCGTCCACCGTGCAGGGCATGGTATGCTTGCTCGGGTAGCATGACGGGATGCAGAGGCTTTGAACGGAGCCCTGGTGGGAGGAGATGATGGCTCTGGGGATTTCAAAATCATTGAAGAGAGATAGCTGAAGACAGTCGAGATTAAGGGGAACGGCGCGCCATAGAGGGCGCCACCGAATTGAGAGGATTTGGGTGCGACAGCAATCCTTGGTGGGGAGAAGCGAGATGATCTCCCCAAGGATGGCGTCCGGGAGATCGCTGATGCGGTCCACCCGAGATTCTACGGGTTCTTGGGATCCGATGGGGGCGGGGTCGCCGCTTCTCCCCGCGCTGCCGGGTGCGGTATCTACAACAGGCGTCGCCGCTGGCGAGAGCCTCATCTTCTTGGCACTGGGGTCAGCCAACTCCATTTTCCTTGAGGGCTTCGCGTTGTGCTCATGGATTTGAGCAGAGTAACGAATGACAAGCCTAGTTGTAGTGCGAGCGAAGAAGAAGGGGAGTTGGGGGGTTTTCTGTAGGAGTGAGGAAGAAGGGGAGCTGGGGTTTTCTGTAGGAGCGAGGAGGAAGAAGAGCACCCAGGTTTTGGGGGGTGTGTGCTGGGTGTGGGTAGCGCATCTCATTCTGTAAATATATGGGCTTTTGAATTGATTTTACTATTTACTAGTGTGGATGGGCTGTTTTATCTTGGGACCCGAGAAACAATTACTACTAGTACAGTGGAGACACTCTACAGCTACCCAGAAAAACAATTACTACTAGTACAGTGGAGACACTCTACCGCTTCTGGCTCCTCCTAGGTCATTGAAACGTCTCCCTCTATTGAATGTCGTTATACTTTTGTTCACTGACATGCGGGCCATGCAGCACGCGGGCCCAAATGCCATCCACCAAATTAGAAGGCAGTATGCAGGCGGAGAGTCACCCCGGTCGTAGCGCGACAGTAACGAGCCGTCGTATCACAAAACCCCACCTCCCCGCAGTCTAAGTTTGACGGACGAAGCAACCATCATTTCACTCTTCGCAAAATCTCCTTTTCCCTCACCGTCTTCAAGAAAGGCAACACTTGCATCTGCCACTGTTCTTCTCTCCGAACGAAGGGAAGGTAAGCGGATCCGTGATGTTGGTATATTTTCATTCAGAGGAAAAAAAGAACTTTTGCAAAGCAGTAACCGATCATCACTCTCTTTTTTGTTTCATTATCATTGCGATTGTGTTTTCCTTTCAGTGGTCTCCTAGTATTCGTCAGTTTCATGATGGACCAAGGAGAACCAGGCAAAGATCTGCCGATATTGGAGCAGACGCGGGAGGCTGATCCCCACGAGACAGAGAGCTCCAAGAAGATGGAGGCAACCACCGAGGCGAACCCAGATACTGAGATGGTCAACGCCCCATTTGAGGTTACAGCCCCCGTGGCACTTCAGGAGCAGTTTTCCCCCTTCGAGGATGTGTCCCCCCCCCCCCCGCTGAGCTGCCCAAGGTGATTTCCTTCTTTGCCGATCTCGATTGTGGTTTTTCATCTAAGTATGTGGTGATTTTTTTAGAAAAGGAAGTATGTGGTGATTAATAATGCAAAATTTTATTAGCTTCGATGCCATGGTATACATAGTGGTTTAAATAACTTGTGTTTCTTATACTGAAAAGTAATTCAGAATTTGTTTCTGTTTCAATTAGAGCCCTGATGCAGACAAGGATTGTGTGGTTGTACATGTCACTCGCTATGAGGCGGACGACCTGAATGTACGCACTGGGAAAATAGAGTTCTTAGGCTGTTGGATCCTGGAAGCCATTTGCGGTTATACCAATGAAGAGTTGTATTCCAGCCTCACTGTTGTCAGGCGTGTTGTCCAGGGTGTACTGAAGCACAAGAAGTTCAAAGCTACTCCTTCGTTTGTGAGGAATACTGTTCTTGTCAAGCTTACGCAGGAAGATGATGTGGCATGCCTCCACAAACAAGTTTATCAGTGGCAAGGCCACAAGGTTGTCTTCATGAAGGTTCACAGGATTGAGCTACTGCAGGACGTCCTCGATGATGTTCATGGCAAGGTCCGTCTTGTGTCCAGCCCAAATTAGATCGAGGCATGAAATAGTTGCCCCAGCTAGTGTTTAATAGTAGTTTGGATTGTGTCTAATTATCCGAACCTTGCATGTTATCGACCCCTCTGGGGCTAGTACTCTGTTTGAATCCATCTATGGGAACTGCTGCTACTTTTGTGTGCTCGTGAATCATGTGAGAACCATCGTAATTGTTACCGAAACAGATGCGTCCTCACTAGTTTTTTCATGAATATGGCATGGTAAGACATAAGTTGTCATGGTTTATCATACGAGCAGTGTGTGTTTTGATGAAATAGAGCACTCGTTCGAGAACCATGCACCGACGTATACATAAGTACTTGTAAACACTATTGGTGCTACCCCACTTGTAAGCAGTTGTGCAAAACACGGCACATTGGCTCAGCTCGCTTCAACACTAGGCTATCGACCAGCTAACAATCAACAATCTGCTGTCTCACATATAAGCAATTATGTATCTTGTTATAGTGGTTCATGCAGTTAATTGAGGCCACAATGTAATAAATTCCAAACGTTCACACGCTAGTCCAGCGCTCATGTGGAACACTCACATTAAACTCGTCTTCATAAAAAACTTGAAAAGCATAAGTTCAGCAATTTTATACATGTCAATGATTCATAGAACATATGAAACATATACTAGTTCACAGCAAAAGACAAAGTTGTGAGAAGGTTTACAAATCAGGAAAAACAAGCAAGGCTTCTCTCTAAGCAAAGGGCCTCCCGGCAGGCTTAAATTTCCTGGAGTTCACTCTGGTTTTTTCTTGTTGCCACCATTCAGGGTTAGGTTCTCTCATTCCAGAATAACCAATTATAATTGTGGTCTCAGCTGGAATGCTGAACTGAACCATGCAGTGTACTAACCAGGTGAAATTCTTGTGCATTCCACTAAATTTAAGCACTGCTATTTGTAGAAATAAGTAGACCACAATGCCTCTTGTCCGCGCACGTGTCCAAAAACCTGCCGTGCAGCCGTGCCAGCTAGTCCTCGGTCCATGGATGAACTGGTAGAAAGTGCATTCCGGACTAGGATGTAGTTGTTTTCACTCGTCCCTGCACTGCAATCAGGAAGTAAAACGTATGAATCAGCTTCTTTTAGATTGCGTTGGCCATTCTACCTTAGTTACTACCAATGTAGGGATACCTTGAAGACGGGAGGTTAGACGACGGCAACGAGGGATAGCCATCTCATTTTGCGCAGTTGTACTAAAACTGAGGTGTGTGCTTTTGATTGCGCGGATAGAAACGATATAGAGACAGACATCCCGAAACGATATGGAGACAGACATCCCTGTTTGCGCAAATAAGAACTACGGTTATTTAAACAGTGACAGATATTACTACTTTCCCCCGTTTCCTCTTAGAACCAAGTCCTAGATTCATGCTACAGCTTTCCCACTTTCTTCCCTGTTTGAACCAATGCTTTGAGTCGACTGTATGAAATAGCTTTACTTCTAATAATAGTAGAAGTCTAGGTGGCTTTGGAACAGCGGACGGAAGTAGAAAAGGATCCACACGAAGGGAGCTGGGGCAGTAGAGCAAGGCAGGTTTCGAAGGAATATATACCTGAGGGTCGTCGGCATGTCGCAAAGACGGTGTCAGGAGGCCGCATCTTGGCCACAATACCGCAGGGAGGAAGAAGGGGTCGGAGGCCCTTGAGGGAGTCCTGGATTAGGGGGTGTTCGGATAGCCGGACTATACCTTCAGCCGGACTCCTGGACTATGAAGATACAAGATTGAAGACTTCGTCCCGTGTCCGGAAGGGACTTTCCTTGGCGTGGAAGGCAAGCTTGGCGATACGGATATTCAGATCTCCTACCATTGTAACCGACTCTATGTAACCCTAACCCTCTCCAGTGTCTATATAAACCGGAGGGTTTTAGTCCGTAGGACAACATACACATCAACAATCATACCATAGGCTAGCTTCTAGGGTTTAGCCTCTCTGATCTCGTGGTAGATCTACTCTTGTACTACCCATATCATCAATATTAATCAAGCAGGACGTAGGGTTTTACCTCCATCGAGAGGGCCCAAACCTGGGTAAAACTTCGTGTCCCTTGCCTCCTGTTACCATCCGGCCTAGACGCACAGTTCGGGACCCCCTACCCGAGATCCGCCGGTTTTGACACCGACATTGGTGCTTTCATTGAGAGTTCCTCTGTGTAGTTGCCATCAGGAAGGATGCCTCTCCCCGTCTTTAAAGACGGCACCATTGCTAAGGGAGCTTTGGCTGTCGGCCAAACCCTCCGGTTAGGTGGCTTTCTTATGACTGCCTGTTCGGCCTCTGCGCCGACGATGACCTCTCGAGCCATCGAAAACAATCTTCATGTCAACTCGGAACTTGCCGAGCAGTTAGATCCAATAGAGCTTTCCTCCATAAACGAGCTCTTGGATCGCTTCGCCGCCCTGGGAGTCGCTACGGATTACGACCAGATTGGGCCTAAAATCGATCTGAGAGAGATTAACTCTCCCCAAGCCACCCATCATGTTGTCGTGGTAGAGGGACAGTGCGGCGACCCCTCATCTATCTTAAGGACTCGCTACGTCCGGATTCCCGATCCCTCCAAGCCGGATGCCTGCGGAGGGGAGAATATCACTCAAGACCTGAACCTAGAATCAGGCGACGGACTGGATTTATTGGACGACATCCAAGAATCCAAATTTTCGAGTTCGGAAATTCCTCGGCCTCTGAGCCTCAGATGGGGTGAGGCTTCGGATTTAATTCCACCCACCCACCCGAACATTAGCGATTTATCCCAAATCAGGCAAGAGCCCGAAGAAACAATACATCATTACTGGGCTAGATTCCTCCTGGTTATGAACAGGATAAAGGGCTGCCGCGAGGAA
The DNA here is from genome assembly GCF_018294505.1 of Triticum aestivum. Taxonomy (NCBI): domain Eukaryota; kingdom Viridiplantae; phylum Streptophyta; class Magnoliopsida; order Poales; family Poaceae; genus Triticum; species Triticum aestivum. Next base: position 511,424,784 of record NC_057803.1, read on the forward strand.
GACGCAATTTCATTCTTCTGCAATAATTGCACGGACAAGGGAATACTCAATGCCATAAGTCGCCGTGATATTACACGCTTCGCTGACTTGGCATCCATAGTATGAAAGTACTGTGCGATGGAAAGCGCCCGGAAAACCGAAACAACATTTTGGGACAATCCGGCCCTTAGGGCAAACCCAGTCCAAAATAAAAGGGTGCATCATCGCCAAACACCCGGGTCAAAAACCAAAAGGCAAAAACCCTCTACAGGGCATGGAACCGTATTGGAAGGATGGCTTAATGGACCCTATAAAATTCATAGTACAGAGGACGCCACACCAACTCACAGCCTTAGAGCATGTTGGATACTCCGGCAGGTGGCCAAAATTGGCGAAAACTTCCTAATTCCGGAGGCCACAGAAAACCACCCCAGAGACACCAATACGGTATTAACAGTCTTCGAGACCTTCGCATCAAATAATATGCGAAAAAGGTCACTCCGCAGCCTTGCCGAAGTCTACCAAGTAGCAACAATAAACCCATGGAGTGACACGGCTATTACCTTTAACGCCAGTGATGAACCTAAATTCCGAACAGCCCGAGCACCAGCTGCATTGGTCCTCAGTCCAATAGTGGACGGCTTTCGTCTTACCAAGGTACTCATGGACGGCAGCAGCGGATTGAACCTCATCTATGAGGAAACTCTTCAAAAAATGGAAATAGACTGGAAACGCATCATGCGAAGCAGCACAACCTTTAGAGGAATAATCCCCAGTCGGGAAGCGCGCTATACAGGAAAAATCACACTAGATGTGGTGTTCAGCATGCCGGACAATTACAGGTCCGAAGAGGTCACGTTCCATGTGGCCCCGTTCAGCAGTGGTTATCACGCTTTGCTAGGGCGGGAAGCATTTACAATCTTCCAAGCAATACCCTATTACAGGTACATGAAGCTCAAGATGCCCGGGCCCAACGGGATCATCACTCTTGCTAGTGATCCGGACATAGCACTCCGCGCCGAAAACAAAACAGCCGCACTGGCCCTCGAGGCACTATCCGAAGCCCTAGCGGCTGAGGAGCTGACTGCGCTGCACTCTACGGTGAATAGGGATGATGTGGTACTCGACAAAAGATCCAAGTCCACCTCCTTTAAACCGGCGGACGAAATAGTCAAATTCCAAGTCCATCCGACGGACCCCAATAAAACAGCTTCCATCGGGGCATAGTTAAACCCTGATGTCGACGCCGCATTGCGAGAGTCCCTACGAGAGAACTGGGACATCTTCGCCTGGCACCCTTCAGACATGCCAGGAATCCCGCGCAGGTTGGCCGAGCACAGCTTAAATATCCAAACAGGATTCAAACCTATCAAATAGGCTCTTCGGCGTTTTTCTGAACCTAAGAGACAGGCTATGGGAGAGGAGCTAGCAAAGCTATTGGAGGCCGGATTCATCAGAGATATAAAACATCCGGACTGGCTAGCAAACCTGGTGATGGTACGAAAGAAGGACAAATCCTGGCGCCTGTGTGTTGATTTTAAAGACCTTAACAAGGCTTGCCCAAATGATCCCTTCCCCCTCCCCCGCATCGATCAAATTATCGATGCTACAGTAGGACACGATTCGTTGTGTTTCCTCGACGCATATTCTGGCTACCATCAAATCAAGATGGCAGAACCAGACCAAGCCGCAACGACATTTATCACATCATACGGGCCATTCTGCTTCAACATGATGCCCTTCGGGCTCAGAAACGCCGGCGCAACATATCAGCGCATGATTCAGACATGTCTGGCAAGCCAGATCGGCAAAACAGTGGAGGCATACGTAGATGATGTGGTCGTCAAAACAAGACATGTTGAATCTCTAGTAGACGACTTGAGGCTCACATTTGATAATCTCTGAACATATGACATCAAGCTCAACCCAGAAAAATGCATTTTTGGCATTCCAGCCGCAAAGCTCTTGGGCTTCATTGTATCCAGTAGAGGAATTGAAGAAAATCCAGCCAAGATCCGAGCTCTATCGCAACTAGATATCCCAAAGGACCTCAAACAAATACAAAAGTTAACCGGATGTGTGGCGGCTCTAAGCTGCTTTATCTCCCGCTTGGGAGAAAAGGCCCTTCCCCTTTACCGCCTCCTTCGACGCACCGAACACTTCAAATGGACGGACGCAGCCACGGCTGGACTCGACGAAATAAAAGCCATACCGGCAACAAACCCGGTCCTGGCCGCACCAAACACTGGCGAACCAATGCTATTGTACATCCAGCAACACATCAGGTTGTAAGCGCAGTGCTCGTCGTCGAACGAGAAGCGGACGGACACAAATTCCCCCTTCAAAAGCTGGTCTATTATGTGTCCACTGTTCTCACTCCCTGCAAATCACAGTACCCACATTATCAAAAGATTGCGTACGCGGTATTCATGGCATCTCGGAAGCTACGACACTACTTTCAAGAGTGTTCAATAATAGTAGCCTCGGAAGTACCACTTAACGATATTACAAACAACCGTGACGCAACGGGCCGGATTGCGAAATGGGCCATCGAGCTCCTCCCGTTCGACATAACTTATAAGCCACGACGAGCCATCAAGTCACAAGTTTTGGCCGACTTTGTCGCAGAATGGACAGAGGCCGAACTCCCTAAAGAGTACGGCACATATTCAAATTGGATCATGCATTTCGACGGCTCCAAAATGTTGGCCGGACTGGGGGCTGGCGTCGTTTTGACGTCCCCCACAGGAGACACAGTTTAATACATACTACAGATTATGTACACGGACTCCAACAATGCAGCCGAATATGAGGCCCTTCTACATGGTCTCCGGATGGCAGTATCCATGGGCATCCAACGCCTAGAGGTGCGTGGGGACTCGAACCTCGCAATCTCCCAAATAAATGGAGACTTTGATGCCAAGGATCCAAAAATGGCAGCTTACCGCAACGCCGTCCTAAAAATGTCAGCTCGGTTCGAGGGGCTTGAATTTCACCATATAGCCCGGGAAAATAATCAGGCGGCAGATGTCCTGGCACGCATCGGCGCAAAACGCGATGTAGCCCCCCCCCCCCCACATCTTCTTGGAAAGGCTGTTCAAGCCATCCGTGGCATGGGAAGGGGAGCCGAACAATAACAGCCCGGACCCCACCGCACTGCCCGACACCGAACATTCTGACACAATCGGAGGCTCTGCCATTGAAATAACACCTTCAGCCCACGTAATAATGGCCGTCATCACCCCGTGGACAGAACCATTCCTCGCCTATCTTACTAGGCAGGAACTCCCCGAGGACCAAAATGAGGCACGCTGCATAGTGCGGCGATCCAAAGCCTACAGAGTCCACGAGGGAGAGCTTTATAAGAAAAGCACTATCGGAGTCCTTCAAAGGTGCATCTCCAAAGAGGAGGGGCGGAATATCCTGGCTGAGATCCATGCCGGACTCGGCGGTCATCATGCTGCAGCCTGGTCCCTGGTAAGCAAGGCCTTCTGTACAGGCTTTTATTGGCCGACGGCCCGGGCAGACGCTCAGGACTTAGTCCAATGATGCACTGGTTGCCAGCTCTTTGCAAACCAAAGCCATATGCCACCCACCGCCCTCCAAACTATCCCCATCACTTGGCCCTTTGCGGTCTAGGGGCTTGATATGGTTGGACCCCTTAAAGGCGGAACCCACAAACACAAATACTTACTGGTCATGGTGGATAAGTTCACCAAATGGATAGAAGCCAAGCCTGTTAAGACGGCCGAATCCGGACCTGTGATAGACTTCATATCCGGGGTTGTACACTGTTACGTCGTCCCCCACAGCATATGATAATGACACGAACTTTACGGCCGACGAGGTAAAACTCTGGTGCAAAAACATGGGCATAAAGCTTGATTATGCTTCCGTCTATCACCCACAAACTAACGGCCAGGTCGAACGCGCAAACGGTCTTATCATGAGCGGCCTTAAACCCAGATTAGTGCGGTCCCTCAAGGAATCTAACATGCACTGGATAGAGGAGCTCGACTCTGTACTCTGGGGGCTGCGGACCACGCCGAATCGCACCATCGGATACACACCATTCTTTATGGTGTACGGTGCAGAGGCAGTTTTGCCTTGCGGCATAATCCATGACTCACCTCGAGTGCGCATGTAGGAGGAAAGAGAAGCCGAGCTCGATCGGCAGGACAGTTTGGACGCATTAGAGGAGGAGCGTGACGTGGCGAAAGCCCGTTCCGCGTTCTATCAACAACAAGCTCGAAGATACCAAAGCAGAGAAGTACGGGCCAAAAATTACAATGTTGGCGAATTAGTTCTACGCCTGCCGGAAAAGAAAAAGGACAAACTCAAGCCCAAGTGGGAAGGTCCCTTCATAATTGACCAAGTCCTGACTGGTGGAGCATACCGCGTGCGAAATGCATCGGATAACCGACTTGAGCCGAACCCATGGAACGCAGCCCGTCTCCGAAGATTCTATGCCTAGCGCCGGATCTTGTGTTTGTCTCCTCACTCTGCCCATTTTTTATACTTTCCGTCTTACATTTCTCTCCTTCTCTCTTTTTCTCTCTCTTATAACCTTTAAAGGCTCATAAATTGACGCGCTATCCACGCTCAGTAAACCTGGGGGCTTCTTTAAACAGAAGCTTATTTAATACGGGCTTCATGCCCAACACATGTGTCAAACTTCCGCATGTACCTTTTATTCACCATTATATGCATCGATATGACTTAAGTTTTGGCCAAGCTGGGTTGCCTGGCTCCTGTGCTTCCCCCTACGTTCCTGATTGTTCGGCTAGGTGGTAAAGGGAGCACCTCTACGATTGTTACTGCCGGGTCAGCCGAACGTGTACCTCAGACTGGGTGAAGCCGAAAGCTAGCGCTCTTAAGAGAATATTCAGTCGGTGAACTAAAGATGATCTTATTCTTTATCTATGTGCTCCCAAGTGTTTTTCCTGCGTTTCTTTTTGCAGCATGGACATGCACTTTAGGGCATGCCCCCCAGGGAAAGGAACCCCTAACGGAACTATTCTCCCTGGAAGATGTTTCTTACTAACCATGTAATATAACATAACTAGTCGGGCACTTGTCTGTTCACGCACTAATGACCCTACGCCTAGTCTCCACACATTCCCCGGTTCCTATATAACCGCACGGGAATTCGGACACACTCCGGACCGTCAGGTCCCGAGGTTGAAGCGAAAAGGTTGGCCATGACAAATGATCTACAATCCGGCTAGAAGGCATTATGAATGTCAATTCAATTACATAGTCATTTTAACTGATTATATTCCTCTTCAATACCATCTAACAGGCTGTCTAATTTACAGTCCTGCTGGGAATGCTTTGCGGCCAACTCTACTTGGCCGTACACTAAGCTTACAGGGATCTCCTTCCCATCGGGCCCTATAGGACCGACCTCGGCCATGTGGTTGGGGTCAGCCTTTGAGTACCGCATCTTCACCATGGCCCAGGCCTCCCTAGCGCCTTGATGGCAGGCCGATATCTTCCACAATTGGAAGCGCCGTCGTGCTCCCTTTAGCTTCTCCGCAAGCTCTCCAAGACCTTCGGGCATGGAGACGGATGGCCACAGGGCCTGGGCGACGCCTTGCATTGCCTGCCAAACTCGATCGAGCAGTTGCAAGAGCTCGGGAAGAAGGTTACCCGTAGAACCGGGCATCTCCTCTACAGGTCGACCCATTAACACACCTACAGACATTACTCTGTTAGTCGACTTCCCCGATGAACTTTCTTTCAAAAGGTTCGCTCAAGCACTTACTAAATATGTTGCGCCGAAGCCGTTGATTCTCCTTCACAGAGTCTGACAGCTGGGCACGAACATCTTTCAGCTCGACGCCCAGCCGGGTGTTGGCATCTTGAAGAACATTCTTCTCCCCCATCACCTTTAATAGCACCCTCTCACCAGCCTTTAGCTGGCGTAGGAGGTGTTGCTTTTCCGGATTCAATCCGGCGCCATCTGCAATTTTATTTGTCAGATTCGCACCAAAGTCGTGCCTCGCAAAATACTTATCTTTCGAAATGTATATTACCAGAGGGGGTCTCCTTAGGCTCCTCTGCCGCAGCTAGTGCGGCCTCTAGTTGGGCTTTGCACCCTTCCAGCTCCTTGGACAGTAGGCAATTCTTTTCTGTAAGAACCTGCATATCAAATGATCCTTAAATCAGTTATTCTAACTGTTTCAAGTCTCGGGGGCTAGTGCTACATATATATTTACCAAAATTTTCTTACCCATATGTCTTTTACATATTTCTCCGTGGCTCTGGCTAGACCATCTTGAGCAGCACGGAGGTGCGCACCTCCCGAATTGAAGGCATCTAACGCCTCTTGGGAGAAGCAAGCATCGCAAAGAATTGTCCGGCGACGCCTGTGGTTCATGGCACTTTCCACCTCAGAGTTGGTGGCAGACAACCCGTCCGCATCCTCCGTCGGAGGAACGTCTAGCACGCGCCTTGCGTTCGCCTCCGCCCTCGGACCAGGCTTTGGAGCCTGGCTGGTGGAGGCGCGGCCTTCCGCCTCAAAAACCTCCCCTGCAAAGTTCGGTTGCAATCAGGAAATTGAACACGAGTGGACGGACCCCTATCCGGGGTACTGGGACTTTGATCTCAGGTACCTGGGGCGTCGGGATTAGCCCTGGGTAATCGGCCGTAATGGCCACCAAGGCGTTGTCCTCGCTCAATTGATGGAACACTCCATCAATCAGCTCCACAGATATGTCCGGGTCCTCTTGAGAGGCCGGGTCGAGAGACCGTCCTGGGTCCTCGGGTTGTGGAGGCGGGTTGTTTATTTCCTTAACAACCCGGTGCAGTTCCTGCATTGAAGTCATCAGACTAAATATTTAACAATGGGAACACGAAACGGATGAGCAAGTAAATGCGACCACTTACCCAGCTTGGGGGATTGTGCATAGAGAATCCACCCTGTGGGTTGACGCGGAGAAATTCCTCCTCTTCTCTCTTGTACAAAGTGGACAAGATCTTTAATAGAGCGGCAACTGAATCTGGCCCTTTACGGCCGTAGCGGGTGGTGTCGTCCTCCCCGTTGAAATCCCACATGGAGTGGCTTCTATACTGAAGCGGCTGCACCCCCCGCATGATGCATTCGGCCATAACTCCGATCATGGTTAGTCCGGAATGGGCCAACAATCTTATTCGGCCCATCAAGTAAACGATGTCCCTGTCACTTTCCCTTTGAGGGCTCCGTGGACGCCAGCTTAGGCGCTTCTTTAAGGGAGCATTATCGAATTCTGGGAGGCCGATCCAGACAGGGTCCGGCAGCGGGACGTCTTCTATATAGAACCATTCCGAGGGCCAATCTTCGGACGCCTTCTTTGGGGTTCCGGACAGATATCCGGTCCCGGCGATGCGCCATACTTCGGCTCCGCCCACTTGATACATGGACCCTTTCTTGGAGCGGGGCACGAGGCAAAATAGCTCCTTCCACAGTCCGAAATGAGCTTCTACACCCAAGAACAGCTCGCAGAGGGCTACAAAGCCCGCGATATGCAATACTGAGGCGGGCATGAGATGATGTAGCTGGAGGCCGTAGAACTCCAGCAGCCCCCGGAGAAATGGGTGGATGGGAAATCCGAGCCCCCTTATTAAGTAAGGGACAAGGCACACCCGCTCTCCTTTGGATGGATTAGGGGGCCTTCTCTGCTTGCTCTCCGCCGTTATAAACGGCAAGGCCGGCTCGAGCCGGGACCATATAGTCCGGGGGGAGAAATCCCTTGGTCTGAAGCATCACTAACTCGCTATGCAGGGTAGAACATCTCTCCCAATATCCAGGCTTAGGGCTGGAAGGGCGAGCGAAGGAGTTGCGGCGGCTGGCCATGGTGGAATGGACCTTTGTCGGATGCGCTCTGATGAACACTCATGGAGGGGAGAAGGTGTGGACTGGATCTAAATCCTTGTCCCCTTAAATAAGGCAGCTCATTTACGCGGCTAGGGGTGTGAATGTAAAAACACTTAGACTTTTCATATTCGTTTGACACGTGGGAAACGGCTATTATTGGGCGTAGAAGCCAAGGAGCGCAACATCTACAAGAAACCGGACTTTATTCAAACAGGTACACAGAATTTGGAGGAGCACCCGCCTTGCAATGCCGAAGACAATCTGCGCGTCGGACTCATCATCACTGAAGTCTGGTTCGGGGGCTACTGAGGGAGTCCTGGATTAGGGGGTGTTCAGATGGCCGGACTATACCTTTAGTCGGACTCCTGGACTATGCAGATACAAGATTGAAGACTTCGTCCCGTGTCTGGAAGGGACTTTCCTTGGCGTGGAAGGCAAGCTTGGCGATACGGATATTCAGATCTCCTACCATTGTAACCGACTCTATGTAACCCTAACCCTCTACGGTGTCTATATAAACCAGAGGGTTTTAGTCCGTAGGACAACATACACATCAACAATCATACCATAGGCTAGCTTCTAGGGTTTAGCCTCTCTGATCTCGTGGTAGATCTACTCTTGTACTACCCATATCATCAATATTAATCAAGCAGGACGTAGGGTTTTACCTCCATCGAGAGGGCCCGAACCTGGGTAAAACTTCGTGTCCCTTTCCTCCTGTTACCATCCAGCTTAGACGCACAGTTTGGGACCCCCTACCCGAGGTCCGCCGGTTTTGACACCGACAGCCCTCCTGAGTCGGCGCTCTCTTGAAGAGAACAGCACGGCCACCGATCGGGACGCGCGGGCAGCCGTTGGTCTCCTCCCTCGCCACCGACGACAGCATGAACGATGCACCTACACCCCTGCCCCGGTCGAGGTTGTCCGGCCGGATTTGTGACCAGCCGTGAGCTGAGAGAGAGTGTGGCCACCTATGTGTTGCTTAGATCTGGAGAGCATGAGAGAGTGAACGAGAGGAACCCTAGTAAAGCAAGCGCTAAGGCTCCTGCTTTTATATATAGTGGAGTGATTTTGTTGTACCAGCTTCAAAAAAATGCGCTCCTACATGTACCCGCGAGTGGGTGTGAGAGAACTAGTGCGTGCGTGCACCGCTTCTCTTCGTGAGAGTACAATATACTATGCCCAAAGAACGTTCGCCGCAAGAGTAATAGTACAAGTGTGTGACGTGTGAGCTAAAATAAAATGTGTGCGTCGTCTTTTATTTTTTAGAAGTTCTGAGGGTAGGGTGTGAAGAGCACATATGTGCGTGACGTCTACCTGCAGATAGACGGTGGGTGCGACATGCGAGTCTGCGAGAGGACTCGGGAGAGTCGTGACTCGTGAGGGTGCGTGTGCGTGAGAGAGAGGGGGGCACGTATAAATGCAATGCATGTGTCCGTAAATCATTATCCGACAAATGTTCGCCACAAGCCTTTTCCTGACGAACGCCGTAAGAATCGTTAGATCGGCATCGGACAGTGTCAGTTTTGCCATGTCATTTAACAAAACAGCCACTCCTCCTACACACAAATCTTCCACGTGAGTGTTAGCAACTGCCGTATGCTCCATCCGTTCCGAAATGCAGTGCATATAGCTTTATTGAAAATTCAAACCTCGCAAACTTTTACCGAGTTTTCATGTACCAAATTGCACATGTAGAATACCATGTATATGTCATTTCATTCATCTTCGAGAGGTAACTATAAAGTTGGGTGAGGAGTCTACAAAGAAAGACCATCGTATCACCCGCAGCAATTTCAAGCATCCTTTAGGCCTTGTTCGGTTGGGTGCGAATCCGAGTGGATTGAAGGGGTTTGAAGGGGATTTAAACCTCTTGTAAGTCAAAATACAAGCCAATCCCCTCCAATCCTCTTGGGGAGAGGATTAACCGAACAAGCCCTTAGTGTTGAGGAATATCATAGGAACTCTATATGATATGATTTTTATAGGATTTTTTTCCTTTAGAGCCAATTGGTTCATAGGAATTTATTCATATACTCCACATTTCAAAGGAAATAAACATGATATCATTTCCATAGCTTTAGAGCCACTTGGTTCATATGAATGGATTCCTATACTCCCTTAATTTCAAAGGAAAATAAACATTAGCGTATATTCAATAGAAAAGTTCCTATGATATGAACCAAATTACATCTCTTTTCTAATCCCTCCTCATAGGAATTGAGATACATGTCATCTCCAGATTCAATAGAAAAGTTCCTATGATGTGAACCAAATGACATCTCTTTTCCAATCCCTACTCATAGGAATTGAGATGCTCCATGTCATCTCTTTCCCTAAAACTTCCATGTATACATCTTCTATTCCTAAATAGATAGTACAACCCACTAGTAGCTTTTTCCAAAACATGCAACTATGGCACAAGAACTATATAGTGTGCCAATAACTTTGAAAGATGGTCGTTGGATGAAGCTAACCCGACAGTGCAGAGATAGGCAAATCCGAGCACTACTGGCCGTTGGATATCATCAACATTCCACCAGATCTGCCACATGTACAATTTAGAAGACTCCATGGTTGAACTTAAGCATAATGCACAAACCTCAAAACACAAGCACTTCTCCTTTGTTCTAGAATCTTCTGTATCATAATTGATTATTTTTTCTAAATGAATTGCCATTATTTGTTTTTTACTTTATGATTTACTCCCTCCGTTCCAAAATAGATGACCTAACTTTGCACTAACTCAAAGTTAGTGCAAAGTTGGGTCATCTATTTTGGAACGGAGGGAGTACAATGCACAACCCCATGAATCTTAACATTTTTATAAAACTTATTGATTTTGAATGAGATGAACTATAAGAACTAAAGAACATCTACAACATGCATATATGACTCAAAGCTTTACATGCTATAGTGTGTATTTATTCATAATTTGGTTTTGAAATCTCATGCGTTCAATACATGTGTACTCCCTTCGTCCGCGAATAAGTGTACTTCTAGCCTTTGTTCTAAGTCAAAGTTTTAAAATTTTGACCAAATATATACAAAAGAGTAGTAACATATATGACATAAAATTGATATATTATGAAATTACAATTCAAAACGAATCTAGTGATACTAATTTAGTGTCATAAATGCTGCTACTTTTCCCTATAAATTTGGTCAATGTTTTAAAACTTTGACCTAAGACAAAAGCTAGAAGTACACTTATTCATGGACGGAGGGAGTACCTTACTAGTAGTTTTGAGTAGAGTAGCAAATTTCACGCGGCCCCGGGTATATCAAAATGCAGGGCCCATGCATCATTGCCTTTCGGTCGAACCTACGTCCACAATTTTTTGTACGTACTATATCTCCACTGATCCCCGAACCCAAAATGCTGCCTCGTTCCCGTAAAACCAAGCGGCCCACACATATTTAAGGCGTCGGCTCGAACCCGTTTACTACGATGTGGCCTCGCACGTCGTGGTACTCCTACAAACCCTACCGCCGCACTCATCATCGGTTTTCTTCAAGAGGACGAGGGAGAAGCCGATTTGTAGTGGAGGCGCTTTCAAAAAAAGGATCTGCAGTGGAGACCCCTACCCTAGGGTGCCCTAGGTAGCTGCCGCACGCATCATTGTTTTCTCTTTTCTTTATGTTGTTGCGCCCTAGAGTGAAATGATGGTTGCTTCGTCCGTCCAGCTTAATGCGGGAAAGGTGGGGCTTTGTGATTTGACCCCTCGTCACTCATTTTCTACTACTGCGGCGCTACGACCGGGGTGCCTCCAATTCCAACCGCTGCTCTGAACTGTAATTTGGTGCATCGCACGTGGAACAAGACGGTGGATGAGCCACATGTCGGCCAAAGGGGTCCTATTAAGTGTGTCGCCATTTCGTGTGCAGACTGACCCTGCTTGAGTTGCTACGCCAACACGACAGGAGCAGCCTACCACTTGGTTTTTCTCCTTGGTGAATCCCAACTATATTAATCTAAAAAGATACGTGCTGAACTACCCTCTCCGTCTCGGTTTTTTTTATTTTTAGGCGTCTCGGTTTATAGGGCCTGCACGTAGTTCTAGGTCATCCATTTGACTAACTAAATAGGAGTTACTATGTCACAAAAAGTATATCATTGGATTCTTAAGCGGATGTAGTTGTATTTAAAAGTCGAGGGCGGGGCTTTTCCTGCGCGGTAGGCGGCGGGGCAGTTCCGCCTAGTCGGTTCGACAGAGACGCGAGAAGACGAGGGAGTAGCTGCTGCAAACGTAGGGTTGTGTGATTTGATAGCGAGTTACTACTGGCAGGTGGGCCCCGTGATTTGACTTGCCATTATCATTTTAACTGCGGCGCTACGACCGGCGTGAGTCTCCCAGATTCCTGACCACCTCCATACAGGTGCCTCTCTCAATGCTCCACCATGTAGTATAGGTTGGCTCTTGCATGAGAGCCCACTTCTCCACTTTTTCCTTGCCTCTCTTTCCTCCACATATGCAAAAATGCCATGTAAAGCGCACTATTGTACTTACTTTTACTTGCTCCTACAGGTGCTTAAGCTTGCCACATAGGCATAAAGTCTGATGTGGCAAGTTAATCAAGAAGAGAGAGACTAGTTTGGTGACCCAAGGAAGAAACGGTGCTAAGCGCGTGTACCTAGGTGAAAAGGCAATTTTGAGTCTATAGCTAATTAAATGAAGCAAACTTAGCAACACCATTTCATTGGAAGAGGTCACTCCTTGGCAAATGCAATAAATACACGCGCTTACTAGCACCGTTTCTTCCTTGAGTACGAAGAAAGAGATAGAGAGGAGTAACAAAAAATACACTTATAGCCAACCTTGTTGTAGCATGAGTGACTAAGTGATGACTATGTATGACATGCCAACATCAGATAGCCTAACGCACCGTGTTAAATCTCCAAGGGCGCGACCGCGCGAGCGACGCGATGGTCGTGGTAGGTGCGACCATGATACGGGCTGCTGGCAGCCCTTGGATCTGAGATCAAATGGTCGCATGCTAAGTTGCTGAAAATTTGCAGAATAACCCTCCAGGATAGGATATTCACCCATAGGTCTAGAATCACGCCATGCAACCGTTCGATCTTAGATCCAAGGGCTCTCGGAAGCCCGTATCATGGGAGAATGGAAAGCCACTACCCTGCCATTCGCACGCTGGCAGTTCGCTCCTACTCGTCCCCGCACGTCCTTCAATACTATGGTGGTTCGCTCCTAGTCGTCCCGTCCATTCACATTACGGTAGTTCCACTAATCCTAACCCTCCTCCCAAATCCATGGCGTCCCAAATCTCCATGATCGGCGGTGAGTACAAGGTTAGAACCATCACCGGCGATGAGTTCGACGTCATCTACACCCGTTCTTCCGCGACGGTGAAAGGATGCCTTTCTCGCTTCAGACGCATGTTCGAAAACTCATATGATGAGTGGGTCGCTGGGCTAGATGTTGAGTACACCACAGTCCTGGGATGAGAGAAGGATTTAAAGGACGAAGAGAGGAAGAAGCCCGCCGTGATCCAGGTTTGCGTGCATGACTTATGCTTGGTCTACCACATATGCCATGCCGACGTTGAGTGCCAGGATTTTAAGGACTTCCTCGGGAGCAACCTAGTCAAATTCATTACTATAGACTTTGGTAACGACAAAGAAATCCTGGGTCGGATAGGCCTCGTTGTAGGCAACCCCTTCGACCTCCAGAAGAATCGGCTGGTGCCCTCTCGTCAGTCTTCAATGCTGACCCTGGCAGGAGCCATGGTTCATCCTTCGTACGGTAAACTGGTGAAACCTCCATACACGTTTCATCGTCATGCATGGCAGCGGAATGTACTAGATATAGACCACATCCACTACGCTGTAATGGATGGCTACCTTTGCTTCAATATCTACAAGGGTTGGATGAAGAGCAACAGCCAAGTGTGCGGTTCAAGCAAAGAAGTATCGGCCAAGAGGAATAGGGACAAGGACGAAGTCGAGGATGTGGACAAGGACTCCGAGTAAGGTGGCAGTGTCGTTGCTCATGGTGGTTCTAAACTTCTAATGCAGTGTCTATCGGATTAGTTGCATAGTTTAATTTCAGGTGTGCTTAGTTTAATTTGAGGGGTGTGTTGTGCTGAGCCCCCAGTAGAACTATGTTATGTTTCTTCTCGTTATTTTAACTCTTCAGTATGTACATACTACTAGTATTTCTTTAATTGAATTTAGCACCCCAATTAAGCATGTACTAACTTTTTTAATAGTACTATATGCATAATTTGGCGACGAGCGCTCTCTATATGTACCATCTTTTTTTTAATTTCAAGTTTTGCTCCATGGCGCAATCCATCGATAGTACTACTGTACAAAAGTATACATTTTTAAAAGGCTAGGGTACTGTTCATCACATATATAGCCAGTTAAATTCTTAACCTAGAACGACGTCCATGACATGTAGTAAACCGATACGGAGGAAGTATAGTAAAAATGAGGTGATTTTACCAAGTGATCGGCGGGGGAGCATGGCCTATCATGTGGTCCCACGTGTCATGATGTACCAAGGCGATGCGCATGTCCCTCTTGAGGCAGAAGCGATACTAGTACGTGGTTTGAGATGATGGCGAACCGAAGTGTGAAATAAGGGTTGCTTTGTCCGTCTGGGAAAGTGCGGCATTGTGATTTGACGTCTCATTCCTCATTACTACTACTGGGCCAGTACGAGTGGGGTGCGTCCCCCCTGCTGTTCTGCACTGTTATTTGGTGCTTGACACGTCGACCCGGTTGCTATATGTCCCACATGTTGGTGACAGGAAGTACATAATTCATGAAAGGGAGCGTCGATGGAGGAGTATACTACTACAGAATTCATGAAAGGGAGCGACTTAGTTTTGGAAAAATCTGTTTTTACGGAGTACGTACCCACTAGGGTTTATAGGGCTCATCTAAAAAACATTCGTTTTTCCGTTTGATAAGTCTCAATTCTACTCCCTCCGTCCCAAAATATAAGAATGTTTTTAACACTAACATAGTATCAAAAACGTTCTTATATTCTGGGACAGAGGGAGTACTATACTAGTAGTAGTACCATTACATGTTGGATTTCGAGGTGCGTTAGATCACCCAACGCAAGCAGTGTCAAGAGGAAACTAACCAATGCATGTACAAGTTCATGGAAATTTAGTGGTCATTCATGCATTCGTTCTAATTAATGCCTCGGTAAACACAACTTCTTGAGAAAAACGAGCGTACTGATTACTTGTGCAAACTACGAAATTAATTCGACCACTCACCGTCTACCTTGGTTGGAGAGATTTTGAAATTGAGCCATAAACTGGAAAGGAGGGAGTAGTAACTTTTGTCTCGATTACTATTTGTGGCCTTGTATAGATGCAAAATGTATTTTTTTGTAGTGGCCTTGTATAAGTAAATGGAGGGAGTACTAACCAAAGTACGTAGTAGGGACAAGGAGTAAACGGAGGGAGTAGTAAAATTTTCTCCTTGGGCTATGAGCCACCGCGCGCGTGGGCGAGGGAGCGGGCGTAAGGTGTGGTAAGCAAGCTTCACCTCATCCTGCGAGCCACCGCGCTCGTGGGCGGGGGAGACGGTGTACTAAGCAAGCTTCTCCTCGTTCTGCAAGTTGACGGGACACATCAAAAGTACTCCAGTGTATAAAGCCTTGCCTCTAAGGTAGGCCCCACATGGTTTGCCTCTTTTTTTAATTTAACATAACGCGTCAAGTCGCAATTTCTTTGTTCACCCGTGGTAGACGATCCTTCCTCCACCAAGTGGACAACCAGTACATGTGCCAAATTACCATGTGGGCTGCCTTTTTCGTACAGAAATGAGCTCCACCGTGTACCCGTGCGGGTGTGGTTGGGAAAGAGACGGGAGTACATGCGCCGTGCGTGCACCTCTTCTCTTCGTGCACGTCCCCCACCTACGTGGGTGTGTGTGAGAGAGAGAGATACAAACCTAGACATAATGCACCGTCCATCCCCATGCCTCCGCCCAGTCCAACCACCAGTCACCACCACGCCCCACTCCTCCTCGCCTTATCTCTCATCTTTCTCCCTCCATTTTTATATACAAGGGGCCACTATCAAAATTACAATTTGCAGATATACAAGGCCACTAACACTAATCGATGCAATATTAATGGTGTTTGCCTCGTGGTACTAGCAAAGGAGGACATTAATTATCCCATTGCATGCATGCGGTAGTTTGTAAAAAAATGCATCTTGATGTTCCGTGCAATGCACGGGCATCTTGCTAGTCCATGAAAACAACACATGGCAAAATTCCACGGCGAACGAGGGATTTGAATCTGTTGGGAGGGGCTGTTTGGATCTTGCCCGGGGTAGCCAAAATATTGGCGACTACTTCGCCATGGCCGGCACCAGCTCGAGTTCATCCTAACATTGCCCTCTTCTATGGAGCCCATGCGGGGTCGACGAAGGTCCTCACAACAAAAGGATTCGGCAAGACACTTGCTGTGTACGCCGGCGTCGCCTCCGCGGTCGCCTTCATGGGACCCAAGCGGCGGTGGCCTCCCGTGTTCTACTTCTCCTCGATGATGGCGGCGGACGCGGAGGCGCTGGCCACCGACTCGCCGCTCTCCACGCACCTGGATTCTGTCGTTGCTTGCATGGCGCGGCCGCCGGCATGGGAGTCTCGGCCACAGAAATGGGAGACGCGGTACGAGGCGGCGGCGTGGACGGCAGCAACGACGCCCGTGCACCGCTCCTCATCGAGCTGGCCTGGAGCGGCGAGTTGCTGAACTGCGCGCCGGCTTGGGGCGGCAACTGGCTCCGTCAGGCGAGGGGAGGGAGGTGGATCAGCGAGCTGCATAGCTCGTATCCGGCGGGCTACCCAGCCGGCTTGGATGCGGAATAACTACTCTTCGTAAGCCATTGTAAGAGTGGACAAAATGGTGGAGGAGATAGGGGAGCGGCGGAGGTGTGCGATTCTTGGCCGGCGTTTGGCCTCGTTTAAATAGGATATTAAATAGACGGCGGACGGGAGGAGCTCGGCCGGTGTTGCGTTTAACGACGGCCCGGTCATGAACGGACGTGTGTCCAGAGTGGGTTTCTCGGCTTCCACACGGGCGGGTTTCATGGAGGCATTTGAATGCGGCACGGAGGCGTGTTCAGCCGGGCGTGCCATGAGTGGCGCCCTCGACTCTGACCTAGGACACTGCGCCGTTCTTCCACTGACATGTGGGCTCTTTGGGTGCATGGCCTGCATGTCAGTGACCCAATGCAGGCAGCGCACAATAGAGGAACCTTTGGTGGGCCAGGGCGGTCAGAAGCGGGCATTTCATAAACCGATGATTGTTCATTGAGTGTGACGTCATCTTTTTCATGTAGATAAGCCTACTATGTTGATAGCCCGTTCGATACATTGTGATTCATAAATACCACTGCAAACATCAATGTTCTGCTTATCACAGATAAGATTGATTAATACCCATAACAATCCATGTCCTTAACAAAGGGTGCATGCATGTATAGGTTGAACGTGTGTCTTGCGTCGTGTGATGTGTGCATGCAGGCGTGCGAGTGTTGCGTGCGTGCAAGGGTACGTTTCAGTGTTGCATGCATGGGTGCATACGTGCGTGTGTTCGTGAGTGCATGTGTATGTGTTAGTGTTGCACGCCAGCATGCGTGCGTGTGTACGTGTCAGTGTTGCAT
The DNA here is from genome assembly GCF_018294505.1 of Triticum aestivum. Classification (NCBI taxonomy): domain Eukaryota; kingdom Viridiplantae; phylum Streptophyta; class Magnoliopsida; order Poales; family Poaceae; genus Triticum; species Triticum aestivum. The sequence goes on from NC_057803.1 coordinate 511,442,278, forward strand.
GCCTACATGCGTGCGTGTCTTGCGTGCGTGAATGTGTACGTGCGGGGTGAGGCTACACGTCAGTCGACTGACTTTTTCATCTCTGGTCATTAGATTTTCCAGCTGTTGGATATGAAATCAAGGGCCTCCAGTTTATCATCAAACTCCACCCCCCCAGAGCCGCCAGCCACCATCGGCCGAACCGCCAGCCCCCGCCACCTACGGCTGGCCCGCCCTCCCCGAAACCACTCCCCACTGCCGGTCCGCCGCCGCACCGGCCATCCCTCTAGCCCCCCCCCCCTGCTGACCTTTTTCTCCGGGGATCCCCACCCCACCGCCCAATGAACGCCCCCAACCGCCGGTGACTGCCAACCAGAGGTCTCACGACTTCGAATACCCGCCGACCACTAATTTATTACCATTTCTGTCCTTCATATACGCACTGGCGGGTGGGCCCTATGGTAATGTGCGCTACTGAGTGTGGACCGTTTGACTGGTCAATTGATCATGCTATCAACAAATTACGGAGTTGTATGGTGAGCCAGTGACCGTACGATCACCCTAAAATGTACTCCTATTTTATTAACACAGTACAGACTCAAACTACCATTTCTTTCTTTCATATACGGGCTGACAGGTGGGCCCCACGGTTACGCGCCCCGATGGTGCAACACTAGTTGCGCCGCGTGGAACGTTTGACTGGTCAATTGATTGTGTCATCAACAAAATACGGAGTTGTACAGGTGAGCCAGTGACCGTATAATCATGATATGTATTTATTTAACACGGTACAGACACAAGGGCTCATATATACGCGCAAGCACTCACCGCTATAAGCGCACACACGCAAACCCGACCCCTATGAGCACCTTCGAAAGAGTGGGCCAGCATATATGATCTTGAGATTTTACGAAGTCACCATAGGTGCCTCATAGTCGAGTGGAACGTCTCCTCCCACTGAACGTACGTCGCCGGAAAATACTGAAATTAACACAAGATAAATGCGAGCACCGGGACTTTAACCTTGGTGGGCTTGAGAAACCACCGTCCTCTAACAATCCAACCACATGTTGGTTAGCACGACAAAATGTATGCGGTGACCGTGATGAGCTTATTCTGAAGTCCGGTGACCATATCGTGCTTTCCCTTCAAATACAATGACCGTAAGTGTCGTCAACAAAATACGGAGCACGCATCAAATGCAAAGTCCGTCAGTGTCATCAACAAAATATGGAGATGTATCGTGAGCTAGATACCGTTGTACTATTGTATTTGCTTATTCTCTTAGTGGCTGATTGTGTGTGTGGTGTGGTGGGCACATCATTTCTAGTTGTGGTGGGTCAACATGAAGACTCATGGGTCGGTTCTATCCTGCGCCACATATAGGTTGGACCGAGACGTGTTATACGAAGACCCATGTGGAGGACTCGGCGTACAACACGAAGCTACCAGAGTCACGGAGGACTCTATCCCCACTGGTGATAAGCCGACTATATATGGTTTGTAACCCTAGGCCCTTAGTATGTTATACAAGCTCGAGGGCTAGTTCGTCGATAGTATCCACACACGCACAATGCCTGGTATTCACGTGTACTTTGTACACACCCCTATCACTAATATACAGTACCAGGAGTAGGCTCTTTCTTCAACTGCAATTGAATTCTAGCATGTGCATGTGTTTATTTCATATTATCGATCCATAGAGTGAGAGCGGTTTGAAATACAGGCAATGGATGCTTTTGCAATTCATATATAAACATTAATTAGTGCACTCCATGTTGTTAGTGTGAAGAACTTTATACATTTGTCACTTGCATGGATACATTCCAAATTGCTAGCTACGAAATAGAATACATGTCGAATTCAACATAAAGGGGGTTTCGAAGATTCGAATTCATAGGAAGTGCATTCATCTATTTGAACCCGAGATAATGGCATTTGTAAATCAGATGTAAAAGGGGGCATCAATCTTTGTTGTGAGTTTGAACATGCTATATATATTCATACGCATATCTACCTTTTTTTTTTGCAACCAAGGAGATTATATCTAGAACCATGCATGAAGTGAGGTAAGTTGCATATTTTTCAATATATACTCGTGTACAATGTATATTCAAATGTACCCCCTCCATTCCAAAATAATCGTAGCTTTAGGATTTTCAAGAGTAAAGATTTGTGAAGTTTGACAAATCCTGAAAGTTCAATTCAAGAGAATCGAAAACGTTAAGGCCTTCTTTGGTTCATAGGATAGGAATTTTATAGGAATAGGAAAATCATAGGAAGTGAGATGACATGCGTGTCAATTCCTATAGAGAAAGAGATGTCATTTGGTGCATAGGATAGGATTTTTTCCATTGAGTCTAGGCTAATGTTTTTTTCCTCCAAAACATGAAGGATTGATTCCTATCCTACATAGGAATAGGAATCCATTCCTACAAACCAAAGGGCTTCAAAGGAATTTTTCCTTTGCAAATCCTATCCCATAGAATTCCAACAAAAATCCTACAAACCAAAGGAGGCCTAATGCTTCTGCTCCCAAATATTGAACGAAGCGCCAAATAGGCCTCTGGTCACCCGAAACCGCGCAAGACTAATGTTTTGGTGGTATGAAATTACTGTCCTGACTCTGGCCCGTGTAGCCTATCGGCCCGATGTCCAAAGGTCTAAACCGGGGTAGGTTGTAACTTCACCAAGACGCCAGAGAAGCATTCATACGCCGTGGGCGCCTACCCATGCGCTCGGCCGAAATCTATCCCGCCCACATTTGGGACACCTGACATGACTGTCCTACCCCAACCCGCAATATGTCCGAAATTTTAGATGGGGGGAAGGTTTGTAACTTTCCCCAAATTTCAAACAAGCGCGTCTCAAACCGAAACATTGTTCCCCCTTAGTTCCCCGCCTCCCTCCGTTTCCCCATTCATACTCCATGGGCACGAAAACGCCCTCTCCACAAGCCACGAAACCCCAGCTCCTCCATCCTCCACCCCATAGCGGCCAATCCACCGCCGCCCTCCTCCATCACGCTGGAGACGGTACCCCAACATCGTCGTCCAATGCAATCGCAACTGCAACGCCCTCAAGGACTTAGCAGCTGAAGCCGAGGCAGAGCTGCCTCCACGACGCCGACGCCGACGTGCGCCATACCAGAACTACTCTGACCATGCCGTCCTGCGCCTCACTGTTGCGGCTCCACTGTCGCAACCGTCCACCGCACTGGAGCTGTTCCCGTGACGCCGTCGTTCGCCACCTCGGATATGCTTCCCCGCCGCCGACAGACGGCCACCGCACCACACTAAACAACTTGGCCATGGGTTCGTCCAAGGCTGCACTGTCCTCCACAACTTCTGGTTTCCGGCGAACAACAAGAAGATCGTCGGAAAAACAGAAGGAGGACACAGCACTGCCAGCAGAAAGAGGTACTCCTCTTCCCATATTCGTGCAAATCTTACGTCTCCGCTCACACCATATTCATCCCACGAAAGAAACTAGTTGAGCGCTTCTTACTGCATCTTCTTCATGATACTAAATGCACAAGGTTTCCTCCCTTTTACTATTTCACCTTTGCTAGAGGTCAGTAGCCTGCCTGGATTTCAATTCAGGGTCAGTCGAACCGCAATTAAAAGAAGCAGCACCCGCTTAGGCGCGCGGAGCACCTAGTCCGCCTGCTCCCCGGGGAAGCGGGGTGTGGGGCGCAGGAGCTGCTTGCGCCCGATCTGGAGGTCGGCGGGGCTTGAATGGATGGCCGGGGGGCGGTGCCAAGCACGGCGGTGCGGTGAGGTCGAGGGGAGGGCGCAGGCAGGGGAGGAATACTGGGCCGGTGGTCGCTGGCGTTTCGAGGAAGATCGTCAACACTGACTGGCTGGAGGTAGATGAAGGCGATCTGCCCATTCTTTGTACATCGGACGGTGCAGAAAAAATGGACTGACCTATTTGCTTTCAGTCGACTGTTATTTTCATAGAATCCTGTAGTAATTTAGTGTGCCATGCATGTTGTAGAGCTATCATATGTCTCCCGTCATTTATTTCTCACCGACCTGCTATCTGCTACCTTTACACTGTACTAATTGTGCACACACTTCACCCATACTCACACTATTGTTTTTTTATGCATGGGTATTTCAGACTCTGACGCAGTGTTGATGAATGCAGAAAAGAAAAGACAGAAGTCGCTCCAGTGTAATTCGAAGATAAGCACTAAGCGTTCCAGCGCTGTAACGGGTGCAATGTCAGCAGTTGGAGACAGTAAACGTAGCTCTGCAGTTGATGATCTCAATTGCCACACACAACCATCCCAGGTGCTTGCTTTAACTTCGCACTGTCAAATGTGGTTGCATGTTGCATATGGTGTCTAGCTTGTATTGCTTCCAATTTGGTTAAATTGCATCTGCTTACTTTACACATTATACCTTTGATAATGACATGCCTTCCTGTTTTCAATACATACTACATATGTCTATTAACCATGTTCGTACATCAAACTAATGCTCTTTTGTATCCTTCGTCAATCACTTATGATGAGACAGTCACCCGGGTGGGTTACTGTGAGACCCCATACTCGTTTAAAGAGTGCAGTGTCATCCTCCCCACATGATTCTCAAGAAACAGCAAGGCTAAATGAAGATAGTCAACGTAGCTCTCTAGTTGATCACCGCAATTCCCCCACACCACCATCGCAGGTGCTTGCTCTTACTTGGCAGTGTGATATGTGGTTGCATGTTGCATACGGTGTCTAGCTTGTAATGCTTCTAATTAGGGTAAATTGCATCTGCTTAGTTTACACACTATACCTGTGAATATGACATGCCTTCCTATTTTTGGTACACACTACATCTATGTGTTAACCTTGTTCTTACATGAAACTACCTCTCTTCTGTATCCTGCATCAATCACTTACGATGAGTCACCTTTATTCGTTGCATATTGCATATTATTTCTAGCCTGTTGCCATGTATTGCTTCTAATTTGGTCAAATACATTTGTTAGGGCACCCTTTTAATTTGGCAGAGTGATATTGGTTTCATCTTTCATATGGTTTCTAGCTTGCATCGATTCTAACAAGTTCAAGCACCTTGTGCTTAGTTTACACTTTATACATCATACATGTCAATATGTCACGCCGTTCTGTTTTTCATACATATTCCATCCTCCTATCATGCGGCTGCCTTACATGAAAGTAGTGTTCGTCAGTATCATGCATCAATGAGTTCTGAAGAGCAAATTTTATTCCTTTTTCTTGTGGGTTTGACTTGACAAGGCAAAATCAAGAAAGAGGAAGGAAAAGAGTAAGGAAGGCGATGATGGTGGTCCTCTGCAGCAACGTAAACGGAGCATCTGTACCGATTCTCCTTGTACGGATAGTGCATTACAAGGTCCAAGTCTCCGCTCCCCTACTCCACCATCCAAGGTGCTTGCTCTAACTTGCAGTGTGATATCTGGTTGCATGTTGCATATTGGGGTCTAGCTTGTATTGCTCCTAATTAGTGTAAACTGCATCTGCTTAGCTTACACATGATACATGTGAATATGACACGCTTTCCTGTTTTTGGTACATACTATATCTTATGATAAGGCACCTTTAAGTCGCCAGTGTGATATTGGTTGTGTCTGGCATATGATTTCTAGCATGTACTGCTTCTAATTTGTTGAAACGCCATATAGTTTGAACTTGGCAGAGTGATATTGGTTGCATCTTTCATATGGTGTCTAGCTTGCAGTGCTTCTAATTTGTTGAAATGCCTTCTGCTTAGTTACCACATCATAGGTGTGAATATGTCACACCATCCTGTTTTTCATACATATTCCATCCTCGCATCACGTGTTTGCCTTTCATCCGAGTAGTGTTCGTCAGTATCATGCATGAATGAGTTCTGAAGAGTAAATTTTATTCATTTTTCTTATCGGTTTGACTCACAATGCAAAATCATTACAGCTGAAGGAATTATTCTGCAGTGGATGATGGTGGTCCTTCGGAGCAACTCAAACAGGGGTCTCTACAGATTCTACTCGCCATCCTCCCAACAAGATTCACAGACAACACAAGGCTGGACAGTCAACGTAGCTGTTGTAAGATGATGAGCCATCCCCTACTCCACCATCATAGGTGCTTGCTCTACCTGACACTATTATATGTGGTTGCTTGTTGCGTAATGATGTCTAGGCTTGTATTGCTTCTAACTTGAATGGCATCTGCTTACTTTACACATAATGCCTATGAATATGACACGTGTTCCTGTTTCTAGAACATACGTGTACATGATGAGCACATCTCCCTACTCCACAATCACAGGTGCTTGCTCTTACTTGGAACAGTTATACGTGGTTGGCGTTTTCCGTATGATGTCTAGTTTGTATTGCTTCTGATTATGTTGAATTGCATGCTGCCTAGCTTACCAACTTAATACCCGCAACCGATTCACTTACCCATAAGGACCACATTTAACTTGGGGACTGTGAATGGTAGGTTGCATCTTTGGCAATTGTCTTCCAGCTTGTACTGCTTCTAATTTCTTGAAATGGCAATCTTACGATGAGACACTTTTTACCTGATAGAGTGATAATTGGTTGCATGTTCATATTGGTGCTAGCTTCATTTCTTCTAAATTTGTTAAATGCCCTTTCCGCCTTACTGCTTTTTCATACAATTCCAATCCTCACTATCGAAACGCTGTCTTTTTTTGTATATATTCCATCCTCCTATCCTGCGCTTGCCTTACATCAAAGTAGTGTTCGTCTGTATCATGCATCAACCAGTTATGCTGAGCTAATTTTATTCATCTTCTTGTGGTTTTGACTTCATAAGGCAATATCAGAAAATAGGAAGGAAAAGAGTAAGTTAGGGGATGTTGGTGGTCCTCCGCACCGACGCAAACAGAGACTCTCTAGATTTGCCACTGCTACTGCTAATGAAGTTGAAGTCCCAAGTCTACATGATGAGTTCATCTCCCGTACTCCACCATCGCAGGTGCTTGCTCTAAGTTGACAGTGTGATAATTGGTTTCATGTTGCATATGTTGTCTAGCCTGTATTTCTTCTATTTTGATTAAATTGCACCTGCTGAGTTTATACGTTATACATGTGCATATGACATGGCTTTCTATGTCTAGAATACACTGCGTCTATCTATAATACCATGTTCTTACATCAAAGTACTGATGTTGTGTATCCCGCATCAGTCACTCATGATTGGACGCTTTTAACATGGCAGTTTGATAGTGGTTGCATCTTGCATTGATTTCTACGTTGTACTGCTTCTAATTTTTCGAATTGCCACTTATGACAAGACACTTTTAACTTGGCAGAGTAATATTGGTTGCATCTTTCATATGGTGTCTAGCTTGCATTACTTCTATTTTCTTGAAAATCCTTCTGCTTAGTTTGCACATCGTAGCTGTGAATATGTCATGTCGTCCTGTTTTTCTTACATATTCCATCCTCATACGGTTGTCTTACATCAAAGTATTGCTTGTCTGTATCATGCATCAATGAGTTCTGAAGAGTGATTTTATTCTTTTGTGTTGTGGGTACAGCTTGACATGGCAAAGTCAAAAAAGAGCAAGGAAAATAATATAGTAGGGAGTGCTGTTACTCGTCCGGTGAAACGGAAAAGGTTCTACCGTCGAGATTCTGCTGGTACTTATAGTGCAATAGAAGGTCCAAGTCCACCGGCTAAATCTACAAACACAGTATCACCTGCTCCACCAGCTGCAGCATCCGCTTCAACTGTACCAGCATCTCAACCAGTTACTCGTTCGTTTGCTCCGGAACTGGCCAGTTCCCAAGCTGCCTTCACACCTAACACTACTTCCGAAGCACTGCTGACACAACAGGACTTGGCAAGATCATATGAACCTCATGAGCATCAACACCAAGACGGTACCTGACCAAGTCAAGTTGCAGTTGCATGCTCCTTTATATGTACTCTCACAGTTTGATGTACACTAACACTTTCCATATTCGTTGTTGAACTAGCACCACGGCGCAAGCGGAAACAGACATCAGGGATAATGCTTGACAGATTAACAAAATCTAAAGGAGGAAGAATGGAGATCCATTTTGAGGCAGGTTTAAAAAGGCCACGTGATGCTACAGAGTCAGCCAAGTTAGTATCAGAGGCAGCCGTTGCCGTTAGGTGTCATGCACGTATCCTCCCAACGTGGATCCAGTACAGGAATGAGAAAGACAATACCCAGTTTAACACCTTCCTTGACCATTTATCCGTAAGTAATGTTATTCATCGCAATTAGTAATATTGTCTTGCTCTGTCCCATACTTTCTAGCTTCCTCCTAATAAGACTCACATTCTTTTTTCAACAGATGAGGTTCAAGTTGGATCCGAAAGATGATGCAACTAGACAAGCATGCACTCATGTTTTTCAGTCTGCTCTGCGACAGTATCGGTACCACCTTAGAAAATCTCACTTTGAAGGCAAGGCTAACAATGAAATCGCCCAAACATCTCCAGTGGAATATATTACAGATGAAGACTGGACAGCCCTCGTTAAACACTGGTCTGATCCAAAGTATCAGGTAGGCTATATGTATTTGATCAGACCACATATTGAACTTGTATTTATGTATGTGCCTTACAAGTGTATCTTCTTCTAGGCTAACTGTTTGAATAACAAAACCAACCGTTCTAAAGTGAAATTCCAACAGACCACATGATCTCGTAGCTATATTGCACACTACGAGGCTCTTGTAAATAGCTGCTACTTCCTTCTTTTTTGTGCCATATTATCGTATCTATATTGACTTGTTCCAAATACAGAGGAAATCCCGTGCGGACCAAAAAGAACCTGAACCGAATGCAGTGCAAATCTTCAAGGATTGCCACACCAGCAAGATGAAGGGCATGAGCACACCAGTTCAAGCCGCTGTTGTAAGTCCTTACTCCTGTTGCCTTGAACTGATTGGTATTGTGATGTGTTCATTTAACTACTTGGTTTGCAGCCAATGTCAGTTACTTTGTTCACTTTTATTCATAGTTGTCTTAACGTATCATTTCACCTTACATGGTTTAAAAGAGATGAAGGATATTCTTTTGGTCTTGATCTATAATCTAGTTGTTATGTTCACGTGCGCACACAATGATAAAATAGCCTGTTTGTTTTATATCTGTTTGCCCATGATATGAATGATGTCATACTATGTTCATCCTACTTTAAACCATGTCTCTTTATCCTTAGATGTCAACGAATATGAGGAAATAGACAATACAGTAGGCATGCTACATGGACATATGTTCCGAAAGTGATTTTATTATGTAGTTGGCACTACAATACATGCTAATGTATTACAGTAGTTCACCAAAATAAGTTATGTATAAACGTTTAACCTACTTTGTTTGTTTTTATCTCATTAGTAACTTATCTGGTACACTAATCTACAAGTTCAAACTTTTAGGAAGCTATGGAACAAATGATTGAACAGCCACAACCACCTGAAGGTGACGAGGCTACTACAGGCACAATGTCACCTCTTGCTGCAGTGCGTCAGTATCTCTCCACTAACAGTGCAAAAAGCACCTTCCTGCGTAATTCTGGGTTGGTTGTCAAGGTAACCTCGTCCAAATCTCCTATTGAACAAAATCTTCCTGCTAGACAGAGTGATATATCTGTGCTCCAGACACAAGTCCAATCCCTAATGGATGTTGTTTCGGAAACAAGAATAGTGGTTGAGAAATGTCGTCAAGATATGAATTGTTTTGAAACTAGACTATCATACATTCGCTTCGTTGTTCAAGAGCAATGGCGGAAAAAGGTGGAGATCGTGCTGCTCCATCAGATTCTATAGCCTGAAACATTAGCACTCAGGTCAAATGATTTGTGCTTCTATACATCTGATGGTGCTTTTATCTGGAAGGACTGTAAACTTTATGCCAACATGCCTTTTGTTGTATGTTGGAATTTATTTTGTTGTGATACAACATTTATGATGCTGCCTCAGGCTGCAGCAATTACGACACTATTTTTGTATAGTGTAGGTTTATCTTAGTAATGTAATCGGCCGAAAGCTTCGTAGGAGCCCAACAAGCCAACATTCGTCGGGCCCATTCCAATTGGGCTAAAAACGATTACGGGCTGAAATTGGCATGTAGCCCACTAAAAATATCTGGGCCTAAATTAGCATAAGTTTTCATATATTTTTGGTAGGCCTGTGCCCATAGTGGGCCTTTAACATGCCTAAACATAATCTGGGCCCTCAAGTAAAAATAGGCTGTTTACAGGTGTAAATATCTCGAGCCCATAAAATACATGGGCCTTTAATAGACCGAAAGTGAGATTGGGCCCTGATTGTGCCAAATAACCCACTGGACTTTAACAGGCCGAAATTCGAACGGGCCGTAAATGCGTCGACCTAATACACGGGCCTTTAACAGGCCGGAACTTCGGTCGGGCTAGATTATCGTCATTTCTATATGGGCCGTTAATGGGTCCGACATGACGTTGGGCCACATATGGCCCATGGTTTACGTCCGGCTTTAACAGGCCGAAAATGACAACAGACCGAAAGTGGCCCAAAGCTATAGTGGGCCTCTAACAGGCCGAATGTCAGACATGGCCGAATATGACCCAAATCCTTCACGGTCATTTATGGGCTGAAAGTTTTGATGGCCTGTAAATGGGCCCAAATGAAGCCGGACCTTTAACAGGCCGGAAATACACCGGGCTGTAATTCGGCCCAATTACTTAGCGGACTGTTAACGGGCCAGAAGTGACCATGGGCCGCGTTGATGACAAGTTTAGGACAGGCCGTTGAGGGGCCGATTTGATAGAGAATGTTGGGCCTTTAGCTGGGTCGGCCCATTATGGTCGGTAGAATCTTGTGGGCCTTTAGCTGGCCCAGCCCATTATGGTCCGCAAAATCTTGTGGGCCTTTAGCTAGGCCGGCCCATTATGGTCTGCAAAATCGTGTGGGCCTTTAGCTAGGACGACCCATTATGGTCCGCTAAATTTTGTGGGCCTTTAGCTGGGCCGGCCAATTATTGTCTGCTAAATCTTATGGGCCTTCGGTTGGGCCGGTCCATTTAATCTTTATGGGCCACTTTTGGGCCGGTCCACGTGTCAACATATCATAGGCCCATCTCGCCCGTTGGATCCGTCAGCCAATGAGAATTTTACACGTGGAAAATCGGCACTGGTCGTGGCTGTTAATGGGTTATCGGATCCAAAATCCAACCCGATAGCTTAACGGCGTTCCGTTACGGCGGATGCCACGTGTCGGTCACCCTTGACGAAAGCACTTCTGTGATGCGCGATTTATCGTCATGGAAGTGGACACTTCCATGATGATAATTTTGGCAATGTCATGGAACACTTCTACGATAGCACATGTATGACTATCTTGATTCTGTCATAAATTTGTCATGGATGTACATGCATGACAGAAAACGCGACCTACTGTGACAAACATGTATCATCACGGAAGTGTATTTTTTTGTAGTGCATCAAATATATTGGCTTGCATGGAGTTTAAAAAGGAAGCTGTTGATCCTGATCTTCTCTGGAGGTGTACGAACTGTAGGAATTACATCTTCTGGCCTCGGTACCTCATTAGCATACGATCTGAATCTTTTGTTGTATATTCTTCTTGGTACATGCACGGTATGATGAGAATCAACATGTACTAATTCCTTCTCAAATACAGGAGCAATTTTTGGTCGACAAAACTGACGCACACGACCATCGTTTCCTTGACATAATTTGGTCACATACTTTTCATTATTTTTCGCAACTTTTTCATGACTTGACTCATTAAATGGCTCAGGTTCAGTAGGATTATCGATGAATGGTGTCATGCCCGCATCAATTTTCTCCAGTGCCATCGTTGCTGCGGCGTGACTTGGGGCGGCGTTTGGGGCGCCGGAACTTAGACTGTGTCTTAGGAGTTTTAACTGGATCTCCCTTGTCTTTGCCGCGAGGCTTTTTAAGTGTATCGATCATGTACACGTCATATGAAGGGGTGGTCGTCTCACGCCTGATGGCTGGCGGGTCTTGGCCTTGCTCCTTATTGGCATCGTCGTCTATACCGTCAATGTTGTCGGAGCCAGAAGCGGGCCTGTCGGTTAAGTCCTCGACAGTGGCTATGAAGTGGGTGGCGGGTGGGAAGCAAAATTCTTGAAAGTGCGTTATATCGACTAGAGGGGGGTGAATAGGCGATTTTTATGAAATTCTTCACTAAGGAATTTGCCGGTGAGGAAATTCCTTAGCGAAGAACTACTAGCAGCGGGATAAGTACTCAAACGTAAACATAACAGAATACAAGCATAGTCATCATGATGAAATGAAGACAGACATAGAGTACAGGAAGCGTAAGCACAAGATAACACAGGATGAAGACAAACAGACTGAAGAAATTGAACTGAGGAAATTGAGAAAGTCTTCAGTCAAAGTCTTCAAACACAGATATGAACAAGCACACAACACAGTTATGAGGAAAAGAAAGAGTTGAGGAAATAGAACCAGTAAGCTTGGTGAAGACAATGATTTGGTAGACCAGTTCCAACTGTTGTCTCAGTTGTACGTCTGGTTGGAGCGGCTGAGTATTTAAACTCGAGGACACAAAGTCCCGGACACCCATTCCTGAACATGCAGCTCAGGACACCCAGTCCTCCCCGTATTCTCCTTGAACTAAGGTCACACAGACCTCGTCCTATCACTCGTGGTAAGTCTTCAGGCGACTTCCAAACCTTCACAAACTCGGTCACTCGGCGATCCACAATTCCTCTTGGATGCTCTAGACCATGACGCCTAACCGTCTGGAAGAAGCACAATCTTCAAAGGTAACAAGCGTCGGATCCATGCAGGATCAATCTCTTCAGTGATGCTCAATCACTTGGGGTTTGTAGGTGTTTGGGTTTGGGTTTTTCCTCACTTGATGATTTTCACTCAAAGTCCTTGGAGGATGGGTTGTTCTCAAATGACAAGTGTCAGTTTCTCTCGGAGCAGCCAACCAGCTAGTGGTTGTAGGGGGCGGCTATTTATAGCCTAGGGAGCAGCCCGACATGATAAGACATAAATGCCCTTCAATGATATGACCGTTAGGTGGATAGATATTTTGGGATAGCTGGCTCATAGCACAACAACGGTCGGAATTTTGAGTAGCAAAATCCTCAGGGCTATCACGTTCCTCACTGTGTAGGTAATCCGCACTGGCGAATTCATAACTCTTCAGTCAGAACAAATTCCTCACAGACCAGAAGAACTTCGTCTCTGTCATTGAAGAATATGACTGGACTGTATGAGATTTCCAATGGCTTCACTCGAAGGGATTGGTAGGTGTAGGATTTTGAGTTGAGCATCACATGGAAATTTTTCCTTAGTATTTCCTCGACCTCCTTTAACAGTATGGTGTTTCCTATGACTCAAGAAAGAGAAAATGAAACTACGAAAACAAAATTCTTCATGCTTCATGTTCATCGAATGAATACCAAGTCTTCAAGGTCACACCAATTTCTTCACTTTCAAAGTCTTCAAAAAGTCTTCAGAAATCCAAAGTCTTCAGTCGAAGAACTTCATTTTTAGGGGTCGACTTTCTTTGTAAATATCAAACTCCTCATATACTTATAGACCTGTGTACACTCACAAATGCATTAGTCCCTTAACCTATAAGTCTTCCATACACCAAAATCACTAAGGGGCACTAGATGCACTTACAATCTCCCCCTTTTTGGTGATTGATGACAATATAAGTTAAGTTTTCAACGGGGATAAACATATGAATTGTAAATACTGATATTGAGGAATTTGATTACAAGATATAGAAGAACTCCCCGTGAATATGTGCATAGTGAGGTATTTGCTTTTGAAGCATTGCACACTTGAAGAGTAGAATCATGGAGATCTCCCCCTATATCTTGTAATTCATACACGCATTTGACATATCACAATGAAGAATTTGAAATGCATGATGAAATATGGTGACTGATGTAATTCAGCATGCGTGCATTAATATTAACGAGGAATAAGCATGCAGAAAAACGCATCAAGAGTATCAGAGCACCATCGGGTTTAAGTTTACATCTCGATCCAATAAAAGTCTCAGAAGAACGAGAGTTGTAACTTAAACAAAAAACGCCCATATAGAAAGACCCGCTTGAAGACTAACTCAAAATTCTCCCCCTTTATCATCAAATGACCAAAAGGATCGAATATGAGGACTAACGCCCCTGAAGAATATCAAGTTGATGAAGAAGCACCAGCATTGTTGGGGTCGTTTGTCGTGGAAGGGCCTGCCGCAGTGTCGTCCAAGTCTTCATTTTCATCAGTGTCGCACGATGAAGAATATGAGCTGGCCACCAGAGAAGGAATCTTGACCTTCTTGAATTTCTTCGGTGGAGGTGCAGACCAATCAAAATCTTCATTGAGATCCATTTTCTTCAGATCTTCTTCACCATATAGATGTGACAGGATTGCCCAGGTGCGACCGAAGACTTGATGGAGGTAGTAATGGTTTTTATTCACTGCATTGTGTGTAGCAGTCATGTTGTGAAGAAGTGAACCAAACTGACGCTTAACCCATTTATGATTTCGATCCACCTTCTGGTGAAGACTAAGCAGAAGTTCACGGTCAGTCATCACGCGCGGAGTAGTGGCTTGAGGAGTGGACTTGGGTGCATTGGCAGATTCATGTGTGGCAGAGCCATCATTGGTGGAATAAGAAGCAGCTTTGCGAAACTGACCATCCAATGGACGAATGCCTTCATCTATAATAGCTGGTGCCTTGCCCTTTCCATCAACTGAGGAATAAGTATGCTTGAGGACTTCAATTGGGGGCAAGTAGCTAAGGTGATTCTAAAAATCAGCTTTGTAGTTGAGTGAAGACCTTTTCCTGAGGAATCTCATAATCCTAGGTGCATAAGGCTTTAGCTCAAATGGAGATAGTGCAACATTTGCCAGAGTCCTCATGAAGAAATCGTGATAATTGACAGGAATGCCATGAACGATGTTGAATACCAGATTCTTCATGATGCCAACAATTTCCTCATCAGATGAGTCGTGGCCTTTGATAGGACTCATTGTCCTCGTAAGAATACGATAGACAGTTCTAGGCACGTAAAGCAATTCCTTCACAAGGAATTTGGTTCTTGGTGCTTGACCTGGCTTCAAAGGTTTCATCAGCACCTGAATGTAATGATTTGTAAGCTCAGGTTCACTGTAGATACAACGAGCTTCTTCAAGGGGAGGACTGAGTGGTAAGGCACGAAGCAATTCAGAGGCTGGTGCAGTGTAGTGAGTATTTTCAGACATCCAGTCCAGCACCCATGAATTCACATCTTCAGAATCTCCTGTGATGTGCAGCGTTGCATAGAATTGAAGAATCAGTTCTTCATTCCAATCGCAGATGTCAGAGCAAAAGTTTAATAGTCCAGCGTCGTGAAGAACACTAAGGACTGGTGCAAAGCACGGCAGAGATTCCATATCCACGTGAGGAATATGCTCATGTAGAAGATTTTCTCCTTGTTGAACAACACTTAGGAATAGAAATTAGCTTGACTAGCAGTCCAAAAACGCCTCTTCCTAATGCAAGCAGAGTTATATGGGTTGTAATCTTCGAAGAATACGTGCTCACCGAAGAAATCATCAGCCTTGAACTTTTGCTTGTGTGAGAATGGATCCTTTGGCTTCGGTAGAGGAGTGTCAGTGAGTTGCATCACGACCTCAGGAATCTCAATCGCAGGTTCTTCAGGCTGAGGAATTTCTGGTTCCTCTTCAGTGGCAGTCTGCGTCTTCAGATGTTCAGCAGCAGCATTTTCTTTAGCGCTAGTGGCTGGAATTTCTTCACGCACAGATGAAGTGGGGTGAGTTTCTTCAGAGCCCATTTGAACAGTTTGTGCAGGTGACTGAGGTATTTGCTGCAACAGTGTGAACATTGGAGAGTTTGGATGCTGACTTTCCCAGAATTCATCACTGATTACGGGTGTGGAGCAGCCAACGTCCACATCTTCATCTTCCATTTCTTCAACGCCAGCCTCTTCAACTGTGAACTGAGGCATGGGCGAGGAGATGACAGGTGTTGAAGGGATCACATCCACTTCAATTTCTTCATCCAACTGCTCAGACGAAGCAGCAGGAGGAGTTTCTTCATCAGATCCGCTGGGGATCACATATTGTTCATCAAAAGAAACAAGGTCCTTTGATGGCCTGGTTGAGATGGGAACAACATCAATCGGATTAGCAAATGAACTTGTCAAGGGCTTCATCTTCTTCAGAGCTGAAGAATCTGAAGCAGCTGATGCTTTCCTTTTCTTCACTGCAGCATGCTCTGCAGCCATGGTCTTCTTCACATCTGATGCAGATGGAAGGATTGGAGTTGAAGTTGGCGCAGGAGCAGCTGAGGAATTTGGTTGATTTTCTTCAGGCACAACTGATGCGGTTGCCCTGGTTTCTTTAGTTTCTTCAGGCGCACCACTAGTGGATGCCCTGGCAATTTCTTCAGCGGCTGGAATGCAGTCATTAGCCCTGGAACTCACATTTTCTTCAGTAGCTGGATTTTCATCAGCGATGCTGGCATGTTCTTCAGTAGGCCGAGCAGATGCTTCAGCCTGAGGAATGTCCTATTGCGTTGGGGCTGCAACAGTGGAGGTGAACTATTCTGTGATCTTTACAAATCTGAGTTTGGCTCCCAGCCAGTCAGCATAATAGCGATCAAATTCATCACTCAGTTTCTTGATTTCAGATTGGAGAGCAACAAGTTCTTTAGGTGAAAGCTTCAGAACGTTTTGCTTCAGAAAGCGCTCTTTCTTGTACTGCGCTTTCTTCACTCTCCTCCCCTATTCAAATTTCCATTTCTCTTCTTGTATGAAGTGAGTTAACATGTGACTTTGACCAGGAGTCAGCTTGAAATCAGGCATGGGAGTGTTGGGGTCCTTGTGCCAAACATCAATGTATTCGAGGATCAACTTGGGATCCAAAAGCAGTGGCACATTTGTTCCCTTGGCTCTAGCGGCCCTGGCTTGCCTGTCTCTGATGATTTCTGCAAGTTCATCATCATCAGCTTCGTCTTCTTCAGACGGCACTTGGAAAGCGACTTGCTTCTTTTGAGGACTTGGTCAAGGACCGCGTCCAGCAGTTGACTTTTGTCTTCAACAGTGAGGGGCCAGCTGAGGAACTTGGTGTAGCTGAGGAACTAGCTGAGACACCTGAAGCAATAGACATGCTTGCAGTCCTTTGGCACGAGGCAAGATGCACAGGTGCTGAGGACTTTGTCGGAGCTGCCGAAGACTTTGGCGGAGGAGCTGAGGACTTTTGAGGAACAGGAGCAGCATGAGGAATTGGCCATGAGGGCTTTGAGGATTCTGGCCGTGAGGGCATTGCTAAGGAACTTGGCCTTGAGGGCATTGTTGGTGAAGCACTTGGCTTGCGCGCAGGCTTCTTTGACATAGCCTTCTTTGGCTTGACAGCAGAGGCCTCAGCAGAGGCAGCAGCAGCAGCAGAGTCTTCATTGAATTTCCTCACTGCTTCTCTGGCTTGCTTAGCCAACTTGGCTTGGCGCTTGGCCCATTCGTCAGGATAGTCCTCACCGCGCTTGAGGCTGGTGGGATCAGCGATTTGGCCAGGTGCCAATGGAGGTCTTGGGCATGGAGGATTGAGTGTGAATTTCTTCATATACTTAGGAGTGACATATCTGTACACCCTCCACTCTCTGGCCCATCTCCTCTCTATCTTCTGAATGCGCACCTTGTGCACATTCTTGGTTTCCTCAGTAGGTGTGCAGTACCCAACATATATTTCATTAGGGATCTCAAACGTTGTATTGACCTCAGGCCTTTTTCCTCCCTTTTGTGGCTTCTTACCGTCAGCCATTTTCTTCAATTGAGGAATTTGGACAATTGAATTCTCTGAAGAAGTATGCAACTTTTCTTCGAGGAACACTGCAAATGAGTTAAGTTGATGAGAATCTAGTGATTCAGCAGCTAACATGAGTACCTGTGAACAGAGTATAGTTGCGAGGAATTTGGAGAGGTCATATGCGTTCTTAGAGGATTTTTCAAAAAAGAACAAGTTTGAGGAATTTGACCAAATGAGTCTTGAAGAATTTCACTAAACGTTCTTTGTCTTAGGTTCCAGAGTTGTATAGGTTGAAGATCCACACAATTAAGGAATCTTGAAGAAAAATGATGCTTAGAGAAACGAATCAAGAACAGATGACTTGTGAGGTGTTTAGTGTGTGAAGATATGAAGAAAAACACCTTTGAAGATTTTGTAGATAATCATTCGAATCAACGAGGGCAGTAAAAGTAACTTTTAATTACCCTGGACGAAGAACACGATGAACATTGAGGTGTAGAGATGAAGTTCGTCCGTGTAGATCTTCCACGCCCTAACTCGGCGGAGGAAGACGGCTACGGCGGCGGCGGAGTGAAGATTTCCGCGGTCGGCGTGAGTACGTCGGCGACGAGGTCGAGGCAGTGAAACTCTTCCTCATCGGTGATGATGAAGTAGCGGCGGTGCTAGGGTTTGAGAAGCTCGAGCTGGAGAGAGAGAGAGAGAGGTCGAGCGGAGTAAAAGAAGTGAGGAAGGGAAAGAGGGGTATTTATAGCCACGGTGAAAAATTGCTCGCCCGAAGAAATTGGACGAACGTGCCCCTGACCCTTCTCATTTGCATGACATGTTTCACCTACGTACTGAGAGGTGGAGATCATGTGTGATCTTGGGTGAATGGATAAGTGTATCGTGGGATGCGAAATGGTTTGAGCGGCAAAGCCGAAAATTTAGATAAGATAGGTTTTAAAGTTCCGTTCGCAATTTCTTCAGCTGACAAGGGCACAGTGAAGATTTTGAATGAGTTTCAAATAGAACGCACATGAAGAATTTGTGAACAGATTAGGTTGAGTATAGCATAGAGGGGGAAGGGTCCGATCACATTCACTTAGCAGAAGAACCAACTTGAAGAATTAGCAATAAGTGAATGTGAAGACAATGCAAAGTTGAAGAATATGATCAATTGCGGAATTTCAACTTTTGGTGGTGGCGTGACCCACCGTATAAGAATGATGATTTCAGACACCGCGTACAATTATCGTAGGGTTCTGAGAATCAAATTCTTCATTAATTTCTTCACACTAAGAGTGTTATTCTTCATTGATTGAAGAAAAACGTTTCTTCATGTGTTGTACATCTAAGTCATCAATTTTGCATAAGTGTTAGGATGAGTGTCCTTTTCAAAGAACATTCGAAGATTCTAGGATATTTAGCTCACACCGCAACTTGCTAAATCTCTTCTCATCCAAGAGCTTTGTGAAGATATCAGCTAGCTGTTCTTCAGTCTTCACATGCTCAATAGAAATGCCGCCCTTCAACACATGATCACGAAGAAAATGATGACGAATCTGAATGTGCTTTATCTTCGAGTGTTGAACTAGGTTGTGAGCAATCTTGATGGCACTCTCATTGTCACAGAAGAGAGGCACATTCTTCATGTTGACGCCGTAGTCCTTGAGAGTTTGCTTCATCCATAGCAATTGAGCACAACAAGAACCAGCGGCAATGTACTCAGCTTCAGCAGTAGATAGTGATATGCAGTTATGTTTCTTCGAGGACCAACAGACCAAAGATCGTCCAAGGAAATGACATGTACCAGATGTTGACTTGCGGTCCACACGATCACCAGCATAGTCAAAGTCAGAGTATCCAATGAGATCAAAAGCCGAGCCCTTGGGGTACCATAATCCAAGTGTTGGTGTGTGAGCTAGATATCGAAGAATATGCTTCACAGCCTTATGGTGTGATTCCTTCGGTGTAGCTTGAAATCGGGCACACATGCAAACACTAAACATTATATCTGGCCTAGATGCACATAATTACAATAAAGAGCCAATCATGGAGCGGTATACCTTATGATCAAAGTCAATACCATTTTCATCAGTGCACAGATGGCCATTTGTGGGCATAGGAATTTTGACTCCTTTGCAATCTTGCATGCCTAATTTCCTCAGCACATCCTTGAGGTATTTCTCCTGAGATATGAATATGCCATTGCGTTGTTGACGAATTTGAAGACCTAAGAAGAATTTCAACTCTCCCATCATAGACATTTGATATTCTTCACTCATCATATAGGCAAATTCATCATTATAACGTTGGTCAGTACAGCCAAAGATAATATCATCAACATATATTTGGCACACAAACAATTCACCATCATAATATTTAGTGAAAAGAGTAGGGTCGAGTGAACCGGGTTAGAAGCCTTTCGTCATGAGGAATTCCTTCAAGGTATCATACCACGCCCGTGGGGCCTGCTTGAGGCCATAGAGGGCCTTGTTGAGTCTGAAGACTTTGTCAGGATTCTTTGGATCTTCAAAACCTGGGGGTTGAGCAACATATACTTCTTCCTCAAGCTTACCATTGAGGAATGCACTTTTCACATCCATTTGATATAAAGTGATATCATGATGGTTAGCATAAGCAAGTAATATGCGAATAGCCTCAAGTCTAGCAACAGGAGCAAAAGTTTCATCGAAATCAATTCCTTCAACCTATGTGTAGCCTTGAGCTACAAGTCGTGCCTTATTCCTTACCACAAGGCCATTTTCATCTTGCTTGTTGCGGTAGATCCACTTTGTGCCAATGATATTGTGCTTGCGAGGATCTGGACGTTTGACCAGTTCCCAGACATTGTTGAGCTCGAACTGATGTAATTCTTCTTGCATGGCCTGAATCCACTCAGGCTCCAGAAATGCTTCATCCACCTTAGTGGGCTCTGTAATAGAGACAAAAGCATAGTGCCCACAAAAGTTAGATAAATGTGAAGCTTTTGAGCGTGTGAGAGGACCTGGCGCTTTGATGTCATTGATTATCTTTTCAACTTGCACTTCTTTTGCAATGCGAGGATGAGCTGGTTGTCATTGAAAAATTTGATCAGCATTTTCTTCAGCACCATTTTCTTCAGTATTTTCTTCAGGTGCATTAGCTCGACGTTCTTCATGCTCTGGAATGAATTCTTCAGCAGATTCTTCAATAGGAATGGCATCCTTAGTAGCCTTGAACTTGATAGTTTCCTCAGGTGCTGGTTCATCTATCACAGTAGGTAGGTGCTCTTTTTGCGAGCCATTAGTTTCATCGAACCGCACAATCTACAGTTTCAACAACCTTGTGAAGAACTTTGTTGAAGACTCTGTAGGTGTGCGAGTCCTTTCCGTAACCAAGCATAAACCCTTCATGTGCTTTCGGTGCAAATTTTGAGTTGTGATGAGGATCTCTAATCCAACATTTAGCACCGAAGACTTTGAAATAACTTACATTGGGTTTCTTATCAGTGAGGAGTTCATAGGCAGTCTTCTTGAAGAATTTGTGAAGATATACTCTGTTGATGATGTGGCACACGGTATCAATTGCCTCAGTCCAGAAACGATGAGGCGTTTTGTATTCATCAAGCATAGTGCGAGCCATCTCAGCAAGAGTCCTGTTCTTGCGCTCCACGACGCCGTTCTGCTGAGGAGTATAAGGAGCAGATAACTCATGAGTAATACCAAGTTCATCAAGATAGTCATCGAGACCAGAATTCTTGAACTCAGTGCCATTGTCACTTCTGATGTGCTTGATCTTCACACCAAAGTTGGTTGAAGCCCTCGAGGAAAATCGTTTGAAGACTTCCTGCACTTCATGTTTGTAAGTAACAAGGTGTACCCATGTATAACGAGAGTAATCATCAACAATAACAAAGCCATATTGAGATGCTTCATTTGAAACAGCAGAATAATGATTAGGACCAAAGAGATCCATGTGAAGCAATTCAAATGGACGAGTAGTGGTCATGATAGTCTTCACTGGATGCTTGGCCTTTGTCATCTTTCCAGCTTCACAGGCTCCGCATAGGTGATCCTTGAGGAATTTGACATTCTCGATGCCAATGACATGCTTCTTCTTCGCAAGCGTGTGCAAATTCCTCATGCCTGCATGACCAAGTCGTCGATGCCAGAGCCAGCCTTCTGAAGCTTTTGTAAGTAGACACATGGCTTGTTGTGGTCCTGTAGAAAAATCAACAATATACAATTCTCCTCTCCTAAAGCCTTCGAAGACTTTGAAATTGTCAGTTTCCATAAGCACAACACAACGGTACTTGCCAAAGACAACAACCATATCAAGATCACAAAGCATTGAGACAGACATAAGGTTGTATCCTAGGGACTCAACAAGCATGACTTTGTCCATGTGTTGATCATTTGTGATCGCAACCTTACCTAGACCCAATACCTGACTTTTGCCTTTGTCAGCAAAGATGATATGCTTCAGATGTGACGGAGATAATGGAGCATCCATCAATAGATTCTTGTCACCAGTCATGTGATTTGTACATCCACTGTCGAGAACCCACTCAGTGGCTTTGGGTTGATCATCCTGGAGATGAATTAGTGCAGCTTACAAACTCATATACTTCATCAGTGAAGAATATGACATCAATTCATCAGATCAATTTCATTAAACAATAGAACAGATAAAGCAGTGTGAGGACATGAGAAATGAGAGCTCATTTCTTCATGATTAGCCTGCGTCCTATCAGGCATGCTCAGGTCTCCAGCAAATTCTTCAGACGATTACATACGTCTAGAGACCTGACCCTGCAGAAGAGATTAGTTCTTTTTCTTCACCACCCACATCTAAAGGGGTGGCAAAGAGTTCATCATTCTGCGAGCTCCATACAAGAAGGATGGCATAGAAGCCAGTCCATTTCGTTTCACATAAGAGGGTTAGAATAAGCATAAGAGTAAGCAGAGAAATTCTTCAAGGACTTATGGACATAATGATTTGAAGAATAATGCACATATCCATAATCCTTAGATCTTCCCTGTGAAACAGACGGGTTAGCACGATGATGTTCATATGAGGACTTTGATCCATATGAAGAATTTGGTCCATATGAAGAATTTGATCTGGGGTTCCTATTCTTCACAGGTGACGTCATGATGACATTCACCTGAAGATTTTCAAGGCATCTTTTGGGAACCCAGATTTTCTTCATAGGGGAACCGTTCCTGCAGTTAGTGCCAACATATCTAGCAAATACTTCACCATTCTGATTTTTGAACAGTTTATAGTTGGAGTCAAATGACTCATCATCAGAATGAGGAGATTCACATGCATATCCAGATAGGTTAGATGGATCAACTGGAGGTCCCTTTGCAGCAACCCATGTAGTTTTGGGGTACTGCTCAGGCTTCCAATATGTACCATCAGCGTTGAGTTTCCTCTCAAAGGCAATACCCTCTTTCCTAGGGTTCCTATTGAGGATCTGCTTTTTAAGCACATCACAAAGAGTCTGATGCCCTTTGAGGCTTTTGTACATGCCTGTCATGTACAATTCCTTCAGCCCTGCATCGTCAGTGATACTAGCAATGTCCTCAGATGAGGAATTAGTGATAGCAAAGGCATGTGAAGAATTTGAAACATTAGCAGCATTTGAACATTCAGGTGAAGAATTAGCAGATTCACGTTCAATGCATTTCAGACATGGAGGAAAAAATTCTTCCTGAGAAGCGCTGATTTGTTAAGCAAGTAATGAATCGCGCTCCTTCTGAAGATCTTCATAACTCACCCTTAGCTTCTCAAGGTCTTGCTTTCTTTGAAGAAATTCATAAGAGAGCTTCTCATGATCCGATAAGAGAGTGTTATGATGACTTTGAAGATTGTCAAGCTTGGACAAAAGTCTCTGAAGATTTTCAGTCAAAGTTTCAGTGCAATCCATTTCTTCACCCAACATATCATCACTTTTGTCTAGCATGTTTTGAACCTTTTCAAGAGCCCTTTGTTGTTTTACAGCAATCTTAGCAAGTTTAGAATAGCTGGGCTTAAGGTTTTCATCAGATTCATTCTCACTTGATTCAGAGGAGGTATATTTGAGTACCTTGGCACCCTTTGCCATGAAACAATAGGTGGGAGGGTAGTCATCATCGCCTTCATCAGCCTTATGGTGAGGTCATTTTCTTCAGTGTTGAAGACAGACTTGCTGACTAATGCAGTAGCGAGAGCTAGGCTCGCCACTCCGGATTCGGACTCCTCAGATGACTCCTCTTCCTCATTTTCTTCAGATTCAGCCTCAGAGTCCATTTCCTTGCCAATGAATGCCCTGGCCTTCTTGGAGCTGCTCTTCTTGTGATATGAAGGCTTTAAGGATTTTGGTGATGAAGATTTTGTGGATTTCTTCTTTTTCTTCACATCATCAGAACTGTAATCCTTGTATTCTTCTTCTTTGATTCCTTTTCCCATTGAGGACAATCTTGAATGTAATGTCCAGGTTTCTTGCATTTGTGACAGAGCCTCCTCTTGTAGTCACTGGATGAGGAATCACTGCTCCTTGAGGGTC
Organism: Triticum aestivum; assembly: GCF_018294505.1. Taxonomy (NCBI): domain Eukaryota; kingdom Viridiplantae; phylum Streptophyta; class Magnoliopsida; order Poales; family Poaceae; genus Triticum; species Triticum aestivum. Next base: position 511,466,563 of record NC_057803.1, read on the forward strand.
TTCCAAGGCGACCACGTCTTGAGAACTTTTGGAACTTCTTCACCAGCAGAGCCAGATCATGGCTTAGTTCTTCAGGATCACCAAGGCTGCTACCAGAGTCTTCATCTTCGGACTCAGATACTGCCTTGGCCTTTAGTGCACGTGATCTGCCATAGCTTGAACCATAAAGATCTCTTTTTTCAGCAAGTTGGAACTCATGAGTATTTAGCCTCTCGAGAATATCAGCGGGATCAAGTGACTTGTAATCAGCGCGTTCTTGTATCATCAATGCCAGAGTGTCAAATGAGGAATCAAGCGATCTCAGCAATTTCTTCACCACCTCATGGTCGGTGATGTCAGTGGCACCAAGTGCTTGAAGCTCATTTGAGATGTCAGTGAGGCGATCGAAGGTTTGTTGAACATTTTCATTGTCGAGTCTTTTGAAGCGGTTGAAGAGATTGCGAAGAACATCAACTCGAGAGTCACGCTGAGTTGAGACTCCTTCATTCACTTTGGACAACCTGTCCCAGATAAGCTTCGCTGTCTCCAAAGCACTCACTCTGCCATATTGTCCTTTGCTCAGATGGCCACATATGATATTCTTCGCTTGAGAGTCGAGTTGCTTGAATCTCTTCACATCAGCAGCATTCAGAGAAGGTGTGACTGAGGGAACACCATTTTCCACAACATACCAGAGATCGTTATCAATTGCCTCAAGATGCATTCGCATCTTATTCTTCCAGTAGGGGTAGTCCGTCCCATCGAAGGTAGGACACCCAGCAGAGACCTTGATCATACCTGCGGTCGACATAACTAAAACTCCAGGCGGTTAAACCAAAATCACATAGAACAAGGGAGTACCTTGCTCTGATACCAATTGAAAGTGCGTTATATCGACTAGAGGGGGGTGAATAGGCAATTTTTATAAAATTCTTCACTAAGGAATTTGCCGGTGAGGAAATTCCTTAGCGAAGAACTACTAGCAGTGGGATAAGTACTCAAACGTAAACATAACAGAATACAAGCATAATCATCATGATGAAATGAAGACAGGCACAGAGTACAGGAAGCGTAAGCACAGGATAACACAGGATGAAGACAAACAGACTGAAGAAATTGAACTGAGGAAATTGAGAAAGTCTTCAGTCAAAGTCTTCAAACACAGATATGAACAAGCACACAACACAGTTATGAGGAAATGAAAGAGTTGAGGAAATAGAACCAGTAAGCTTGGTGAAGATAATGATTTGGTAGACCAGTTCCAACTGCTGTCTTAGTTGTACGTCTGTTGGAGCGGCTGAGTATTTAAACTCGAGGACACACAGTCCCGGAAACCCAGTCCTGAACACGCAGCTTAGGACACCCAGTCCTCACCGTATTCTCCTTGAACTAAGGTCACACAGACCTCGTCTAATCACTCGTGGTAAGTCTTCAGGCGACTTCCAAACCTTCACAAACTCGGTCACTCAGCGATCCACAATTCCTCTTGGATGCTCTAGACCATGACGCCTAACCGTATGGAAGAAGCACAATCTTCAAAGGTAACAAGCGTCGGATCCACGCAGGATCAATCTCTTCAGTGATGCTCAATCACTTTGGGTTTGTAGGTGTTTGGGTTTGGGTTTTTCCTCACTTGATGATTTTCGCTCAAAGTCCTTGGAGGATGGGTTGCTCTCAAATGACAAGTGTCAGTTTCTCTCGGAGCAGCCAACCAGCTAGTGGTTGTAGGGGGCGGCTATTTATAGCCTAGGGAGCAGCCCGACATGATAAGACATAAATGCCCTTGAATGATATGACCGTTAGGTGGATAGATATTTTGGGACAGCTGGCTCATAGCACAACAACAGTCGGAATTTTGAGTAGCAAAATCCTCAGGGCTATCATGTTCCTTACTGTGTAGGTAATCCGCACTGGCGAATTCCTAACTCCTCAGTCAGAACAAATTCCTCAAAGACCAGAAGAACTTCGTCTCTGTCACTGAAGAATATGACTGGACTGTATGAGATTTCCAATGGCTTCACTCGAAGGGATTGGTAGGTGTAGGATTTTGAGTTGAGCATCACATGGAAATTTTTCCTTAGTATTTCCTCGACCCCCTTTAACAGTATGGTGTTTCCTATGACTCAAGAAAGAGAAAATGAAACTATGAAAACAAAAGTCTTCACGCTTCATGTTCATCGAATGAATACCAAGTCTTCAAGGTCACACCAATTTCTTCACTTTCAAAGTCTTCAAAAGGTCTTCAGAAATCCAAAGTCTTCAGTCGAAGAACTTCATTTTTAGGGGTCGACTTTCTTTGTAAATATCAAACTCCTAATATACTTATAGACCTGTGTACACTCACAAATGCATTAGTCCCTTAACCTATAAGTCTTCAATACACCAAAATCACTAAGGGGCACTAGATGCACTTACAATTCTCCATATCAGCCTCTAGCTCGAACCGGACATAGTTCGGCCGTGGGTCCCCTGTCGGGGACAGGTTTTTCAACAAAATCAGCACATCGCCGAAGGGCGAGTGTTGGAAGACATCTGCGACGCTGAACTCGATGATTGATAACTTATCCAATTCGGTGTCCGAGAGCACGCAAGGTTCGGAACTTATAGCCGAAACGAGTCCGAAATTCCGTTGACGCTGATATTGCATGGTGTTGAATTTGTGTGCGGCTCCAATGTCGTGGACTCTGTGGCTTCGGATGGTGCAAACTGCTCCGGATCTAAGGTTGTAGCAGTTACAGGAACCATCTCCAGAACCTGGTCCAATGACAGATTTAGGTCATGTTCATCGGAGCGAGGGGGAGCGATCGCCGCGGTCTCAAATCCATTGAAGATCAAGTCTCCACGGATATCCGTGACATAGTTCAAGCTTCCAAATCTGACCTGATGGCCAGGAGCGTAGCTATCAATCTACTCCAGATGGCCAAGCGAGTTGGCCCGCAGTACGAAGTCGCCGAATACGAAAATCTATCCGGGGAGGAAGGTTTCTCCTTGGACAGCGTCACTATAGACTCTCGGAGGGGCCATCGAACCTCTCATTGACGGCACAGTGGAACTCTCAATGAAAGCACCAATGTTGGTGTCAAAACCGGAAGATCTCTGGTAGGGGGTCCCGAACTGTGCGTCTAGGATTGATGGTAACAGGAGACGGGGGACACGATGTTTACCCAGGTTCGGGCCCTCTCTATGGAGGTAATACCCTATGTCATGCTTGATTGATCTTGATGAATATGAGTGTTACAAGAGTTGATCTACCATGAGATCGTAATGGCTAAACCCTAGAAGCCTAGCCTGTATGACTATGGTAATGAATATATCTTTTCCGGACTAACCCCTCCGGTTTATATAGGCACCAAGGGGATCTAGGGGTTACATAGATGATACGTCTCCAACGTATCTATAATTTTCGATTGCTCCATGCTATATTATCTACTGTTTTGGACATTATTGGGCTTTATTATCCACTTTTATATTATTTTTGGGACTAACCTATTAACCGGAGGCCCAGCCCAGAATTGTTGTTTTTGCCTGTTTTAGGGTTTCGAAGAAAAGGAATATCAAACGGAGTCCAAACGGAATGAAACCTTCGGGAACGTGATTTTCTCATCGAATACAACTCAAGAGACTTGGACCCTACGTCAAGACACGTAACAGGAGGCCACGAGGTAGGGGGGTGCGCCTACCCCCCAAGCGCGCCCTCCACCCTCGTGGGCCCCCTATTGCTCCACCGACGTACTTCTTCCTCCTATATATACCCATGTACCCCCAAACGATCAAATACGGAGCCAAAAACCTAATTCCACCGCTGCAAATTTTTGTATCCATGAGATCCTATCTTGGGGCCTGTTCCGGAGCTCCGCCGAAGGGGGCATCGATCATGGAGGGCTTCTACATCAACACCATAGCATCTCCGATGAAGTGTGAGTAGTTTACTTCAGACCTACGGGTCCATAGTTAGTAGCTAGATGGCGTCTTCTCTCTTTTTGGATCTCAATACAATGTTCTCCCCCTCTCTTGTGGAGATCTATTCGATGTAATCTTCTTTTTGCGGTGTGTTTGTTGAGACCGATGAATTGTGGGTTTATGATCAAGTCTATCTATGAATAGTATTTGAATATTCTCTGAATTCTTTTATGTATGATTGGTTATCTTTGCAAGTCTCTTCGAATTATTAGTTTCGTTTGTCCTACTAGATTGATCTTTCTTGCAATGGGAGAAGTGCTTAGTTTTGGGTTCAATCTTGCGGTGTCCTTTCCCGGTGACAGTAAGGGCAGCAAGGCACGTATTGTATTGTTGCCATCGAGGATAACAAGATGGGGTTTTCTTCATATTGCATGAGTCTATCCCTCTACATCATGTCATCTTGCTTAAGGCGTTACTCTGTTTTTAACTTAATACTCTAGATGCATGCTGGATAGCGGTCGATGAGTGGAGTAATAGTAGTAGATGCAGGCAGGAGTCGGTCTACTTGTCTCGGACGTGATGCCTATATACATGATCATACCTAGATATTCTCATAACTATGCTCAATTCTGTCAATTGCTCAACAGTAATTTGTTCACCCATCGTAGAATACTTATGCTCTCGAGAGAAGCCACTAGTCAAACCTATGGCCCCCGGGTCTATCTTTATCATATCAATCTCCTACTACTTAGTTATTTACTTTGCCATTTACTTTGCCTTTATTTTACTTTGCATCTTTATCATAAAAATACCAAAAATATTATCTTATCATATCTATCATATCTCACTCTCGTAAGTGGCCCTATAGGGATTGACAACCCCTATTTGCGTTGGTTGCGAGGATTTATTTGTTTTGTGCAGGTGTAAGGGACTCGCGCGTAGCCTCCTACTGGATTGATACCTTGGTTCTCAAAAACCGAGGGAAATACTTACGCTACTTTACTGCATCATCCCTTCTTCGGGGAAAACCAACGCAGTGCTAAAAGAGGTAGCAAGAAAGATTTATGGCGCCGTTGCTGGGGAGGTCTACGCAAAAGTCAACATACCAAGTACCCATCACATACCCTTATCTCCCGCATTACATTATTTGCCATTTGCCTCTCGTTTTCCTCTCCCCCACTTCACCCTTGCCATTTTATTTGCCCTCTCTCTCTATCCTCCCTCTGTTTGCCTCTTTTTGCCCGCTTGCTTTTTGTTTGCTTGTGTGTTAGTTTGCTTGCTTATCACGATGGCTCAAGATAATACTAAATTGTGTGACTTCACCAATACCAACAACAATGATTTTATTAGCACTCCGATTGCTCCTCTTACCGATGCTGAATCTTGTGAAATTAATGCTGCTTTGCTGAATCTTGTTATGAAAGATCGGTTCTCCGGCCTTCCTAGTGAAGATGTCGCTACCCATCTAAATAGCTTCGTTGATTTGTGTGACATACAAAAGAAGAAAGATGTGGATAATGATATTGTTAAATTGAAGCTATTTCCTTTTTCGCTTAGAGATCGTGCTAAAGCTTGGTTTTCGTCTTTGCCTAAAAATAGTATTGATTCATGGAACAAGTGCAAAGATGCTTTTATCTCTAAGTATTTTCCTCCTGCTAAGATCATCTCTCTTAGAAACGATATTATGAACTTTAAGAAACTTGATCATGAAAATGTTGCACAAGCTTGGGAGAGAATGAAATTAATGATACGTAATTGCCCTACTCATGGTTTAAATTTGTGGATGATTGTTCAGAATTTTTATGTCGGATTGAATTTTGCTTCTAGAAATCTTTTAGATTCGGCCGCGGGAGGTACTTTTATGGAAATCACTTTAGGAGAAGCTACTAAACTCCTAGATAATATTATGGTTAATTATTCTCAATGGCATACTGAAAGATCTACTAATAAAAAGGTGCATGCGATAGAAGAAATTAATGTTTTGAGTGGAAAGATGGATGAACTTATGAAATTATTTGCTAATAAGAGTGTTTCTTCTGATCCTAATGATATGCCCTTGTCTACTTTGATTGAGAATAATAATGAATCTATGGATGTGAATTTTGTTGGTAGGAACAATTTTGGTAATAACGCATATAGAGGAAATTTCAACCCTAGGCCTTATCCTAGTAATCCCTCTAATAATTATGGTAATTCCTACAACAATTCTTATGGAAATTATAATAAGATGCCCTCTGATTTTGAATCTAATATTAAAGAATTTATTACTTCGCAAAAGAATTTTAATGCTATGATTGAAGAAAAATTGCTTAAGATTGATGATTTGGCTAGGAACGTTGATAGAATTGCTCTTGATGTTGATTCTTTGAAACTTAGATCTATTCCACCTAAGCATGATATCAATGAGTCTCTCAAAGCCATGAGAATTTCCATTGATGAGTGCAAAGAAAGAACCGCTAGGATGCGTGCTAAGAAAGATGCCTTTATAAAAGCGTGTTCTTCTAGTTCCTATGAAAATAATGATGAAGATCTAAAAGTTATTGATGTGTCCCCTATTAAATCTTTGTTTTGCAATATGAATCTTGATAATGATGGGACTGAATATGATCCACCTTTACCTAGAAGGCGTTCCAAGAATTCTGAATCTTTTGATCTTGATGCTAAATTTGATAAAAGTGGGATTGAAGAAATTAAAACCCTAGATGTTGCTAAACCCACTATTATGGATTTCAAGGAATTTAACTATGAAAATTGCTCTTTGATTGATTGTATTTCCTTGTTGCAATCCGTGCTAAATTCTCCTCATGCTTATAGTCAAAATAAAGCGTTTACTAAACATATCGTTGATGCCTTGATGCAATCTTATGAAGAAAAACTTGAATTGGAAGTTTCTATCCCTAGAAAACTTTATGATGAGTGGGAACCAACTATTAAAATTAAAATTAAAGATCATGAATGCTATGCTTTATGTGATTTGGGTGCTAGTGTTTCCACGATTCCAAAGACTTTGTGTGATTTGTTAGGTTTCCGTGATTTTGATGATTGCTCTCTAAACTTGCACCTTGCGGATTCCACTATTAAGAAACCTATGGGAAGAATTAATGATGTTCTTATTGTTGCAAATAGGAATTATGTGCCCATAGGTTTTATTGTTCTTGACATAGATTGCAATCCTTCATGTCCTATTATTCTTGGTAGACCTTTCTTAGAATGATTGGTGCAATTATTGATATGAAGGAAGGAAATATTAGACTCCAATCTCCATTAAGGAAAGGCATGGAACACTTTCCTAGAAAGAAAATTAAATTACCTTATGAATCTATTATGAGATCCACTTATGGATTGCCTACCAAAGATGGCAATACCTAAATCTATTCTTGCTTGTTATGCCTAGCTAGGGGCGTTAAACGATAGCGCTTGTTGGGAGGCAACCCAATTTTATTTTTATTCCTTGCTTTTTGCTCCTGTTTAGTAATAAATAAATTATCTAGCCTCTGTTTTGGTTGTGTTTTTTGTGTTTAATTAGTGTTTGTGCCAAGTAGAACCGTTGGGAAGACTTGGGGAAAGTCTTATTGAACTTGCTGTAAGAAACGGAAACTTTAGCGCTCACGAGAACTGATGTTATTTTTATTTGGAAAGTGCTATTTAGTTAATTCTTTTTGCATATGATTAATAGATAAATTCCTCACGTCCAGCAATTTATTTTAGAATTTTTGGGGTTCCAGATCTTGCGCTAGCTACAGATTACTACAGACTGTTCTGTTTTTGACAGATTATGTTTTTTGTGTGTTGTTTGCTTATTTTGATGAATCTATGGCTAGTAAAATAGTTTATAAACCATAGAGAAGTTTTAATGCAGTAGGTATAACACCCATATAAATAAATAATGAGTTCATTACAGTACCTTGAAGTAGTCTTTTGTTTTCTTTCGCTAACGGAGCTCACGAGTTTTTCTACTTTAAGTTTTGTGTTGTGAAGTTTTCAAGTTTTGGGTAAAGATTTGATGGATTATGGAACAAGGAGTGGCAAGAGCCTAAGCTTGGGGATGCCCATGGCACCTCCAAGATAATCTAAGGACACCTAAAAGCCAAAGCTTGGGGATGCCCCGGAAGGCATCCCCTCTTTCGTCTACTTCTATCGGTAACTTTACTTGGAGCTATATTTTTATTCGCCACATGATATGTGTTTTGCTTGGAGTGTCTTGTATTATTTGAGTCTTTGCTTGTCAGTTTACCACAATCATCCTTGGTGTACACACCTTTTGAGAGAGCCATACATGATTTGGAATTTGTTAAAATACTCTATGTGCTTCGCTTATATCTTTTGAGTTATATAATTTTGCTCTAGTGCTTCACTTATATCTTTTAGAGCACGATGGTGGATTTGTTTTATAGAAACTATTGATCTCTCATGCTTCACTTAGATTATTTTGAGAGTCTTAATAGCATGGTCATTTGCTTAAAATCCTAATATGCTTGGTATGCAAGATTAATAATTATAAAACTTTCTTATGAGTGTGTTGAATACTAAGAGAAATTTGATGCTTGATGATTGTTTTAAGACATGGAGGTAATAATGTCAAAGTCGTGCTAGTTGAGTAGTTGTGAAATTGAGAAATACTTGTGTTGAGGTTTGCAAGTCCCATAGCATGCACGTATGATAAATGTTATGCAACAAATTTGAAACATTAGGTGTTATTTTACTGTCTTCCTTATGAGTGGCGGTCGGGGACGAGCGATGGTCTTTTCCTACCAATCTATCCCCCTAGGAGCATGCGCATAGTACCAAGGTTTTTGATGACTTGTAGATTTTTGCAATAAGTATGTGAGTTCTTTATGACTAATGTTGAGTCCATGGATTATACGCACTCTCATCCTTCCATCCTTGCTAGCCTCTTCGGTATCGTGCATTGCCCTTTCTCACATTGAGAGTTGGCGCAAACTTCGCCGGTGCATCCAAACCCCGTGATATGATACGCTCTTTCACACATAAACCTCCTTATATCTACCTCAAAACAGCCACCATACCTACCTATTATGGCATTTCCATAGCCATTTCGAGATATATTGCCATGCAACTTTCCATCATTCCGTTCATCATGACACATTCATCATTGTCATATTGCTTAGCATGGTCATGTAGTTGACATAGTATTTTTGGCAAAGCCACCATTAATAATTCTTTCATACATGTCACTCTTGGTCCATTGCATATCCCGGTACACCGCCGGAGGCATTCATATAAAGGCATCTTTGTTCTAGTATCGAGTTGTAATCATTGAGTTGTAAATAAATAGAAGTGTGATGATCACCATTTTCTAGAGCATTGTCCCATGTGAGGAATATAAAAAAAGAGAGAAAGGCCATAAAAAAGAGGAAAGGCCATAAAAAAGAGAAGGCCCAAAAAAGAGAAAGGCCATAAAAAAGGAGAAAATGCCCAAAAGAAAAAAAGAAAAGAAGATGAGAGAAAAAGAGAGAAGGGACAATGTTACTATCCTTTGCCACACTTGTGCTTCAAAGTAGCACCATGATCTCCATAGTAGAGAGTCTCTCATGTTATCACTTTCATATACTAGTGGGAATTTTTCATTATAGAACTTGACTTGTATATTCCAACAATGGGCCTCCTCAAGTGCCCTAGGTCTTCGTGAGCAAGCAAGTTGGATGCACACCCACTAGTTTCTTTTGTTGAGCTTTCATACATTTATAGCTCTAGTGCATCAGTTGCATGGCAATCCCTACTCCTTGCATTAACATCAATCGGTGGTCATCTCCATAGCCCATTGATTAGCCTTGTTGATGTGAGACTTCCTCCTTTTTTGTCTTCTCCACATAACCCCCCTCATTATATTCTATTCCCACCTATAGTGCTATGTCCATGGCTCACGCTCATATATTGCATGAAAGTTTATAGATTTGAGATTACTAAAGTATGAAACAATTGCTTGGCTTGTCATCGGGGTTATGCATGATGATAGCATTCTTGTGTGATGAAAATGAAACATGACTAAACCATATGATTTTGTAGGGATGAACTTTTTTTGGCCATGTTATTTTGAGAAGACATAATTGCTTAGTTAGTATGCTTGAAGTATTATCATTTTTATGTCAATATGAACTTTTGTCTTCAATCTTTTGGATCTGAATATTCATACCACAATTAAGAAGAATTACATTAAAATTATGCCAAGTAGCACTCCGCATCAAAAATTCTGTTTTTATCATTTACCTACTCGAGGATGAGCAGGAATTAAGCTTAGGGATGCTTGATACGCCTCCAACGTATCTATAATTTTTTATTGCTCCATGCTATATTATCTACTGTTTTGGACATTATTGGGCTTTATTATCCACTTTTATATTATTTTTGGGACTAACCTATTAACCGGAGGCCCAGCCCAGAATTGTTGTTTTTGCCTATTTTAGGGTTTCGAAGAAAATGAATATCAAATGGAGTCCAAACGAAATGAAACCTTCGGGAACGTGATTTTCTCATCGAATACAACTCAGGAGACTTGGACCCTACGTCAAGACACGTAACAGGAGGCCACGAGGTAGGGGGGCGCACCTACCCCCCAGGCGCGCCCTCCACCCTCGTGGGCCCCCCTGTTGCTCCACCGACGTACTTCTTCCTCCTATATATACCCACATACCCCCAAACGATCAGATACTGAGCCAAAAACCTAATTCCACCGCCACAACTTTCTGTATCCACGAGATCCCATCTTGGGGCCTGTTCCGGAGTTCCGCTAGAGGGGGCATCGATCACGAAGAGCTTCTACATCAACAGCATAGCCTCTCCGATGAAGTGTGAGTAGTTTACTTCAGACCTATGGGTCCATAGTTAGTAGCTAGATGGCTTCTTCTCTCCTTTTGGATCTCAATACAATGTTCTCCCCCTCTCTTGTGGAGATCTATTCGATGTAATCTCCTTTTTGCGGTGTGTTTGTTGAGACCGATGAATTGTGGGTTTATGATCAAGTCTATCTATGAATAATATTTTAATATTCTCTGAATTCTTTTATGTATGATTGGTTATCTTTGCAAGTCTCTTCGAATTATCAGTTTGGTTTGGCCTACTAGATTGATCTTTCTTGCAATGGGAGAAGTGCTTAGCTTTGGGTTCAATCTTGCGGTGTTCTTTCCCGGTGATAGTAAGGGCAGCAAGGCACGTATTGTATTGTTGCCATCGAGGATAACAAGATGGGGTTTTCTTCATATTGCATGAGTCTATCCCTCTACATCATGTCATCTTGCTTAAGGCGTTACTCTATTTTTAACTTATTACTCTAGATGCATGCTGGATAGCGGTCGATGAGTGGAGTAATAGTAGTAGATGCAGGCAGGAGTCGGTCTACTTGTCTCGAACGTGATGCCTATATACATGGTCATACCTAGATATTCTCATAACTATGCTCAATTCTGTCAATTGCTCAACAGTAATTTGTTCACCCACCGTAGAATACTTATGCTCTCGAGAGAAGCCACTAGTCAAACCTATGGCCCCCGGGTCTATCTTTATCATATCAATCTCCTACTACTTAGTTATTTACTTTGCCATTTACTTTGCCTTTATTTTACTTTGCATCTTTATCATAAAAATACCAAAAATATTATCTTATCATATCTATCAGATCTCACTCTTGTAAGTGGCCCTATAGGGATTGACAACCCCTATTTGCATTGGTTGCGAGGATTTATTTGTTTTGTGCAGGTGCGAGGGACTCGCGCGTAGCCTCATACTGGATTGATACCTTGGTTCTCAAAAATTGAGGGAAATACTTACGCTACTTTGCTGCATCATCCCTTCCTCTTTGGGGAAAACCAACGCAGTGCTAAAAGAGATAGCAATAGAGTCGGTTACATAAGAAGGAATCTTCATAGTCGATCGCCAAGCTTGCCTCCCACGCCAAGTAGATTCTGTAGGATCGAAAGTATGTCTAGAGGGGGGTGATTAGACTACTTGACCAAATAAAAACTTAACCTTTTCCCAATTTTAGTTCTTGGCAGATTTTAGCTATTGTAGGACAAGTCAAGCAATCATCACACAATTCAAGCAAGCATGCAAAGAGTATATTGGTAGCGGAAAGTAAAGCATGCAACTTGCAAGAATGTAAAGGGAAGGGTTTGGAGAATTCAAACGCAATTGGAGACACGGATGTTTTTCCCGTGGTTCAGATAGGTGGTGCTATCCTACATCCACGTTGATGGAGACTTTAACCCACGAAGGGTAACGGTCGCGCGAGTCCACGGAGGGCTCCACCCACGAAGGGTCCACGAAGTAGCAACCTTGTCTATCCCACCATGGCCATCGCCCATGAAGGACTTGCCTCACTAGCGGTAGATCTTCATGAAGTAGGCGATCTCCTTGCCCTTACAAACTCCTTGGTTCAACTCCACAATCTTGTCGGAGGCTCCCAAGTGACACCTAGCCAATCTAGGAGACACCACTCTCCAAGAAGTAACAAATGGTGATGATGAACTCCTTGCTCTTGTGCTTCAAATGATAGTCTCCCCAACACTCAACTCTCTCTCATAGGATTTGGATTTTGTGGAAAGAAGATTTGAGTGGAAAGCAACTTGGGGAAGGCTAGAGATCAAGATTCATATGGTAGGAATGGAATATCTTGGTCTCAACACATGAGTAGGTGGTTCTCTCTCAGAACATATGAGTTGGAATTGTGTATGTGTTCTGATGGCTCTCTCCACGAATGAAGAGGAGGTGGAGGGGTATATATAGCCTCCACACAAAATCCAACCGTTACAGACAGTTTTCCAATCTCGGTGGGACCGAATCAACAAACTCGGTCGGACCAAAAAGGTAAACCTAGTGACCGTTAGAGATTTTCGGTGGGACTGACATGCAACTCGGTAGGACCGATATGGTTAGGGTTTGGGCATAACGTAATCTCGGTGAGACCGATTACACAAGCTCGGTGAGACCGAGTTTGGTAATAAGCTAACCAGAGAGTTGGTCAGGTAAACTCGGTGGGACCGATTTGCTCTTTCGGTGAGACCGAAAAGTTACAAAAGGGAAACAGAGAGTTTACATTGCAATCTCGGTGGGACCGATTCGCTCTTTCGGTGAGACCGAAAAGTTATGAAAGGGAAACAGAGAGTTTGCAATCCCATCTCGGTGAGACCGAGATCCCTATCGGTAAAACCGAATTGCTAGGGTTTGGCAGTGGCTTATGACAAGTGAAACTCGGTGGCGCCGGATAGAAAGAATCGGTAGGACCGAGTTTGGCTTAGGGTTTAGGTCATATGTGGATATGGGAAAGTAGTTGAGGGTTTTGGAGCATATCACTAAGCACATGAAGCAAGAGGCTCATTAAGCAACACCTCATCCCTCCTTGATAGTATTGGCTTTTCCTAAAGACTCAATGTGATCTTGGATCACTAAAATATAAAATGAAGAGTCTTGAGCTTTTGAGCTTGAGCCAATCCTTTGTCCTTAGCATTTTGAGGGTTCCACTTTCACATCCATGCCATGCCAATCATTGAGCTTTCCTGAAATAGTCATCTTGGAATAGCATTAGCTCAATGAGCTATATGTTGTTATGAATTACCAAAACCACTTAGGGATAGTTGCACTTTCAATCTCCCCCTTTTTGGTAATTGATGACAACATATAGATCAAAGCTTCGACAAATGATAATAAACATGAAATATATCATCGCTTTGAGAAGTATGTGACAAGTAAGAGCTCCCCCTAAATTTGTGCATATTTAAAACTTGCTTTGGACTGCAAATGCACAAAGAGTTAGAGTCATGGGTTACTCTTCCATGTCACATACATCTTGGTGGAGCGCTTAAAATGATAAGAATGAAATACATGCACTCATCACCAAGAATAGTGAATGATCACATAAGATAGATAAGATGATAATATTAAGCAAACATTAAGTGTAGCTTATGATCAAACACATAAAGTTCGAAAAACCACCAAATAAAACAAGAGAGAATAAAAGCAACACTCTCTCTCGAAGCCTATGATCTATACATTTTCTCCCCCTTTGGCAACAAGTTACCAAAAAGTTCCTAGAAAATGCATAGTGCTAAGTCGACACTCAGGCTTGATCTTCAGGTGGTGGTGGAGTCTGGAGCACTCCAAGGACGAAGCCTTCTGTAGACGTGGTCGGAGTAGAGGCTGAAGTGGACGCTGGAGCTGGTGGAACTGAGGCTATAGCTGGTGCAGACGTGGTGGCTCTGGGGTCAGCAACTGGCACTGCAGACGACCTCGGACCTCGTGGCACTCTGGCAAAGGCATCAGTTGTAGTCTTGCCTCTCCTCTCCTGCATGTCATCCTGGAGCTGCTCCACTGCAGTCTGAATCTCTGTCACTTTGACATCCAAGTCATAGAACTTTTGTTCCATGATCCTCTCTAAGCTTGCCTGGTTCTGAGTTAGGGTGGCTAGTCCTTGCTCAATCCGCAGGGTGGATGCAATCAAGTAACCAAGCTGCTCTTGTTTGGTTTTCAGGAAATATTCAGATGCCTCCTCTTGAGTAGGCATCTTGGCAGCTTTCTCCTTCCTCGCCTTCTCCTTCTTGGCTTGTGCTTGGGCAGATGATGGCTCATTCTCAGTCATGACCACTTGATTATCTTCAAAGTCTGGACGGATGGGCAGGTGTTCCTTGTCCAATAAGTATATGCCCGTGCCCATCTTAGAGTTGATGAGCTCCTGAATCTGTGGGGCATATCCACAGCTCCTCTTCTGGTCTGCTGCTGTCCTCTTGATTGTTTCAATCATAAGGCTCATGACTTTGAATTTCTGTGGCACGTCAAAGATATGAAGCAAGTTGATCATGTGGCCTCTGATCATCTTGTGATCTCCAGACTTGAGCAATAGGGTGTGCCTAAGAATCCGGTTGATGGTTGGCAGCCCTGACAGAAGATAGTGTACTGAGCCAAACTTGAACGTATCAAGTGCTTCATTTGGAATCTCCTTGTACATGTTTGACATTGAGTTGTGGTCCATCTTATTCTTGGCATAAATGTCCAAGTCATCATCATGCTCTTCTGGGGCATTAATCAGCTGAGCCCATTCAGCAACTGTAGACTGGTACCTCGTACCCTCTGACATCCATACAATCCTGCCATCTGGATAGAAATGGGCTGTGGAGTAGAACTGCATGATGAGTTCCTCGTTCCACTTTGTGAGCTTCCGCCCAACAAAGTCCTCTACTCCACATGCCTTGAAGCTGTCCTGCACTCCAGGGTAGTACTCTTCGTTGTCCTTGATGTATTGCCAATCAACCCATCTCATATCACAGACAATTGGCTTCTTGTCTAGCAACACTGTCTCATAAAAGTCTTGCTGCTCCTTGGTGTGAAACATGTAGTCAACTGCAGTCCTTCTCCTTGAAGCATACGGGTCTGCTTCTCTCCACTTCCGGAGCCCTGAATCTCTCCTGAGTTTCATATCCTCAGCCACAAGATGAGCATCGTTGTGGTCTGGGATCTTGGGCTTGAGCTTTCTAAGAACATTCTCTTCTTCTTCTTCTGCAGCTTCAGGCACTGGGGCCTTGTTCTTCTCAATAGCTGGGATGCTTCTTGTGTTCCTCTTTGGCTTTGGCTTTGGAGCTGGCTTGGCCTTGGAAGCAGCTGCCCCTGTTCTTATGGCATCACCCATCAGCTTGGGTGCCTTAGGTGCTGGTGCAGCTACCTCTTCTTCTTCCTCCTCATCTTCCATGATGGAAGCCTTGCCAAGCACTCTGGCTATAGTTTTCTTCACCCTTTCTTTCCTCTTCTTGCCTTCAGCAGCAACTGGCTCAATGGGAGTGGGCTTCTCAGTTGAAGCTCTGGCCGTTGACATAGGCTGCCTGCCTGTTGGCCTTTTGATCTTCATCCCTAGTTTTATGCCCTGTGCTGGCTCAACTCTCTTGGAAGTTGCTTCCTCTTCTGCCACATAATCCTCATCTTCTGAGTCTGAGGTTCTCTTCTTTCTCTGTCTTGTGGCAGCTTTAGGCAGATTGCTAGGGATGCTCCTGCTGCCATCATCTGAGGAACTTGAGGGACTAGTGCCCTCACTCATCTGCACTTGCTGCTCTGACAAGTTCTGGCTATCACTTTGGTCTGACATGATGCAAACTCTGACTGCTGACCCTATGAATAGGTTATAGATGAGATAGAGTGGATAAGCATCACAAAATGCAGAGATTTTTGCAAAAGAATAATTCAAAAACTTAGTTTTAGTTTCCCACTGAAAGCATCTTGGATCTACCGATTTCTAAACTCGGTGATACCGAAGCAGTTTTAGCACCTAAACTAGTGAACTCGGTCAGACCGAGTCACAGTTCGGTGGCACCGAGACTGCTAGGGTTTCACAGAGTTCCAAAATCGGTCACACCGATAAGTAATTCTCGGTCAGACCGAGTCTCACTTGTGCAATGGCATAAGCCAAATCGGTGGGACCGAGTTTTTCAACTCGGTGGGTCCGAGATGGTTTCGGCGGAAACCTAACCCTAAAATTTTCGAATTAAACCTAATCTACGAGTTCATTGACTGGATAGAAGTTTAACAAACGTGGCAAGAATCATGATGATCACAATGTGCTAAGAATCGGATTGGGGAATAGCACAAAGATCGAGTCCATACCCTAGTTCGGCGGAGACTCGCTACGGCGGCAACGGCGGGGTTGAATTTCCGTTGATGGGGATGGAGACCAGCGACTGGAGGCGGCTGGCGGCGAGGAGACGATTCGGAGACCAAGTTGGCAGAGCAGGCTATCACGCGGGCGAAGGGGTTCGGAGAAATTTCCAAATTTTTGCCCGTGACTATATATAGCCCGACCCTGTCGGTGTGACCGAGTGGAACAACTCGGTGGCACTGAGATGCAAAACTGTATACAGTTGTTGCAACTCGGTGTGACCGAATGGTTCAAATTGGTTGCACCGAGATCAAAAACCTAGATCAACTTAATGATCTCGGTAGGACCGAAAGTAGGGTATCGGTCAGACCGAGAATCATAAAGAGGTTTTGGAAGTTTAAGTCTATGACGAATCGAGGACTCCGAGCGCTCCTCACACAGAGTGGTTTGAATCTGACTTGATCAAATTTTGTGATGTAGCATGAATAGAGTTTGAGACGAGAAAAGCATAGATAGCTAGAGGAGGTTCTTAAGCATTCTTGTCCATCCACTTGGCAAAAGGAAATAAAACCAAACAATCAAAACAACAAGTGGATGTCCTCGAATGGGTAAAATATGCAACCAGCATGCTCACACAATAAGATGGCAAATGAAATATGTGACAAGGCATGCACAACCAATTCTAGCATCTATCAAGCAATTTGCGATGACAAGGTCATCTATATATGAGTATATTGACTTAGGAGTCAAGTGAGAACACTTGATCATAGGTCATACTCATCGTTTAAGCTCAAGTGGGGTTACCACTTTTACATAAAGCATTGTTGTGTTCACATCTTTAGAGTTGCTTTAGCTCAAGTCTTAGAGTAAAGCTCCCCCTAAATGTGATATCCCCCCTTAGAGGGATGAACTAACCTCGGGTTTTGTCGATGATGACTTCATGTAGATGTTGAAGATGTGGATGCTCAATGTTGATGTAGATCACTTGGAGCTATCCATTTGAGTGAATTGCACTTTCAATACCTACATGGGTTAGTCCCACAAGGACAAACAAGGATATCCATAGACATAGAGTGATGCACACACAAGATGATGTCCATGAAAACTTTTAGGTTACCTTGTCCCTTGTCTTACCAACAAGAGGGTTTGTGACTCCTTGAACTAGTGCAAGATGTGGAAGTTGATTGCACTTGTTCTTGCCAAAATGATAAGAGTGAAGTATGTTGGCGGAGTCACCCTCAAGAACTCTCTAGTTCTTCTTCTTTTGGATCCACACCATCTTGATGGGAATCCTTGGAGTTGTAGTCGTACTTGATGAAGTGGAACTTGAAGTAGTCTTGGGAATCCACTTGACTAAGGTCTTAGGAGCTTCTTCAAATGCATCAATTTCCTCTTGAAGCTTGTCCTTGCCTTTTTGCTTGTAGTCTTGTGGTGGAAGATCATCTTGAGCTTGTGTCCCCTTGAAAGAAGTATCATACTTCTCTTGTTGAGGAACAAACTTTGTCTTGGGGTATTGATCTTCTTCCCACTCAACTCCATTGGCATTGAACTTTCATTCAAAACCAACACCTTGATTCTTCTGGTGCATTCCTTGCTTGCGCACAATTTCCTCGAATTGCTTACTCCCGGCAAGGCTTTTGTACACTCCTTTCTCTATAATTCCCTTCAATAAGCTATTTTCTTGCTCAAGTGTAACTTGGCTAAGAGAATCATTAGTGGAATCAAGAGAACTACTAGAAGCAACAATATTGGATTTAGCATGATCATTGTTACTGCTAGAGGAAGAATCTTTCTTGTTCTTGTTACTAGACTTGACTTGAGGCATGTAAGTGGATAAGAGTAAACGCTTGGCAGTGTAAAAAGAACTTTTCTTGCAGAGATCATCATTGATTGCTTTTAAGAACTCATGCTCTTGCTCAAGATTGAGCTTTTCAAAGCGTAATTTCTCATGAGCTCTTAAAAGTTCTTGATGATCTTCGAAGATAGTTTCATGAGCTAACTTAAGAGTGTTTAGTTCTTTAGTTAGAGCCTCAATCTTCTCCTTATCATTGTCATTCATTTTATCTTGATTAGCATGATTAATTGATGTTTCATCATAGTATTCATCACTAGAGTTGTCAACAAGCAAATCATCACCTAACAAGTCATCTTCATCACTATTGAAATCAACATACTCGGGGTGTGTTACCTTAGGACCTTTGGCCATGAAGCATATTCCAATTCCTTCATTTGGTGAGTCAAATATGTCGTAGGAGTTGGTTGACACAAGTGCTAGACCGGCAACACCTTCATCTTGAGTATCTTCAGAGTCGGAGTGATAACTTCTCTCGGAGTGGCTGTCGGAGTCGGAGCCGGATACCCATTCACCAACATGAGCTTGATGTCTTCGTTTTGTGTAGCTCCTTGATGATTTTTCCTTCCTTTCCGAATCCTTGCTTCTCCGTGAGTATCTTCGTTCATAACGATCATCTCTACTCCTTCTCTCTCTTGGTGGTGATTCTTTGCTTCTTCTTTTTGGAGAATCTTCTCTTCTCTTGTAGGGAGCCGTACACTCATTGGAATAGTGTCCGGGTCTTCCACAACTGTAGCAGTTTCGCTCTCGACTAGAAGATCTTTTGTCATTGTAGGACCTTGACTTGAAGCTTCTATCTTTGCTTCTACTCTTGTAGAACTTGTTGAAGTTCTTCACCATTAAGCTCAATTCTTCATTGAAGTTTTGTTTCTCACTTGATGATGTAGGGGCTTCACATGAGGCTTTGTAGGCACCACTTGATTTGTTGTGAAGTTCCTCTTTATCCTTAAGTGACATCTCATGAGCAACAATTCTTCCAATCACCTCCGTTGGCTTGAGATCTTTGTAATTGGGCATCATTTGGATCAATGTGCACACGGTATCATATTTTCCATCCAAGGCTCTTAGAATCTTCTTGATGATGAATCTATCGGTCATCTCTTCACTTCCTAAGCCGGCAATCTCATTTGTGATGAGAGCAAGCCTAGAGTACATTTCAGCGATACCTTCACCATCCTTCATTTTGAACTTGTCAAGTTGACTTTGAAGCACATCCAACTTGGATTCCTTGACGGAGTCGGTACCTTCGTGCATATCAATCAAAGTGTCCCAAATTTCCTTTGCATTCTCAAGACGGCTGATTTTGTTGAATTCTTCGGGGCACAATCCATTGAAGAGAATATCACA
This sequence comes from Triticum aestivum, assembly GCF_018294505.1. NCBI lineage: Eukaryota > Viridiplantae > Streptophyta > Magnoliopsida > Poales > Poaceae > Triticum > Triticum aestivum. The sequence continues at coordinate 511,486,230 of NC_057803.1, forward strand.
AGCTTGAGCATTGTATTGCAACATCTTCAACTCATCCGCGGTAGCTTTACGGTTTGGTTCTTTCCCATCAAAGAAGTCACCTTGCAAACCAACACACACAATAGCCCAAACGGCGGGGTTATGTCCAAGAATATGCATTTTCATTTTATGCTTCCAACTAGCAAAATTAGTACCATCAAAGTAAGGACCTCTACGGTGATAATTTCCCTCGCTAGACGCCATACTCTCCTAGGTTGTGAAACCAAGGCTATGACCACCAAAAGCTATGGAGATCAAAGCAAATGGAGACCAAAGCTCTGATACCACTTGTAGGATCGAAAGTATGTCTAGAGGGGGGGGGTGATTAGACTACTTGACCAAATAAAAACTTAACCTTTTCCCAATTTTAGTTCCTGGCAGATTTTAGCTATTGTAGGACAAGTCAAGCAATCATCACACAATTCAAGCAAGCATGTAAAGAGTATATTGGCAGTGGAAAGTAAAGCATGCAACTTGCAAGAATGTAAAGGGAAGGGTTTGGAGAATTCAAACGCAATTGGAAACACGAATGTTTTTCCCGTGGTTCGGATAGGTGGTGCTATCCTACATCCACGTTGATGGAGACTTCAACCCACGAAGGGTAACGGTCGCGCGAGTCCACGGAGGGCTCCACCCACGAAGGGTCCACGAAGTAGCAACCTTGTCTATCCCATCATGGCCATCGCCCACGAAGAACTTGCCTCACTAGCGGTAGATCTTCACGAAGTAGGCAATCTCCTTGCCCTTACAAACTCCTTGGTTCAACTCCACAATCTTGTCGGAGGCTCCCAAGTGACACCTAGCCAATCTAGGAGACACCACTCTCCAAGAAGTAACAAATGGTGTGTTGATGATGAACTCCTTGCTCTTGTGCTTCAAATGATAGTCTCCCCAACACTCAACTCTCTCTCATAGGATTTGGATTTTGTGGAAAGAAGATTTGAGTGGAAAGCAACTTGGGGAAGGCTAGAGATCAAGATTCATATGGTAGGAATGGAATATCTTGGTCTCAACACATGAGTAGGTGGTTCTCTCTCAGAACATATGAGTTGGAATTGTGTATGTGTTCTGATGGCTCTCTCCACGAATGAAGAGGAGGGGGAGGGGTATATATAGCCTCCACACAAAATCCAACCGTTACACACAGTTTTCCAATCTCGGTGGGACCGAATCAACAAACTCGGTCGGACCGAAAAGTTAAACCTAGTGACCATTAGAGATTTTCGATGGGACTGACATGCAACTCGGTAGGACCGATATGGTTAGGGTTTGGGCATAACGTAATCTCGGTGAGACTGATTACACAAGCTCGGTGAGACCGAGTTTGGTAATAAGCTAACCAGAGAGTTGGTCAGGTAAACTCGGTGGGACCGATTTGCTCTTTCGGTGAGACCGAAAAGTTACAAAAGGGAAACAGAGAGTTTACATTGCAATCTCGGTGGGACCGATTCGCTCTTTCGGTGAGACCGAAAAGTTACGAAAGGGAAATAGAGAGTTTGCAATCCCATCTCGGTGAGACCGAGATCCCTATCGGTAGAACCGAATTGCTAGGGTTTGGCAGTGGCTTATGACAAGTGAAACTCGGTGGCGCCGGATAGAAAGAATCGGTAGGACCGAGTTTGGCTTAGGGTTTAGGTCATATGTGGATATGGGAAAGTAGTTGAGGGTTTTGGAGCATATCACTAAGCAGATGAAGCAAGAGGCTCATTAAGCAACACCTCATCCCTCCTTGATAGTATTGGCTTTTCCTAAAGACTCAATGTGATCTTGGATCACTAAAATATAAAATGAAGAGTCTTGAGCTTTTGAGCTTGAGCCAATCCTTTGTCCTTAGCATTTTGAGGGTTCCACTTTCACATCCATGCCATGCCAATCATTGAGCTTTCCTAAAATAGTCATCTTGGAATAGCATTAGCTCAATGAGCTATATGTTGTTATGAATTACCAAAACCACTTAGGGATAGTTGCACTTTCAGAGTCCAATCCGGACATGGGTACAGTCTTCGGCCTTCATGTCTTCACAACCCATCAGTCCGGCCCATGGATAATAGGCCGGACGCCCGAGGACCCCTTAGATCCAGGACTCCCTCAATCGCATTAAGTCCAGAGCCTCGTTTAAGAGCGAGGTTTGGACGGGGAAGCGAGAGTCCGCAAGGTCGGCTAGGGCAAAGTCCTCCTGGCCATGCTTGCTTGGCGCGGACTTCGAGAGTTCGGATCTAGAGTCCGGGGGCGAGTCCGGCCCTTCGGCGATAGGAGGAACCCGGTCTGAATCTGAGTTCAGCATGGACTCAATCACCTCTGGATCTTTGATAGTGCGGCTTGCAGCGGAGAGTTCGGTGGGCTCCAAACTCCCATCTTCGGACCTGGCGGTTTGCTCCGGATCTAAGGCCAGAGCGGAGCTCAGAGCCGCGAACCCTTCGAATATCAAATCTCCTCGGATATCAGCGACATAGTTTAGGTTCCCGAAACTGATCTGATGACCAGGGGCGTAGCTGTCGATCTGTTCGAGGTGGCCAATCGAGTTGGCACGCAGAACAAAGCCACCAAATACAAAAATCTGACCGGGGAAGAAAGCTTCCCCCAAAACGACATCGTTGTAGATGATCGAACGAGCCATCGAGCCTTCTGTTGACGACACAATGGAACTCTCAATGAAAGCACCATTGTCGGTGTTAAAACCGGCCGATCTCGGGTAGGGGGTCCCGAACTGTGCGTCTGAGGATTGAAGGTAACAAGGGGCAGGGGACGCGATGTTTTACCCAGGTTCGGGCCCTCTTGATGGAGGTAATAACCTACTTCCTGCTTGATTGACTTTGATGAGTATAGGGGTTACAAGAGTTGATCTACCTCGAGATCGTAATGGCTAAACCCTAGATGTCTAGCCTGTATGATTTGTCTTAGCCTCTATGGACTAAACCCTCCGGTTTATATAGACACCGGAGGGGCCTAGGGTTGTATAGAGTCGGTTTACAAAGAAAGGAAAATATACATCCGGACGCCAAGCTTGCCATCCACGCAAATGAGAGTCCCATCCGGACACGGGGGAAGGCCTTCTATCTTGTATCTTCACGACCCATCAGTCCGGACCATGTCACATAGGCCGGATCCCCGAGGACCCCATAATCCAGGACTCCCTCACTGACCATAGCCCATGGCATGCTTGCTGGTTGCTAGCCCGAAGGAGAAGATCTGCTGCATCTGGTGGTAGTTCTGGATAGGAGTGTTGAGGAACTCTGCATCCTTGGGGTGAGCCTAAGAAGAAATAGGGTAGAAAGGTTAGTTAGTATGGCAATGGTTCATATGCTTAAATTGCTGGTTTGTTAGAATGGCATGGTTTGTGAGCTAACCACGATGTGGCCTTGGTAGTGCCCTGCCTCCAGAAGGATCGAGCATGTCCCCTATCCCATGAAGCACCGTTGAGGTCTCTCAGCTTGGACGCGGTGATCCACCTCGCTCTCCACTTCCTCAGGTGGTTGTACATCTTGGTCAAGGTGACCTCCTGTCCACAGAAGTTGAACACCCACTTTGCAACAAGGTTTAAGTGCACCTCCTTGAAGCCCACCTCCTCACCACACTAGCTATGATCTCACACATCTTGTTAAGAACAAAAGTGGAGAGGAACAACTGCCATTTCATGTTGTCCCCCCTGCCATCCTTCTTATCCTTTGCGGCTGCCTTTTGTGCAGCAGCATGAGAAACAACATTGGGCTGAGCCAACACAAATGCAGGAGCTGTAGGCAGCACCTCGAAAGCCTCTGAATCAATAGGCATCTAGTCCATAGGAGGTTGCGAGTCCTCAACATACGACGGCGGGAACTGACTCTCAGGCAGAATGAGGACCTGACTATACTCTTGCGTGGTCATGTCCTACAAACGTAAGCGTCATCAACACCAGAAGACACTACACATGGACAGTAGGAACTAGCAGTACATGGACAGATCGAACTAGCAGTAACACATGCACACATGGATGATCTAGTTGAAGACAAAACTAACAAATCCATCAAAGCATACCACAACTCAACACATCATAACAAAGTGCTAATCATGGACACATGGATGATCTTGTTCAACACTTGCACACTAGCATACCACACATCTAAGCATACTACCAATCCATCCATGACCACTAGCTACCAATACTTGCCCACATGGGAACAACCCCTAGCATGCTCCAAATCCATCACAAGTAGCTACTACACCATCACAGCCAAACAGATCGGAAGATCTAACCCTATCACATGGACAGATCTAGCTAGAACTGATACATCTACAATGTATCTATAATTTATAAAGTATTCATGCCATGTTTACAATAATTTTATATGATTTTGGTATGATTTGCATGGAACTAACCGGAGCTGACGCTGTTTTCAGCAGAACTACCGTGTTGTTGTTTTTTTGTGCAGAAATGAAAGTTTTCTAAATGAGCTGAAATTTTTTGACGATTTTTTTGGAACAAAAGAGACCCCCGAAGCTTTATGGAAGGACCAGAAGGTGAAAGAGTAGGGCACAAGACACCGGGGCGCGCCAGGGGCCCATGCGCGTCCTGGTGGGTTGTGCTCACCTCGAGGCCCATCTTCGCGTGAAGCCGACGCCAAAAAAATCCTATAAATAGAGACTCTGATGAGGGAGGGACGATGATGGCAGTGCGTCTTCGGCTCACTTCAATGCTCGTAGTTGTCGCTAGATGGTCTACGAACTTGAATGCAATTTTTTACTTTTGATGTTCTTTATACTACTTTGACAGTCTTTAAAAAAAGAAAGAGAAAAGGATATCATTGAAATGCATACCCCAAACCAAATATGGGGGTTGCTTACTACCTAAGTATCCATACAAAACTCAAACTTTGCATCACATGGCTCTTTGCAACAGCATCACATGGATCTCACCCTCAATTCACACGACAACAGTAAAATAACCGCCCAAAGCAAATTTGACCCCGCTCCGCTCCAAGCAACAAAAACCAAAACAAACTGAAACCCTTCACCATCCAGATTCCAGAGCTCCAAACCACCGGATAAAGCCAAGATTTTTCTCCCCCCCAGAACACGAAAAAGAAATAAAAACACGAAACGCTACTCTAGTCTAGAATTGCAGGCCCTCACATTCACGCCGGAAAAAGTCCACGTCCGCCCCCCCGCGTTTTCCCTTCTCCCCCACCTCCCCAACCCCAACCCACTCTACCCAGTCTTTCTTTCTTTCTTTCCTACCAAGAACACCTCCAATCCCACACCAGTCCGCCACAAATCTGATCCGCCCCCTCCATTCCCACGAACCCACTCCCCGCCCCCCTCGTCTTGGCACGAGCGCGTCGGCACCATCGCCCCGGATCGGAGCAGGGGCGGCTCCGGCGCTGATCTCCGCTCAGATTCGGTAAAATTCTCGGGCTCTTTGGGTTTGGGGGTCAGGAGCTAGGTCGGGGGCAGGGAGGGATCGAGTCGGGGCTGGGGTTTCGCGGCGTGGTGGATCTTGTCGCTGATTGATCAGGGGTATTTCGTTCGGTGCAGGATTTAGGGTTTTTGGGCGTGGTCGCGGTGGTGGGTTCGCTCGGCCGGTTTGGAAATGTCGGCGGCCGTGGCGTGCGCAGAGAGGGCGACGAGCGACATGCTGATCGGGCCCGACTGGGCCGTCAACATCGAGCTCTGCGACATCATCAACATGGATCCCGGGTATGAACAGGCCGCCCCTCTGTGTTTGCCTTTCATCATGAACATGATTTGTTTGGATTAATCTTCTGAAATATTGCTAATCTGCTAATTCTTTCTAGCAGAGAGATTAATTATGGTTCTGATGCTGTTCTTTTCTTTTTAAAAAAAATTGATGGCCTTATTTGTTGCATTCCATCCTGTCCGACTTATGTTATTAGAGAAAACCATGTGTTCTCTACAATATGTTATTGACAATTTGTTGCTGCGGTGTATCTGCAGCTTGTCTAGGTTTCTAGCCTTTTTTTGTAACTTATTAGGAATCTGGAATATTAGGTTTGTATGGTTGTTAGCATGGACGGTAAGGTGTCTTGTTAATTGATGAATAGTTTGTTGATAATTAGCTGTGCCAGTCACCAGTCTCAGAGAATAAGTTGTGATGGATCAGTGGTATCTGTTGTTAACCTGTGTTTTTTATGTCCCATGATATTTGGCGATGAAGTATTTACAATGAGTACTCAAAGTCACATGGAATAAAACTTGTTTGTTACTCTTCCCTATCCTGGGGGTGAGTTGTAACTTCCGGAGTTTTATGGATAGCTGGAATTACCTAAGGCTCTCAAGAAGGTCAATATGCCTATAAAGGGTGATTTCAAACTTGTGACCACTAATATTATAATTGCGATCTGTATACTTACTACGAATAATGGGAGCCACTCTGCTCTGTATTAATGATTAGTACTTTATAATTCGGTTCATGGTGTGAGTGCTGCATATTGCTTAGTTTAGTATATTGGATTGGATTGCTGTCATTGTTGTTTTATATAGTGTTATGAATGCAGTATTTTTTGGCAGTGCTCTCCAATTTAACTTGACATCTTCACATGTTTTACACAAAGCATATTGATAAATGCTCGCTGAACCTGAAATGCAGACAAGCAAAGGATGCGCTTAAGCTCCTAAAGAAGCGCCTTGGGAATAAGAATTCAAAAGTGCAAATTCTGGCCCTTTATGTGAGTACTACGAAATTTCTTGTATATTTAACTATTGGGAGTTGTGACTTGGTACAACATCTTCTAAATTTTGTTAAATGTGCCTGGTCTTGTTGTAATACACAAGTTCTACATACTTTCAGTTGCTAATAATGCATACATTTTCAAAAAATGCTTCTTCTGTTTGTCACTTAGTTTAAATATGTCGTCTCGTCTAAGTTTTATGTTTCCACGTGTGCATCCATTTGTTTTGAAAAGCAGTGTATACATTTTTTCTTATGTGCATATCTATATTGTACGCTGATTTAGTTATCTTGCCTTTTTCTCAGGTGCTAGAGACTCTAAGCAAAAATTGCGGGGATATTGTTTACCAACAAATCATTGAGCGTGATATACTAAGTGAAATGGTTAAGATAGTAAAGAAAAAGGTGGCGATACTAATTGAATGGTTAACTATTGTTTTCCTAGATTCAAGTCCCTCCGTTTTGATCCTATATTTATCTTTACAGCCAGACTTAAACGTTCGGGAGAAAATATTGAGTCTGATTGACACATGGCAAGTGGCTTTTGGAGGTCCTTCCGGGAGATATCCCCAGTACCACACTGCGTACCAAGAACTCAGGGTACCTTCCATTTATGACTTCTTTATTGTTATCTATACTATGTTGTACAATTATATAATTCTCAGCTTTTTGCTTAATAACTATTTTTTCCCATGGACTTTGGTCTGCTCCATTTCATATTTTCACTGCATACTTACTACTTAGTAGAAGTAGATATACAGTAATATGCTGAGTTACTAAGCAATTCCTTCAGTACAAACCATGACCAGGATGCCTTTCCTTTTCTTTCTGCAGGCAGCTGGTGTCGATTTTCCGCCTCGCGAGGAGAATACAGTTCCACTGTTTACACCTCCTCAGACTCAACCTTTGAGGCAGCCACATCTATATCCTCCAGGTCAAAGCTATGAAGATGTAGCTATACAAGCTTCTCTCCAATCTAGTACCCCTGCTGCACCTCCCCTGAGGTATTTTTTTTGCATGCATATTTGATTTATGATTTGGTTCCTTTTGTTTGTTCACTTATTAGTGTTGCATTCATCTTCTCTTATCCCATTTTTGTTTGCTTTTTGTCTTGTGTGCCTTGTTTTGTTTGTTTTGCTTCCGTTGGTTGCACCCCCTCCTTTCTAGTGACTGCAAACTTGTTTGTGATTAGCTGTGAGTTCGTATGCGCCGATAAAACAACAATTACAGAGTATTCCTTATTTTGATTATTTTCATTGAAACAAGCATAGCCAAAAAGGGTTGCAAAACATGCACACATAACATCAAACCAATAGGATCGATCAAACACACTACACCTCTCATAGCCACATTATATAACTTGGATATTTCTTAGCAGTTAGCGCATATTGTTCTTGTACCTGGACCTCCACTCTTTGTGGTTGGCACTATCCTCATTTGTTCTTACAGTAAACCCAAAAACATACTAGCTTGTAGCAATGAAGCATTGCACTGACTACTAATTTGTTTCTGGCTCCCTGTGCAACAAAGGCTCATATCCATGCAACTAGGGTCATTTTAAGTTTAAAAAGCTTTGGTAATTGCATAGGTATTTCTGGCGACAAAAGACAAGGCTTTATAGTTTACGGCACACACAAGATATTATTTACTCCCTCTATCAAAATATAAGACGTTTTTTTGACACTGTCTTATATTTTGATACGGAGGAGTACTTCTGAAGGTCTCATTTTCATAATCATATCAAACAGTGATTGTATTCTAGTAATTGTGTTTATCTTTTCATCCCTGCAGAACTTCTTTAGTTTTGATCTATCCTCATTTTTCTTGTCCAATGTGAATTACAGTCTAAGCGAGATCCAGAGTGCTCGAGGAATTGTGGATGTGCTGGATGAGATGTTAAATGCACTTGACCACAGACACCCAGAGGTGACCTTCTCAAAAGCATTGTGTTTGTGTTTTAGTGTATTATAATTGCAGGGTCTTGCTTTTTCTTTCTGTTTTGCATTCATTTGTTTCTTTTATTATGATTGGTATCTCTTCCAGACTTACATTTTTCTTGGTTTAGTAAAAAAATTAGGCATAAACATATGATTTATTTATTGTTTCACGTCTTAATGCTATATTTGAGAGATATGATTTACTATTTGTTGTTTTACATCTTAATACTACATTCAAGAGATCGTAAGTAAATCTACATATAGTGAGTTGAGCTGTTTCAGTATGCATTCTCATGTATTTCAGTCTTGTGACTGTGCCATTGTTAATCAGGCCTCTTCGTCTGTAATGGATAATAAAATATTCCCTGTGTCCTATATTAGTTGTCACTCAAACGGATGTATCTAGCACTGAAATACATTTACATACATCCATTTCAGCGACAATTAATATGGGACGCAGGGAGTACTTGTTTACTCAACTTCCAACTCATGTGGCATGTCTGGAGTACATTCCACCCATTTAAAAGCTTATTCATGCTGTTAAAAACTTTATTGGCCTGTAACATAAATACCCTTGATTGTATGATTGAAACCTTGGTTGCTAACTCAGTTGTTTCCTGCAAGTTTAGATGACTGTAAGCATTCCATTTTGACCCAAATGAAACATTCTTAACATCATACCATCTCCAAGATACATGAATGCGTAAATACTCCCTCCGTCCGGGTTTATTGGAGCTCCTTTTATTATGGGCCAAAGTTTAACCATAAATTTGACCAATAAAACGTAAACTGTATGTCACAAATATTATATCGTGGAAAAACCACTTTCAAATACAAATCCAACAATACACTTTTTTGTAGCATATACTATTTTGATACTCAAATAGATGGTCGAAGTTGAACCCAAAATACAAGGGGGCCCAATAAACCCTGACGGAGGGAATAGAAATTAATAGCCGTACTCTTTTCTTTAACTTGTACATATGAATACTTGAATGTAGATTTCAGGAGAACCGAGCAGTCACCAGTTAAAGAGGGCACATGAGTGTTAATTCACCTACCAGGATTTGGCTCCCATTAGGGCATCTACAAATAAACATTTAAAAGCTTATCTAGACACTTAAACAAAAAAAAACAAATACCAGAAAAATTAAAAAGCACTAAGCGCTGTCTATTCCAATGCAAGGTGCTAACAAGCGGTGCTAAACATCCGGACTGGAAACAGCGCCTTGTCTCAGCTCGTGAAGGAAAAGGGCCTAGCGCCCGGTTCCTTGTTTTGCGTCGAGGAGGCGGTCGATGCCAGGATTAATCCTCGTAACCGCTCATTGCCTGGGGAATAAATCCTGGCGCCCGGCTGCTATCGCCCGCGTTGTAGATGCCCTTAGCGGAATTATTACGTGAATGTAATGGCGCCTACCTTATAAAATGTTACAAAGTTTGATGATGGAATGGAGAACGATACTGACATAATAGTCTTCTGGAAATTGAATTATTCTATTTACATTATGCTGGCCTGAATCGCTTGTACTTGATGTTTTGGCCTTGTTTTTTAAGACAATGAACTGATATTCTTAGAAAAGTAGAACTTCTGTTGATGTATGCCCTTTTGCTTCTCTGTTTAGTGTATTCATGAGATACATGAAGTGATATTCAGGAGAACTGATGTTTTGACGTTTTGGCTATTGATGTATGTCATTCATGTGCCAGTGCTGTTTACTGTAAATATTGATTTGATTGTGCTTCATGTTATAGGGTGTGAGGGAGGAGGTCATTGTTGACCTTGTTGGGCAGTGTCGTTCTTATCATGCTCGTGTGATGGATCTTGTTAGCGATACTGGGTATGCATTTTTTCACTCTGCCTTTTTGGTTCTGTACATTTTACATTGTCATGTGACAGGACTTCTGGTATTCCCTCTGCAGTGATGAGAGCCTTCTGTTTCAGGCTCTAGGACTAAATGATGAGTTGCAGCGTGTTCTTCAGCGTTATGATGACATAGCAAAAGGAGTCCCTCCAAATATACCAGTGCCTGTTGCTGGTAACATAAACCAAGGGACAGCCCCTCCTCGGCCTGCTGGTGCTTCATTTGCCCCCCTTCTTAATGTACACCATGAGGACGATGAACCAGAAGATGAGTTCTCCGTGCTTTCCCGCAGGTAAGCTGTATTCCTTTCCATTATATTTTTATTATTATCTTTTCATCCATGTTAGTGTTCCATGCTTTGGATAGTTTCTGCAACATCAAAACTTGTATTATCATTTTCTCAAATTGCGTTCCTCATGACTAAATTATAGGTCTGCAAGGGATGGCGCAGCAGCACAGGGCAACATGTCTTCTGTTCCAAGAAATGAAAGGCCATACCCAAGCCCACTTCTTCCTCCACCACCATCGACAAAAAGGCCTGTTTACACAGAGGCAAGCAGTGTCGACTATCTAAGTGGGGACTCCTATAAGTCTGAAAAAGTACCAGATGATTTTGTCAACCCAACGGCCCCAGCCAATATGTCTGCACCATCTCATTCAAAAACAGAAACAGATCAAGTGCCAAATTATGATAGCAGGTCAGAAAATGTGCCTGATGAATTCATAAACCCAACTGCAGCACCCAGTTTTTCCATGCCTTCTCGCCCTATGAGTGAGCCATCTGTGAATAAGCTTGAGAGCCTTCCTGACGATGACTTTATAAACCCCACTGCGCTGCCTGGTTTTTCTTCATCGTCAACTAGTGAAGATCTTCCAAAAGCTCCATGGGAAGCGCAAGCTCCAGTTTCCCTACCGCCTCCTCCTGCAAGGTATGGCCAAAGACAGCAGTTCTTTGAGCAACAACATGGCTTTCCTGGTGAGAACAATGAAGGGGGCTACGATGAGATGCTGACGCGGACAGGAAGCCTTTCTCTTAATCAAAGGAACACTGAGAATGGGAAGAGCGCATCAGTGTCGACCGCATCCCGCCAGCCCAAACCTGAGGATGCCCTTTTCAAGGATCTTGTTGATTTTGCCAAGAAGAATCCATCTTCTCCATCTAAACCAGCCAACAGCCGCAGGACTCGCTGAGTGATGAGTGTTTCAGTCATGTAACACACATAATTGAGTTGCCAAGCTGCTGGTTTTGCTACAGGTTGGCGAATTAGATATACCATCAAATAAGAGGGTTGGGTCGGTCTGTTCTTTATTGCCTCGGGAATTATTTGGTTTGCGCATTGGACAATTAGAATCACAGGTGTCAGATACGTAGTCATGATACTGGGTGTGGTGTGTAGCGAGTTGCATTTCTCACCTTTTTCTTGTGTGGTATTGGTTATCGATTCTGGCTTTATTTTACTTAGCTGTATATATTTCTCCATTTGACAGCAGTATTCTACATAGTTGAGTTTGCAATTTGATCTTGTAAGACTTGCTCCCTCTGTACCAATATCTAAGACGGTTTTTGCAGTTCACTTTGAACTGCGAAGCGTTTTAAATTTTGGACGTAGTATTTCATAGTTCCTTTTCAACGTGGAGAAATTATGGACGCCCCACTTTGTTCTTCTACTGAGCAGTTAGCTTCAGAATTCTAGTAGATCTTGAAAAAAATGGAAAAGAATTCAAGCTCCTTGCAGCTAAATTCCTGTACCGTTGGTAGAATGCATGGAAACCAATTGCTAATGGTTAACATTGAATTGTACCGTCGGCTTGCACGCATGCAAGAAGAGCGTCCCAGCCGTTCATACTCGCTCGAAGAACATGGACAGTTGCCAGAGCTTTCCTCGAAATATTGGTGCCTGTTTTTTTTCCTATGAATCGTCAAGTTCCTTTTGGAAAAGTTGGCAGCTGGCCCGCTACCTTGTTTTGTCCCGTGCTAGCTGCACATGCATCCACGATCCATGCATACGCTATTTTTTGTCTCGTAAAGAAAATGTGTGCATCAGCTTGTAATTGTATGTTTTTTCTCTTCCACTGAGAGAAGTGCCGAGGATCACGTTACACCAGGGAGTCCTGGATCTTTCCTTGCACGTTAGAGGTGAATTTGCGTGGGTTTTCTTTTCTCTAGTACTTGGTCATACCATGAATATAGTTCACTGTGTCCACAAATATAAAATATTTCGGATATTTCAATATATATAGAAATGAGTGAACAAACACACTAAAAATATGTCTATATGCATCTATTTTACCCTCGTCTACTCAGTACAAGCAAGAGGCATGCGACAAAAGAGCGTGACGGTGTGAGTCGAGTCGGCGCACGCCGCCTCGGTTCGTTCCAGGAAGCGCCAGCCATGGGACGCATGGTCTGCCTTTTCGTTCATCTGCATGCAAACTCGTTTTGCATGGGTCATACAGTAGATGGAGGCGTTGGAGACTCGTCCACTCGCTTGCATCACAGACGGCGCATAGGGACATCTCGAGCCCAGAAAGGCCTCTTCAGGCGTTTTTTTGCGTTGGCGCCGAAAAAACGGCTCAGTCACGCCTTCAGTAGCCCGATTTTCGTCGGCCTGATCCGAAAACAGCGCCGGTGGACCCAGGCCGAACCCGGCACGCTGGGGACGCCCGGAGGCGCCGGGACGAACTGTTTTAGCACAAAAAAGCCGCGTCAGGGACACGGCGGCTCGTCTTCCCCCAACTGCCCCGGTTTCCGCGGGAAATCAATGGCAAGGCTGCAGCCGGTCAGCCTTGCCATTGATTCCTCACGGGCGGCGCGTCACGGGACGGCGCGTCGACGCCTCCCCTCCCTCGCACGCGTACACACGGGTGCGGAGCGGCTATAAAAATCGACGGTCTCTCAGTCGCCTGTGCCCACAACAGACTCGCCCCTCGCCGCCGCCCAGCCCCTCTCTCTCCTTCTCCGTCTTCCTCTCCCGAGCGCCACTGGCAGCCCCTCTCTCTCCCTCTCTACCACCGCCGAGCCCGTCGCCATGGCAGAGCGCTTCCCCGGAGACGAGGCGGCGGCGAACGGCTTCGGCCGCCGTTCGCTCCGCGAACAGGAGTCCTGGCTCCTGTTCCAGGCGAACATTCCGGCGCCGCCGAACATGCGCGCCGGACCGACGGGGTGGCGGCTCAACGACGGGGGAGTGCCCGTTCCCCGTTACCCGACGCCGTGGCGAAGCCCAGGTACTTCGCCGAGGAGGTCGAGGTCGCGCGCGCCTCCCTGACCGACGACGAGCGCTCCCTCCCCCAGTACGCCGCCAACAATCACGCGGCTTGGGCGGCGTACTTCCAGCACCGCCAGCAGCAGCGCCTGTCCTCCACCAACGGCGCGCCGGTGGTCGGCGACGTGAAGAACAGCGAGGGGCGCCACCTGTGGTGGGGCGTCCCCGGTCGCACGCTGGATGGCGTGCTGGCGTACCTTGACGGCGGCAACAACCCGCCGTTGACCTATCCTGCGATGGGGGCCGCCCCGTCGCAACACCGACGCGCATGGGCGTCAAGGAGGTTCGCCTCCTCCTCGTCTTCCTCCTCTCGCTCATCTTCCCACTCCTCCGGTTCTCCGGCACTTCTCGGCGTCAAGGCCGAGCCCGCGGCAGAGACGCCAATCGGTCGGCGCACTCGCAGCGTCGGCATCGTCATCAACGAGGGCGGACGGCGCGCCTCCTCCTCGTTGGCTCCTCCGCGCTTCGTCAAGCCAAAGATGGAGCCGGGGCTGGCGCCGGTGAGGACGGAGCCGGGGCTGGCGCCGGTGAAGGCGGAGTTCGACGACGACGACGCGACCCTAGAATGGGCGCGCCAGGACTCCATTGTGATGGAGAAGGCGCGTCGGGAGAAGGAGAAGGAGCGCCAGCGCGCCGCCCTGCGCCGCTTCGAGGAGCGCCGACGCGGCCGCGATGAAGACGGGGTCGTCGTCTTATGCGACAGTGACGACGACGACGACGCGCCGCCGCCAGTCCGCCATGGCGACGCCGGGCAGGGGTCCAGCAGGGGGCGCCTGCGTCAAGGAGGAGAAGGCCGACGACGATGATGGCGGCGACGACTTCAGCCTCTTTTTTTAGATTAGGTTAATGTAATGAAAATGCGCAATTTTCTTCGAAATTTGCCATGTTTAACCGAAATTTAACTAGTTTTTATCATAACTTCGCCGAACGGTCCTTTTTTTTATTTTAATACGCGTCTGGGGCGGTCCTGGGGGTCGACGGCTGGAGACCGACTCGCCTCCAGAGCCATTTTTTGCGCCGACTCACCCCCAGGCGGCGCTTTTAGACGCCCCTGGAAAGCCAACGGCTGGAGATGCTCTAAGCCTCACCAAAAGAAAAATGGACGATCCAGAGGCGATGCCTCCTGTCTCGTTTCAGTTCAAGATTGGCCTCTTCCACGCAAGAGAGTGTGTCATTTGTCACGCCCGTAATAACAGTACAAAAGGCACGTGTGCAACGCAACAAGATTCGCAGGCCAGATCTTGTTGTTTTCTTCCAAGATTTTTCCAGCTTGAGATGAGGCCTATCTCCCATGCTCAGCTCCTGCAATGCATACAAGAAAGAAAAAAAGATACATGCAACAAACAAACGTCTCAGCTTTGAGCTGGGTGGGTGGATTACAGGCAGTGCAAACGCTTTTGCACTACCGAGTTTGATGTCAGTTGCGCATAACACCAAGATTAGTGTTTCCTTGCACGTAGCATTTGGACCTTGTGCTGCACTTTTCAACCAATTTCGGAATTATTACATACTGCCGTTAGATGATCTTTTTCATTCGCACCGCATTTTGGCAAAGGTTGTTCGCAAAGGCGTCGCGACGATCATTTTGCACCCTCCACTAATGCATTTTTTAACGAAACAGGAAATGCCATATATGTCCAGTCTGCTAAAAGGACTCGTCTGAAATGCAAAACACCTCAAACAGTAATTATTATTATTTACTCAGTAGGGGGCAGTGCATATATACATGTGTTGTGAACGTCTGCATTTATATTGCGTTTCTAAAAAAGAAAGTATTTCCCCATGCATTTTTTGCGCGACGTAGATGGTTAATGTGTGGCACGTAGAATCGGCCTACAGTATGAAACGAATCAAAATTACTCCTCCTATGCAGAATTATTGTGTTGCACGCGAATCATTAATCACCAAAGATACTCCAAATTTGGAACGGGTTAATTTCTTCATACATTTATATGGAGTGAATGAATGAAGGATCTCCTCAGATAAGGATGGAATTAATAATCTTCCAAACATAAATATTTCCGCCATATCTCCTAGTCCTGAACCGGCAACAGTGCCCGGTGCGCGTCGGCTGAGCAGCCTCGGCTAATCAGGTAGCAGTGGACATGTCACTGACACGACGTGGCGAGTTCCGGTTGGTCTGACGCCATACGGGTACGTGTTTGCAGCCCACGTGTACCGTACACTGGCGGCCGCACGAGCGTGACGTGGCGTCCCGGATCCGCTAACCCCTCCCGTTTCGACTCACGCGGCATATTCCAGTTAATTGGATCAACACCCTCGGTAGGGACCTCATAGTAATTCACTAGCCTAACTTTAGCGGCCTTAGCACCTTAAATTGGGATTCTGATAGTTACGGGGACCTGAGTGTGAAAAGTCCTAGTGATCATCCCGTGATCTCTGTGGGCCGCGCCCACAGAGCCCTGGCCGGCGTGGGACCCGTGGACATGGTCGAATATGCCGTGGACCGCGTCCACGTAGGAGACTCTAAACCCCACCTCTCGGCCTCTCCGCTCCTATTAAAACCCGTGGAGCACCGCGGCGTGGTCGTGTCCGCCCCGAGAAATCTCATCACTGCTCCCCAGTCCCTTCCGCCATGGCGATCTCCAAGGTCTGGATCTCGCTGCTGCTCGCGCTCGCCGTCGTCCTGTCCGCCCCGGCGGCCAGGGCGGAGGAGGCCGCCGCCGCCGAGGAGGCCGCCGCGGCCCCCGAGGCAGTGCTCACCCTGCACGCCGACAACTTCGACGACGCCATCGCCAAGCACCCCTTCATCCTCGTCGAGTTCTACGCCCCATGGTGAGCCCTCGCCTCTGCTATCTATTCTTGTGGATCCGAGGGGTTTAGATCGTGGTCGGTTTGGAGGGGTCTCAGATGCGTCAGTAACGGGCGACCGGGGATCTGGCTTTGGTGATCGGTGCGTCTGGATCGCTGATTCCTCTGTAGTTTTGGTTGGATTTGAAGTTCCTTGAGGGTTTAAAGGTTGTTGGGTTGGGGTTCCTGTTGGGATTCCACCGCGTCCAACTTTATTATACTGTAACTATGTATTCAGATTCCGTCTGTTCGGCTTGTCTCAGTACAATCTCACTTAGTCTGGTCTGAATTTCGTCAAAGTCGTTGCTAATTCTTTAAAAATTGATTTGTTTCAGGTGTGGACACTGCAAGAGCCTGGCACCAGAGGTAATTAGTCTGCATCCTTGGACCACTTACTTAGCACTAGTGTTATATGCTGAATGGATTGATCTCATTCGTTGATGTGTGCTGTTGCAGTATGAGAAGGCGGCCCAACTGTTGAGCAAGCACGACCCAGCGATCGTCCTTGCTAAGGTTGATGCCAACGATGAGAAGAACAAGCCGCTTGCGGGCAAGTACGAGGTCCAGGGCTTCCCTACCCTCAAGATCTTCAGGAACGGCGGAAAGAACATCCAGGAATACAAGGGCCCCAGGGAGGCTGAGGGAATTGTTGAGTACTTGAAGAAGCAGGTTGGCCCTGCTTCCAAGGAGATAAAGGCGCCTGAAGATGCCACTTACCTTGAAGACGGCAAGATCCACATTGTAAGCTTCTTATTTTGCCTGTTCTTACTTTCGTCATATAGCCATGGTTGATGTTCTATGGCTGATGACTAAGCAATCATGGCAATTGTATAGGTTGGTGTCTTCACGGAATTCAGCGGCACTGAATTTACAAACTTCCTTGAGCTTGCTGAGAAGCTGCGGTCTGATTATGACTTTGGCCACACCGTGCATGCCAACCATCTCCCACGTGGTGATGCAGCAGTGGAGAGGCCATTGGTTAGGCTATTCAAGCCATTTGATGAGCTCGTTGTTGACAGCAAGGTTACACTCTGCTCGCTCTGTGAACTAATCGTTACTCCCTCTGTTCATATTAGTTATTGCTGTTTTTGTACAATTTAGTCACAACTAATATGGAACAGAGGGGGTGTTTTTCTTTGTTCTTCTTACTTCATACATATTACTGAGTATTAACATAGTGATGTGACATTTTGCAGGATTTTGATGTTTCTGCTTTGGAGAAATTCATTGATGCTAGCAGCACCCCGAAAGTTGTTACTTTTGACAAGAACCCTGACAACCATCCTTACCTCTTGAAATACTTTCAGAGCAATGCTCCCAAGGTAATGACTGACACAACTTGCTTCTAGAATGCTTTATCATTTTTCTTTATTGTATGAGTTCTGTATAGTTGACTAATTTCTACTATATGCTTAGTCAGTTAGGTCTATGCCTCATGTTTGTAACTAATGAGGCCATAATGTTTATCACTGTATGTTGTTTTGATAGACAGATGATTACTGCTGTATATTTTTGTTGATTATCAGCCCAACTCTTGGTGTGTACAAAAAACTTATGCAATCCAATGATGGTTGAATTTTCTTGAACATGTTGACATAAATGGTTGATTAGTATAATCTAGTCACGTTTTGGCTCAAGTCTTTGAATTGGGCAGTTAGTTCCTTCGACATTCATTCATCCTGTACATTGAAGAAATCATCTTGCAATGAATTTGTTCAGCGCATTTGGAGGATTACTAGTGTATTTAGCTTTGTTAGCCTTTTGGATCTTTGTGTTTTCTTTCATGGCTGTTGTACCTGAAAGGTCCTCTTCAGAACCATAGATGTAATGATTGTTTGAGAAGCACAATGCCATCTTTGGTGTTTTCAGTGCTTTGTGTGTAAAAACAGTTCAAATATATGCTTCCAGTGGTAAAGTTGCTTAGAGCATTAGCCTTTTCATTGTTTTTTAGTTATTGGTTACTCATTATTTGTCACTTCTGTTCTCTGACATCAAATGGTATGCAGGCCATGCTCTTTTTGAACTTCTCCACTGGACCGTTTGAGTCCTTCAAATCAGCCTACTATGGTGCTGTAGAGGAGTTCAGTGGCAAGGATGTGAAGTTCCTTATTGGTGACATTGAAGCGAGCCAAGGCGCCTTCCAGGTTGATTGATTGTTTCCCTTTCTATTTCTTTACATTGTTATCCATACTGTTGTTTTTTCCTTGGTGCTAACAGATTTTTCTTTGAAACATAGTACTTTGGCCTGAAAGAGGATCAGGCACCACTTATCCTCATTCAAGACAGTGACTCGAAGAAGTTTTTGAAGGAACAGGTTGAGGCTGGCCAAATTGTTGCTTGGTTGAAGGATTACTTTGTAAGTAGCCATTCCTTGTTTCCCTTGGTTGTAGGACTACAACCTTATTTGTTTGATCCCATGTAATCTCTTCAGCAATTTCATTAGTGTTCATTCGTATTGTAGGATGGCAAATTGACACCATTCAGGAAGTCCGAGCCTATTCCTGAGGCCAACAATGAGCCTGTGAAGGTAGTTGTGGCTGACAACATTCACGACGTGGTCTTCAAATCTGGCAAAAATGGTATTCATCTTTTTTGTCCTTGCTGGATTAAGCTAGTTGTAGCAAGTGACTGCGATTCCTTCTAAGTGAAACAATGGTCTTGTATGACCTTGGTGAAGTCTTCCTGTAAGTATGCGCTCATTGATTTGCCACCTTATATTGCAGTTCTTATCGAGTTCTATGCACCCTGGTGCGGACACTGCAAGAAGCTAGCACCCATCCTCGACGAGGCAGCTGCCACCCTTCAAAGCGAAGAGGACGTTGTGATTGCCAAGATAGTAATATTTGTTGCCCTCTCCGTCGTTCCAGTTCCAGCAACGAAATACAACTTACCTAACCACTGTTTCTCAACCTTGTCCACAGGACGCTACCGCGAATGACGTTCCCGGCGAGTTTGATGTCCAGGGTTACCCCACCCTCTACTTCGTCACTCCTAGCGGGAAGAAGGTCTCGTATGAGGGCGGCAGGACGGCCGACGAGATTGTCGACTACATCAAGAAGAACAAGGAGACTGCCGGGCAGGCGGCAGCGGCGGCGACCGAGAAGGCAGCTGAACCGGCTGCCACCGAGCCTCTGAAGGACGAGCTCTGAGCATCAGTCTTGCTAGCAGCAGACAGGTAGAGGAGGGGGAAACATGTTTTGGCAAGGCAGCTTCCAACGCCAGATTTTGCGAGGGGGGGACGAGAGTTGGTTGTTGGTTGTGTTGGCCCCGGTTTTGCCTGATACTGTTTCCCGTTGCGAGAAATACTGTAACAAATCCATCAGTGGTGTACCTAGTTAAATTATCGAGAAGTGGCATTAGAAATGGTCTGTGGAGAGCTCTGGTAATAAGCGGTGCTACTGTGCCTGGTAGAATTATCATGCATGTCAGCATGTGTTACGCTTACTGTGTTTTTAGACGTTTTACAGGTTTCAGATCACCAGTTGTGGAGACTAATCTTCCTCTGACGGGTCGCCTGAAACATGCACAAGGAAACAAGCATAAGATCCGGAAGAAAACCAGTCACAACAAATAAGATCCGGAAGAAAACAGTGTTGGGCCCTTTTTAACAAGCGCTACCCATATGCGTTGGGAAGATGGACTCCTACATCGACGCTACTCCCTCTGTCCGGGTCTGGGTTTTTAGACCTAAAGACAACTTCTCTTGGACCAAGACAGTTTTTAGACCCAAAGACAACTTCTCTTAGATCAAGACACATAGTAATTTACGCACATTAATTCTTTCATTTTATTCATAATGCACTCTCTCACTGCATGCAGCCAAAGATAACTTCTCTTAGACCAAGATACAGTAATTTGTGGACATTAATTTTTTCATTTCACTCACAATGCACTTTCTCACTATAGCCAATGAAAAAGCACGCATGAAGTGTATTAATTTTCCATGGCACAACAACAATGACTTTCAATGCAACTAATCAAATG
Organism: Triticum aestivum; assembly: GCF_018294505.1. Lineage (NCBI taxonomy): Eukaryota > Viridiplantae > Streptophyta > Magnoliopsida > Poales > Poaceae > Triticum > Triticum aestivum. The sequence goes on from NC_057803.1 coordinate 511,506,769, forward strand.
GTTGCATTCATGCATCTTTCTAAAGCGTGACCTTATAAAATGGGACATACTTGTGATGCTAAGAGGCCTAATAAATCCAGACAGAGTACTTCCGTAATTATTATTTTTAATTGTCTAAGCACCCGAACTTCAACAGCCCTTGCATTATAGATGCCCTTAGAGCATCTTCAACAGCCGCACAAAATTTTTACGCTCAATAAAAGTTTTAGCGCGCCACGGTAGATTTTTAATGTGCCGGGACCAACATTATCCAAAAGGCAGACGGTGCAAATTATGAAGCGTGTATAATCCGGAGCCCAAAATATGCTGTGCGTGATAGCGTTTTTCAGCGCCGCCCTAAATCTTTTAGCGCTACAACATCTGCTGGAGCTGTTCGGCGCCAAAAAACAACCTTTTTAGTGCGCGGAGCTTTTTTTGGGCGCGTGTTGGAGATACTTTTACATGCGTAGGGAAGTTGGGTACAAATTTAACCATAAGGGAAGGAATTTCTTGTTTCTTCGAGTAAGTGAAATATTAAAGTAAAATTATTAAAAGTAAAAGGCAGAAAGAAAATAAGATTGAAATGTCCAGCTTGGGTATGAATCTCATACAAGTTATGAGATGTAGAAGTGGTTGGTCAATTAAAGTGTAGTTCTTAGCAAATATGATCAATTTTTTGATCATCGATTCTTCAGTATTGCGGTTAAAAGGTTAATCTCCTATGCTCAGTGCTGCCAGACACTGGACTAATTTGGATTGCTTGATGGAGCATCCGTACCGGCTCACCGTGGAGTTAGGGACATCTTTCGCGAGGATATAAACGGGTTGTTCTTTGCGGACCTCTCAACATTGAGAAATTGAAGTCGACAAACATCGAGAGGATATCCACTATGGTTAAGGCATCAGTCGGAGCAATGTGGGCTACATGAGCCCCGCCGCGAGTGGTACACCACCCACATCCTCATAATCTTCCATATCATCCAAGGTGGTTAAACCTTATAAAAGAACATGGCACGATCGATACAGTCGACTAGAGCAGGGTGAATAGAAGATTACAAATTTTAAGCTTAATTACCAATTTTAAGGATAAGTGGATTACCCTAGATATGCAACCAGTGAAGACAAGAAAGGATTAATAAGTGAGTCGATGATGCAGATTTTATCCCCAAGTCCACACTTGGAGCGGTGCCGGAGCCAAGGGACCGCCATCGAAGGTTTACCGTACTCTCCTCGAGTCACCCTTAACAGATGAGCCTTGAACCACTCGGGGTTGGTCTTGAAGGTGACCACCATACACTTGCATACGTCTTCGCAGCACACAAGTAAGAAAGCTTCCCAAGGAACCTCTAACTGTCTAGGAGCCCAAGGGTAACAAGTTGATGAAGTTGAACGAGTTGGGAAATCAGAAAGGTTTGGTAAGAATGTAGATTGGGTGAATCTTCTCCAATCCCCAAAGAATCAGAGTGTTTGGATGGACGGGGATGGAGATCTCAAGCTTGGAAGATTAGAGTTGAAGATGGAATAAAAGGGGTATATGATACGTCTCCATCGCATATATAATTTTTGATTGTTCCATACCAATATTATACAACTTTCATATACTTTTGGCAACTTTTTATACTATTTTTGGGACTAACATATTGATCCAGTGCCCAGTGCCAGTTCCTGTTTGTTGCATGTTTTTTGTTTTGCAGAAAATCCATATCAAACGGGATAAAAACTTACAAAGATTTTTTTGGAGTATATGTGATTTTTGGAAGAAGAATCAACGCGAGACGATGCCCGAGGGGGCCACGAGGCAGGGGGGCGCGCCCCTGACCCTCGTGGCCACCCCGTAAGGCGGTTGGTGCCCTTCTTTCGCCGCAAGAAAGCCAATATCCGGATACAAATCGTGTTAAAATTTCAGCCCAATCGGAGTTACGGATCTCCGGGAATATAAGAAACGGTGAAAGGCCAGAATCTGGAACGCAGAAACAGAGAGATACAGAGAGACAGATCTCTCGGAGGGGCTATCGCCCCTCCGCCGCCATGGAAGCCATGGATCAGGGGGTAAACCCTTCTCCCATCTAGGGAGAAGGTCAAGGAAGAAGAAGAAGAAGAAGAAGAAGAAGAAGAAGGGGGCTCTCTTCCCCTCTCTTCCGGTGGCGCCAGAACGCCGCCAGGGCCATCATCGTGTGACAGTGGTCTACACCAACACCTCTGTCATCTTCACCAACATCTTCATCACCTTCCCCATCTATCTGTAGCGGTCCACTCTCCCACAACCCGCTGTACCCTCTACTTGAACATGGTGCTTTATGCTTTATATTATTATCCAATGATGTGTTGCCATCCTATGATATCTGAGTAGATTTTCGTTGTCCTATCTATAATTGGTGAATTGCTATGATTGGTTTAATTTGCTTGTGGTTATGTTGCTGTCCTTTGGTGCCCATCATATGAGCGTGCACGTGGATCACACCATAGGGCTAGTTGTATGTTGATAGGACTATGTATTGGAGGGCAAGAGTGACAGTCGCTTCAACCTAACATAGAAATTGATGCATACGTGATTGAAGGGGGACCAATATATCTTAATGCTATGGTTGGGTTTTACCTTAATGAACGTAGTAGTTGCGGATACTTGCTAATAGTTCCAATCATAAGTGCATAGAATTCCAAGTGAGGGATGACATGCTAGCAGTGGCCTCTCCCACATAAAACTTGCTATCGGTCTAGTAAAGTAGTCAATTGCTTAGGGACAATTTCGCAACTCTAACCACCACCTTTTCACACTCGCTATACTAACTTTATTGCTTCTTTACCTAAAACAGCCCCTAGTTTTTATTTACGTACTCTTTATATTCTTGCAAACCTATCTCGTTAGACCTAGAAAGTACTTCTAGTTTTATACTTGTTCTAGGTAGAGCGAAAGTTAAGCGTGCGTAGAGTTATATCGGGGGTCGATAAAACTTGAGGGAATATTTGTTCTACCTTTAGTTCCTCGTTGGGTTCGACACTCTTACTTATCGAAAGAGGCTACAATTGATCCCCTATACTTGTGGGTTATCAAGACCTTTTTTATGGCGCCGTTGCCGGGGAGTTATGGCGTGGGGTGAATATTCTTATGTGTGCTTGTTTGCTTTATCACTAAATAGTTTTTATTTTGTGCTCTTGTTTTCTATCTTTATTTATGGTTAGGAAACGCAAAATACCAAAAAAATTAGTTGTACCTACTACACCAATGGTTGAAGAACCACTCAAAATTTATCACACTCCTGAAGCATTTTACTTGGATCATCTTCGATCCCTATGTGCCCATGCTGAAACCCCAACTAGCTTAGTTGAGGGCAAATCTTTAGATAAGCATGCTTGTTATATGCGACATCGCTTATCTCAAAAAGGGAAACTTTTACTGGATCAAATTCATCATTTGTAGTGCTATGCTTGGAATTTATGTGAAATATATGATTGTACTTGTTGTTCTAAAGACCCTAAGAAACACCTTCCTTACCAATGTGAGTTTAGTGATAATGGAATCGTATCTTCGTTTACTAAGGGTGTTTATAATTACTATGATGTTCAACAAATTAAAGAATTTGTTACTTTTAGGGGTACTTGTGAAATTGCTTTTTTTATTGAAGAGTGTGATACTACTCTCTACAAATCTGAAAATTTGGCCATACTTAAATATTGCTATGATAATTATGATTCTAATCGTTATATTAAATATTGAGGACTCCCCCGCTGTCCAAGAAGAGACTAATAGTTTGCAGGAGTCTATGGAAAAAGAAATTAATGACATTGTGAGCTCATTGGATGAAAAAGATGAGGAGGAGAGCGAAGAATAAAAGGAGGAAGAGCCGATTGATCACCCGTTCCCACCATCTGAGAGTAACCCTTTATCCCATACATTGTTTAATTTCTCTTCAAATTTACCGAAGGATGAATGCTATGATGATTGTTATGATCCTGTTGATTCTTTTGAAATATCCTTTTTTGATGATGCTTGTTATGCTTGTGGCCAAGATGCCAATATGAATTATGCTTATGGAGATGAACTTGCTATAGTTCCTTATATTAAACATGAAATTGTTGCTATTGCACCCACGCATGATAGTTCTATTATCTTTTTGAATTCTCCCGACTACACTATATTGGAGAAGTTTGCCCTTATTAAGGATTATATTGATGGGATGCGTTTCACTACTACACATGATGATTTTGATAGATATAATATGCATGTGCTTGCTGCTCATACTTGTAATTATTATGAGAGAGGAACTACATCTCCGTTTCTCAATGTTTCCAATATGATAAAATTGCAAGAAACTGTTTATACTATGCATTGGCCTTTACTATGTGTGCATGAATTGTTCTTTTATGACATGCCGATGCATAGGAAGAGAGTTAGACTTCTTTGTTGCATGATATATGTTACTTTGTTCTCACTACCAAATCACAAATCATTGTTAATTAAAATTGGCTTTGATATACCTTGGGATCCGGGTGGATCCATTACTTGAGCACTATATGCCTAGCTTAATGGCTTTAAAGAAAGCGCTGCCAGGAAGACAACCCGGAAGTTTTAGAGAGTCATTTATTTCTGTTGTGTGCTTTTATAAATTTTACAAACAAAAAAATAAAGAGGGGAACCTAAAACTTTTTCAAAAAGAAAAGTGAAAAATAAGAAAGACGAGCATTGTTAAAGTGGAAGCTAGCCTTGAAGTTTGTTCATGCCCATGGAAACTTTATGACCCTTGATTACAGAAACTTTTCAATAAAAATAATTATGCCCTTGTACAAATCCATTGTATCATAAAAATAATGTGTCAAGATTTGCCTTTAGGATGTCTACTTTGCTTGTTGGTTTGTGCGATGCAAAACAGAAACTTTGGCTGTAGTGCGCGATTTTACATTTTTTACTGGAACGTCAAACGGTTCTGAAACTTTTTGCACTGTCTTTCTATACAATTTTTTTATTGTTTCTATTTTTTTCAAATTTTTTGGAGTACTAGAAGTATGGTGAATGTTCAGATTACTACAGACTGTCTTGTTTAAGACAGATTCTATTTTTGATGCATTGTTTGCTTGTTTTGATGAAACTATCGATTTCTATCAGTGGATTAAGCCATGGAAAAGTTATATTACAGTAGATAAAGTGCAAAAACAAAATATGAATTGATTTTCAACAGTACTTAGAGTAGTGATTTGCTTTATTATACTAACGGATCTTACCAAGCTTTCTGTTGAGTTTTGTGTGGATGAAGTGATCAAAGATCGAGGAGGTCTCGATATGAGGAGAAGGAGGAGAGGAAAGAGCTCAAGCTTGGGGATTCCCAAGGCACCCCAAGTAAATATTTAAGGAGACTCAAGCATCTAAGCTTGGGGATGCCCCGGAAGGCATGCCATCTTTCTTCAACAAGTATCGGTATATTTTTGGATTCATTTCGTTCATGTCATATGTGCAAATCTTGGAGCATCTTTTGCATTTAATTTTCACTTTTCTTTGATGCACCATGCTAGTATGAGATAGTCCAGGGTTGATTTATAGAATGCTCTTTGCACTTCACTAATATCTTTTGAGTATGTCTTTATAGAATGCTTCACTTATATCATTTGAAGTTTGTATTGCCTGTTTCCCTACACATAGAAAACCGTCATTTGTAGAATGCTCTTTTGATTTACTTATATTTGGTAGAGCGTGGGCATATCTTTTTTTAGAATGAATTATAACTCTCTTGCTTCACTTATATCTATTTAGAGAGTTGACAGGAATTGGTCATTCACATGGCTAGTCATAAAATCCTACATAAAACTTGTAGATCACTGAATATGATATGTTTGATTCCTTGCAATAGTTTTGCGATATAATGATGGTGATATTAGATTCATGCTAGTGGGTAGTTGTGGATTGTAGAAATACTTGTGTTGAAGTTTGTGATTCCCGTAGCATGCACGTATGGTGAACCGTTATGTAACGAAGTTGGAGCATGAGGTATTTATTGATTGTCTTCCTTATGAGTGGCGGTCGAGGATGAGCGATGGTCTTTTCCTACCAATCTACCCCCCTAGGAGCATGCGCGTAGTAATTTTTTTCGATGACTAATAGATTTTTGAAATAAGTATGTGAGTTCTTTATGACTAATGTTGAGTCCATGGATTATACGCACTCTCACCCTTCCATCATTGCTAGCCTCTTTGGTACCGTGCATTGACCTTTCTCACCTTGAGAGTCGGTGCAAACTTCACCGGTGCATCCAAACCCTGTGATATGATACGCTCTATCACACACAAGCCTCCTTATATCTTCCTCAAAACAGCCACCATACCTACCTATCATGGCATTTCCATAACCATTCCGAGATATATTGCCATGCAACTTCCATCATCTTCATATACATGACTTGAGCATCATTGTCATATTGCTTTGCATGATCGTAAGATAGCTAGCATGATGTTTTCATGGCTTGTCCATTTTTGATGTCATTGCTACGCTAGATCATTTCACATCCCGATACACCACCGGAGGCATTCATATAGAGTCATATCTTTGTTCTAGTATCAAGTTGTAATATTGAGTTGTAAGTAAATAAAAGTGTGATGATCATCATTATTAAAATATTGTACCATGTGAGGTTATCAAAATAAAAGTGGCCAGAGAAGCTCCCCCCCCAAAAAAAAGAGAGGCCAAAGAAGCCTACAAAAAAGAGAAAAAAAATTAAAAATAAAAAAATAAAAAATGAGAGAAAAGAGAGAAAGGACAATGTTACTATCCTTTTACCACACTTGTGCTTCAGAGTAGCACCATGTTCTTCATATAGAGAGTCTCTTGAGTTATCACTTTCATATACTATTGGGAATTTTCATTATAGAACTTGGCTTGTATATTTCAACGATGGGCTTCCTCAAGTGCCCTAGGTCTTCATGAGCAAGCAAGTTGGATGCACACCCACTTAATTTCAGTTTGAGATTTCATACACTTATAGCTCTAGTGCATCTGTTGAATGGCAATCCCTACTCCTTGCATTGACATCAATTGATGGACATCTCCATAGCCCGTTGATTAGCCGCGTTGATGTGAGACTTTCTCCCTTTTTGTGTTCTCCACACAACCTCCACCATCATATTCTATTCCACCTATAGTGCTATATTCATGGCTCACGCTCATGTATTGCGTGGAAGTTGAAAAGGTTTGAGAACATCAAAAGTATAAAACAATTGCTTGGCTTGTCATCAGGGTTGTGCATGATTTGAATGCTTTGTGTGGTGAAGATGGAGCATAGCCAGACCATATGATTTTGTAGGGATAACTTTCTTTGGCCATGTTATTTTGAAAAGACATGATTGCTTTATTAGTATGCTTGAAGTATTATTATCTTAATGTCAAATGATAGACTATTGCTTTGAATCACTCATGTCTTAATATTCATGCCATGATTAGATTAGATTACATGATCAAGATTATGCTAGGTAGCATTCCACATCAAAAATTATCTTTTTTATCATTTACCTACTCGAGGATGAGCAGGAATTAAGCTTGGGGATGCTGATACGTCTCTGTCGTATCTATAATTTTTGATTGTTCCATGCCAATATTATACAACTTTCATATAATTTTGGCAACTTTTTATACTATTTTGGGACTAACATATTGATCCAGTGCCCAGTGTCAGTTCCTGTTTGTTGCATGTTTTTTGTTTTGCAGAAATCCATATCAAACAGAGTCCAAACGGGATAAAAACTTACATAGATTTTTTTGGAATATATGTGATTTTTGGGAAGAAGAATCAACGCGAGACGATGCCCGAGGGGGCCGCGAGGCAGGGGGCGCGCCCCTGACCCTCGTGGCCACCCCGTAAGGCAGTTGGTGCCCTTCTTTCTCCGCAAGAAAGCCAATATCTGGATACAAATCGTGTTAAAATTTCAGCCCAATCAGAGTTATGGATCTCCGGGAATATAAGAAACGGTGAAAGGCCAGAATCTGGAACACAGAAACAGAGAGACATATCCAATCTCGGAGGGGCTCTCGCCCCTCCGCCGCCATGGAGCCATGGACCAGGGGGTAAACCCTTCTCCCATCTAGGGAGAATGTCAAGGAAGAAGAAGAAGAAGGGGGGCTCTCTCCCCCTCTCTCCCGGTGGCGCCGGAACGCCACCTGGGCTATCATCGTGTAACGGCGATCTACACCAACACCTCTATCATCTTCACCAACATCTTCACCACCTTCCCCCATCTATCTAGAGCGGTCCACTCTCCCGCAACCCGCTGTACCCTCTACTTGAACATGGTGCTTTATGCTTCATATTATTATCCAATGATGTGTTGCCATCCTATGATGTCTGAGTAGATTTTCGTTGTCCTATCGGTAATTGGTGAATTGCTATGATTGGTTTAATTTGCTTGTGGTTATGTTGCTGTCCTTTGGTGCCCATCATATGAGCGCGCGCGTGGATCACACCATAAGGTTAGTTGTATGTTGATAGGACTATGTATTGGAGGGCAAGAGTGACAGTCGCTTCAACCTAGCATAGAAATTGATGCATACGGGATTGAAGGGGGACCAATATATCTTAATGCTATGGTTGGGGTTTACCTTAATGAACGTTAGTAGTTGCGGATGCTTGCTAATAGTTCCAATCATAAGTGCATAGAATTCCAAGTCAGGGATGACATGCTAGCAGTGGCCTCTCCCACATAAAACTTGCTATCGGTCTAGTATAGTAGTCAATTGCTTAGGGACAATTTCGCAACTCTTACCACCACTTTTCCACACTCTCTATACTAAATTTATTTCTTCTTTACCTAAAACAGCCCCTAGTTTTTATTTACGTACCCTTTACATTCTTGCAAACCTATTTCGTTACACCTACAAAGTACTTCTAGTTTTATACTTGTTCTAGGTAAAGCGAATGTCACGCGTGCATAGAGTTGTATCGGTGGTCGATAAAACTTGAGGGAATATTTGTTCTACCTTTGGCTCCTCGCTGGGTTCGACACTCTTACTTATCGAAAGAGGCTACAATTGATCCCCTATACTTGTGGGTTATCAGTATACCCCTACAGATCAAAGTTGTTTGGGAGCTATCTGAGAGGGCCGGGCATCAGGGTTCAAGGACCCCGGGCACTCGGACTACACTAGGATAGGGAAGTGGGGAGCTCCAGGCACTCGGGGGGTCCAGGACCCCAGGCACCTAGACCACCCAGAGGTTCACACCCTACTCCGGGCACCCAGGGGTCCACGTTCCCCGAGCACTCGGACCACACAGTGGTGGGTGGTTTCTTCCTGATGACTCTGGGGCACCTCGAGGTCCATGACCCCGAGCACCCTTGGTAAGACCATTGTGTCCTTGAAAAAATCCCTTCATATAGGTGGCATTTTCAGGAGAGCAAAGTGTATATGAGTGAAATGAGTTTCCCAACTCCCTAATCTCAGCAACTCGTCTTAATAGTAAAGTTTCTTTCTATGACTCAAAATCAACCAATTTTTTTTCGAGGCACCAAAGAACGCCACCTTTTATCCTTTTTGAATAGGGGGTTACCGAAGTCCGTAGACACATACGAGATACCATTGTCCCGAGATAAACTTGACAACCAACATTAGATCTCGTTAATCCTATTGTTATCAACACCAAAATAGTATTTGAGTGTCAATGTACTTTTAGCGTGGCTTTGCAGCAATGATGGTGTGATGTTGTGGGGGATCTCGTAGTGCCGTGTAGCAGGGCGGTGGGGCTTTGCCCTTCCGATGTCAGTTCTTGGGTCATGGCGCCTAGTTTTGTAGGTGGCCGACGTCTACTCACAGGGAGCGTACAACACCCGACAGCGAGGCCATCCCTTCCTCTGCGAGTGTTGTGACGGCGATGCAGCTTCTTCTGTGAGGTGTTGCGGTGATACGAGTGAACCAACATGGACATTGTGCCCCATTCCAACTGGCATGGATGCATGCGTGCGATGATTCAGATGAAGTCATGCCCGTCTTTGGTGGGTGCCAGCGGTGACGGCGCCTATGGGTCTCGCTTTTCCTCCTTGGAGGTATTGTTGTGGCCTGTCATTCAGATCAACGATGGTGATGTCCTCAATGTTGTTCCTTCTTTAGGAGCATTGCTTTTTTGGAGACACGACTTGGGGGTCCTAGTTTGTGTTGCTGTGGTTCTCATTGTTGTATTGAATTGTTCGTCAAGGCGCTATGTACACCGTCGCGGGTGAGTCCAAGACGATGACTTTCTCGGGGCTTCCCGAGTCCCGCCACCCACCTGCCAACTCTTTTAGGCAATCAAGGTTGTTGGTGCTGTTGAAAATATGAGCAAATTACTACGAGATTTAATCCGAATAAACAGAAGATAAATCATGACAACACTAGCAGAGATTAAACTAATCATGTGAACTAGCATAGTAGATGAACATATCACATCTAGGGCACATACTAGAAACGTGAATTCTACCACGATCTCGAACAAGAGGGATAGAATCATATACGGTGCAGCAGGAGCAGCACCGCTGACATTGATGTTGTTGCCCATGTCATTGAGGATGAGGTTGCCGAGGTCAGGGAAGAAGTCGTTGTTGGCGAAGCCGTCGCTGCCAGCAGTCGCGCGAGTGCGCTCCCCAAAAACCTGATCGCCCTCTCCCGTACAGGATCACGAGACGCGAGGTTCCGGAGGCCTGCTGTCCCTTCTCGCGGTGCACGCCGGAAGGAGGGATGGAGAAGACTTGTGTGGCAGCGCAGCGATCTGGAACGATGGTGTAAAACCATACGATGCGGTGGCGGCTAGGGTAGATGTCTGCCTGACTATATAATACAGCCCGGGTAGGTCGTGGAGAAAATCCCGTGTCCAAGTAACAGCCCCACGACCCAAAAGGATCAGAAACAACTGAGTAATTAACGCGTCCATTAATTGTTAATTAATGACTTATTAGTTATTCTTGAGCAGCAAAAATATAGAATATGTGCATAGATCTGTCCTCGGCTCGGCTCATTCCCGCAACCGCAGCGCGTCTTGACATGGCGAGGCGAGGAGGAGGAGGAGCATGTGTGTAGGTCTCCTCTTCTCATGCTCATAGAAGTGGTAGAAGAGCTCACCTTATAAAAAGGTGCAACTCTCTCTCAACTTATGGGGTGGGACTAAACTTTAGTCTCACTCAGACCACTCACATGTGTGCATGAATGGGCCAAGAGAATTTCAGAATTTTAGTTGGGCTTTGGGCCAAAAGCCCACTAGCAAATTCCAACAATCCCCCACAAAGTCTCATTGACACATCTCATCATTTAGTTCCAAATCACTGTTTATATACCGATGCTCAGTGGAGACTATAAAGTTGAACTTCCACTTAGAGGTCTATGCTAGACTAGGTCACAACTTGAATAGTGGACTATGCCTTGAACTACAAGTTTTCTGCGAGACTAGTTTCACACAAATTCTTGACCGATACTGGGCTGCCGCAAGGCTTCCCCGCGGGTGGAGCGTATATGTCATACTCCAGGGCCTATCATGAATTTATTAGAGAGCACCCAATTCTCACAGACTGCGATGTTAACAGTCAAATTCATATAGGTGTGTTCCTCAGGAGATGCTCTGCAGGGCAACATCTCTGCTTACCCAAATAAGCCACTTGGAACACATTAAGATAAGTATCAACCTGCCATGCAGATCAGGAGTGTATTGCATCTTCACGGAGTGGGATAATTAACATAGGGATACTCTCCTCCCAGCTGACCAACAACTTGTCTCCCACTTCTACTTCATGGGATCTCCGATCACATAGAGTGGGTTACCACTGTGTACAACTCATGCGGTGGGTCTCAAACCCATCTCCATCGATGCATTATCTATCACATTACGTGATAAACCCTTTGTGAAGGATATGCCAAGTTTTTTGATGTTTGGATATAATCCAACGTAATAACTTCGGAGTTCCTCAAATTTCTGACAGATTTTTGTCTCCTCTTCACATGCCTTGAGGACTTCATATAATCCTTAGAACTGTTTATCTTGACGATCACAGTTTGATTATCACAGTTCATTAGGATAGGGGGTATTGGTTTTTCAACCATAGGTAAGTCCATTAAGAGCTCACGAAACCACTCTACTTCAATAGTGGCAGTGTCTAATGCTGTCAGTTCTGCTTCCATAGTTGACCTTGTTAAGATGGCCTGCTTGCAAGACTTCCAGGAAACAATGCCACCACCTAGTGTAAAAACATAACCACTTGTGGCCTTAATCTCATCAGCATCAGATATCCAGTTTGAGTCACTATAACCCTCCAGTACCTTGGGATACTGAAAGAACATGCGATGCCCCCATGTTTGGTTTTGGTAATTGATGATAATCTCTCTGGACTAATGGTTGCCTTGAGTTATATTTGAAGGTTTTTGTCCATAGGCTTTTCTTGGAGTACATGTGTTGGTTTCAAGGAGAGTTTGTGTCGACCAAGGTGCTATTCAAGGAATTACCTAAAGATTGGTCTTGTGAGAGGTTGATCAAGACTAAGTCAAAGAGTGAATCAAGTTGACCAACCGATAAAGCGTAGAAGATGTACTGAGAGGGATCAAGTGATCCCATGGTATGGTAAGCATTGTCAATTACGCTTTGTGTACTAACCCATGGTCTTCGTGAGGGTTCTTTGTAGGGTTAGGTTGCGGTGTGCGAGTTCAAGTGGAGCACCACGAAGAGATCAAATGCTTGAAGCTTGCTATCCTTTATGGTGACAATGGACCTCTGAAGATGTGCGGAAGAGTAGCTCACCCATAGTAGAGTATGGGGGAGCAATCAACTAGTCTTCATCGAGTCAACACAATCAAGAAAGGTTGTGGTGTGCAAGTTCAAGTGGAGCATCATGAAGAGATCAAATGCTTGAAGCTTGCCGTCCTTTGTGGTGACAATGGACTTGTGAAGATGTGCGGAAGAAAGGCTCACCCATAGTGGAGTATGGGGGAGCAATCAACTAGTCTTCATCGAGCCAACACAATCAAGAAAGGTGGTCCAACTTGAGGGAGTCAAGATCGTCATCATCTAGCTCAAGTGAACCATGTGCAAGGCAAAGGTTTGCCCTTGATAGGTTTTCTATACGGTCTCATGATGGTAGTTGGGAGACCGGGTTATAGGATCGATTGCCATACTATCAAGGGGCGCTCTCGATGAGTAGCTTGATCGTATCGTTCGTTGAGAGCTCAAACCATTGCATCCTTGCATCATCTTTCTTGGTTCTTGTTTGGTTCTCTTTGTGAGTCTTAGAGCTTATGGTCATCTTGTTGACAAGCTTGAGTTCGTCGAAAACGGAGTTTGCTTGCATCTTCTATGATGTTTTCGATGTTGGAGGTTTTGCCGGTTCTTCTCGGTTGGAGGTTTCACTCCTCTTTTTGTTAGGCATACCTCCCCTGCCTCTTCTTACTATAACCAGTCGCTGTTTTGATGCTACTCGTCGTCTTATTTCCAACAAGCTTGAGTTTGCTCAATTCGGAGCTCATATGCAGAAGTTATGTCAGTTCTTGTTTTCTTGAGTGTGGTTTGTGTCAGGGTCCCAGCGGTAGTACCATGGTACCCAGCGGTAGTACCGCTGAGGGGTCTCAAGTGGCAGTACCACTCCGCAGCGGTAGTACCGGCGTTGACTCCGCAGCAGTACTACCGCTGGCTTACCAGGTCCCTACCGCGTCGATTCGAGGGGTCTTTTTCTGTGTCGGATTGTGCGGTACCTCGCTGCGGCAGTAGTGCGGTAGTACCGCTCCTTAGCGGCAGTACCACCCTTCCTCTGCGGTAGTACCGCCCGGTTCCCTCTTTCCCTTTCCCCTTCGTTCTGCGCGGCAGTACCGCCGAAGGGAGCGGTAGTACCGCTTAACCCAGCGGTAGTACCGCTGTCTCCTGCGGTACTACCGCCCCAAGGTTCATGTTTTGTTGCTCCTTTTCCCTGTTTCTTCCGCCTGAGCGGTAGTACCGCTCATGGAGTGGTAGTACCGCTCGTGTGCGGGCTGAGCACATAACGGTTGGATTTCCCCCCTCCTATAAAAGGGGGTCTTCTTCCCCAATGAACCTTATCCTTTGAGCTCGTGTTCTTCCCCCATTGTTGACGTTCTTCGAGCTTGCTAACTCTCGATCCCTCCATGGATTCTTGCTAGTTTTTGAGGGAAAAGAGAGAGGAGATCTAGATCCACATTTCCACCAATCACTTTCTCCTCTATGTGAGAGGAACCCCTTGGATCTAGATCTTGGAGTTCTTTGTGTTCTCTTTCTTGTTCTTCCTCTCATTTTCCTCCCTAGCATTAGTTGCTTCGGTGGGATTTGAGAGAGAAGGACTTGGGCACTCTGTGTGCCCTTGCCATTGCATTTGGTGCATCGGTTTGAGTTCTCCACGGTGATACGTGGAAGTTACAAGTTGAGAAGCTTATTACTCTTGGGTGCTTGGTACCCTTGAGCTTGTTCCTCTTGGGTGCTTGGGCGCCCTAGACGGTTGTTGGTGTTCGGAGCTCAATCATTGTGGTGTAAAGCTCCGGGCAAGCGTCGGGGTCTCCAATTAGGTTGTGGAGATCGCCCCGAGCAATTTGACGGGTTTCGGTGACCGCCCCCAAGGGTTGCCAAAGTGTACGGGTTCGGTGACCGCCCCCAAGGGTTGCCATTTGTACGGGTTCGGTGACCGCCCTCAAGGGTCCCTTAGTGGAATCACGACATCTTGCATTGTGCGAGGGCGTGAGGAGATTACGGTGGCCCTAGTGGCTTCTTGGGGAGCATTGTGCCTCCACACCGCTCCAAACGGAGATTAGCATCCGCAAGGGTGTGAACTTCGGGATACATCATCGTCTCCGCGTGCCTCGGTTATCTCTTACCCGAGCCCCTTTACTTATGCACTTTACTTTGTGATAGCCATATTGTTTCTTGTCATATATCTTGCTATCACATAGTTGCTTATCTTGCTTAGCATAAGTTGTTGGTTCACATAGGTGAGCTTAGTTGTTTTAGGTTTTGTGCTTGACAAATTAACCGCTAGGTTTATTCCGCATTTGTTAAAGCCTAAACCGTAATTATTTTAAAACGCCTATTCACCACCCCTCTAGGCGACATCGACGATCTTTCAATTGGTATCAGAGCCTCATCTCTCTTTATAGGGCTTAACCGCCTAAAGAGTAAGGATGTCGACTAGGGGTTTAGGATTCTCTGACACTCTTAGTTTCGATGGCACAAATTTTGATGTTTGGGTAATTCGCATGCTTAATCTCTTTAGGGTCATGGACCCAAATTTAGAGCGAATTCTAGATATGGGTTTTTCTCCTCCAAAGGATCCCCAAAGATTATCTTTATAGGATGAGAAAAACTCTTATCTCAATGCTCAAGCTTCTAATGTGCTTTTCGATGCTTTGAGCAATGTAGTTATATTTCAACTCATGCCGTTCCGGGATGCTCATGAGTTGTGGACGAAGCTTCAAGATAAATATGGTGTGTCCAAGATTTGTGGGGATGATTGTTCTCCCTCCACCTCCGGTCGTATAGTCTTCTCAACTTCTTCTACTTCACCTACATGTGGTTTGCCACAAGGTAATGATATGGTAAGTAGTGTTGGTCATTGCAATGATGATAGTATGCTTATTGTGGATGATCCTTCATCACTATCTTATTGCAATGATTCTTCTTTGGGCTTTAACACTTCGAGCACTCCAAATGTTTCACATGCTTGTGTTGATAGTCCTTGCATATCATGTATAAATTTCTTGACTAAATCTCATGATGATATGTGTACTATGTCTTGTTGCCATGATAAAAATACATATATTTCCTCGAATTGTTGTGCTAACAATGTAGAGGAAACCCAACACTACATGGAACAAGATGTGGTGTTTAATGGTGCTTCAAGGGATCCTACATCATCATCTATTACTTTTTGCCTTATGACTAAGGCTTCAAAGGTATCTCCTACTTTGAAACCCAATATGTCTCTTTATGATGATGTTGATACTAACGATGATGAGGATAATGATGAAGAGAATGATAATGTTTCCTCCTTAAAAATTAAGGGGGAAATGGTTTTTAAAGCTCTTCACAAAAATAAAATTGCTCGTTCCAACTTCATGGAAATCATGTCCATTTCCATTGAGGGCAAGAAGTATATTGATGAGTTGGAATCTCGTCTTGAGGAGCATGAGGTCACCATTGATAAAATGGAAGGTTATGAGCGTGATTATGCTAATGAAATTGCGGACCTCTCTCAAGCTCTTAAACTTGAACAAACCACCAAGGAATCTCTTGAGGAGACTTTTGCTCTAGAATTATCTAGAGTGAGGGAATCTCGTGATAGAGCTCTTGAGGTGGCCAATGATTTTGAAACTAAAAATGAGGAGCCTGAAGTTGCACATGCTAAACTCCTTGAGGACTTTGAGCACCTCGAAAATGGCTCAAGGGTCATTAAGAGTGAGCTCATCAAACTCACCGAGTCTCATGCTCAACTAAAGCTTCATATTCTAAAGAGCTTGCCAAGTTGTCTTCTCCTCTTGTTGCTAATGATGATGCTTGTGCTACTAACTCTATCTCTTGTGAAGCATCCATTTTGAAGGAGAATGTTGAGCTTCGGGCTCAACTTGAGTTGCTATCTAGCAGTTATGGGAAATTGGAAGAAAACCATGAAAAGATCTCAAGCTCTCATGATGATCTTCTAGTATCCCATAATGAGCTAAAGATAGCTCATGAGGCCATGATTTCTAAGGTAACATCTAGTGAGCCTCATGTGGATACTAGCACTACTTCTAGTCAAAATGCTATATTGCCATGTGCTAGTCCTTGTAATTCATCTACTCACAATGTTGGTACATCTTGTGATGAATTACTTTCCTTGCCTTGTTGCTCTAACAATGAAGCTTATACTTCCTCTAGTACTTGTGTTGAGACTAACCATGTAGAGGAAATCAAAGATCTCAAGGCCCAAGTCACTTCTTTGAAGAAAGACTTGGAAAAGAGTCATGGAGGGAAATCCACACTCAACAATATCTTGAGTGTGCAAAAATCCCCCAATGACAAAGGTGGACTTGGATTCAACTCCAACAAGAAGAAGAAGTTCAAGGTGAACAAAAAGACGGGCCAAGAACAAGTCAAGAATTTGGCCAAGATTGTTTGCTTCAAGTGCAAAGTAGAAGGGCATCATGTTAGATCTTGCCCATTGAAGAAGAAGCCCATTAGTGACAAGCAACAAGGGAAGCGGCCACAAGTGCATTCGCATGCTCAACCTCAAGTTGAAGAAAGGCATCTTCCCAAGAAGACTCAAGCTAATGCTTCTCAAGTTGAGAAATCAAGTGAGAAGAAAGTGAAGAGTAGACGTTGCTACCTATGTCGTGAGAAAGGTCACCTCGCTTCTTCATGCACTAGTGGTAACTTATCCAACCCAATTATTATTGATGATGTCTATTCTCTTGGGAAGGATAAGGTTGACAATGTGGTTGCCAAGTTTGTTGGTACTCAAAGTGGTTTGAAGCAAAGAACCATTTGGGTAGCCAAGCCTATTGTGACTAACCTCTTAGGACCCAACTTGGTTGGGGACCAAATAGCTCATAATTGATCAATAGGTGTTGTTGGAGGTCATTTGAGACTTGGCTACATTATGAAGAATTAAGGGACTTCATCATTCTTATTGTCTCAAGCCAAGTCATTTGGATTATCAAGTTTCTATCTTATATCCAATGTTCCTCCTTGCGATAACTCGTGCTTAAATTGTTTACATTGAAAGTTATTTACCCCTTTGCATGTTTGGCTTTGTTCCTTGCATGTGTTTGTATATGTTGTGCTTCCAACTTGATTATCTTGAGCAATCAAGTATGTGTGTGTTGGTTTGCACATCATGTACATGTGTGTCGTTAGTTGAGCCTTTGTGCATCTTGGTCATATCTTAGTTGGCTCTTGTGAGAGATTAATGCAATATCCCATTGTGGGGGAGTGATGTGCTTTGTGCACCTCACAATCCTATAAATGTGTGTACATGAGAAATACCATCTAGTATTGATATTACAAGATTATCTAGTCGCTATGTGGTATGTCTTCTCATGAGAAATTCAAATTCTAAATAGTCCATTAATTATCTCTTGTTGGATCCTTTAATTGCCTCTTGTCTTTCTTTAATTGGTATCACATTATGGGGGAGTAATATGCTATGTGTATATTACTAGCCTAGAAAATGTGTATATTTGAGATATTGTCACCTAGAATTGATATTGTAACTTATCTTGTTCCTAGGTGGCATGTTAGCTCTACAAGATGCAATTTGCTTTTTGTTTGGTGTGAAGATGATGTCGGATGTCCTTGCTATCTACCACCGGGAACTATTTCCTTTTACTTCTTGTCTTTTGACAATTGGTACTCTCTTTTGTGGTAGAATTTTTTTGATCATCTTTACATTGGCTTTTGCTTTTTGTTTGCCCTTTCTCTTGCCAAGGATTGTTTCAACTCCCTTTGTCTTCCATACCACTTGTGGATCTTGTTTATTTCTTGTTCTTGTCTACTGTTTTCTAGATATAGTGAAAGTGGTGATCCCACCTTGTGCATTTTGTATTCAAATGCAAATTCTCTATAATGCACTAGTCTTGGGGGAGCTATCCTATTTTCTATAAAACTCTCATCTTGCGATCCTTATCAAGTGTGTGTTGGTGGAAGGCAAGCTGTTTTCGTTTTGGTACTTTATGCCATCATGAAACTTTGTAGAGAGCTTGGTTTGTTTGGAACCATCCTCTCTTTTGGGAGTTTGATGTCTCTTATTTGAGTATATCAATGGATATCTCATTCCTTGTTGTATCCATTATGGATACCCTCCAAGTGACGATTTATTCGTTTGGTATCTTTTCTTCACTTGGTTTTTCTTTGTCTTTTGGTATCGGTTCTTGAAAGTCTTGAGCATGCATATTAACTTCGTGTAGTATCTTTGGCATGCTTTCTTTCTTTGACCCAATATATAGGGGAAACTCCACCAAGTCTCAAATTGGATGAGATGTGCATGAAATTTATTTTCGTATCTATGTGCACATATTTATGTGGAGTTTGTCCTATGTATTGTTGGTTCTCTAACTCTTTGGTCCCAATGAGTTTGGGTACCATTTTGTTTGTGTTGTTGTTCTAGGAACAAGTGGAGATGCATTGGATGCTCGGCTCATTCACAAGGAAGGTGTTGTCACCATGTTCTTATTGGAGTCAAGCTAGGATGATCAATGAACTACTTTGTACCTTCAATTGGTATCTACTACATCCTTCCAATGTTATCTCGGTAACAAGTATCTTCATATATTTCATGCACACATTTCTTGCATCAACCTTGTGTAGGTTGCATCTTAGCATGATTTTCATTCCATCTTGTGATACTTGTTTCCTTTCTCAAAGCATCTCAACGATGATCTCATGTTGCTAGTTGTGATGTCTTTGATAGTTGTGTAGTAGGAATTCATTTGTATACAATAAGACTATATCTAGCCATGTGCTATGCTTTCAAGCAAATATCTTATTGGTATATTTATGATTTCCTTATGGATATCTTGTTCCTCGTGTTGCAACTATTTCGGGTGTACATCCTTCTTTGTAGATATATATCATCATGATTTCGTCTACCTAGAATCTTATACACTTGAGAAAAGTTGCATATCTAGTTGATATCCTTTCTTTCATGAACACCTTGTCTTTCTTATGTTATTTCGTTGGTGGCTCCATGAAAGCTTTTGCCTTGAGTACTTGTCTTATCTCGTTGCATCTTGATGCACTCTTGTGTGGTGAAGATTATTTTTTGTCATGCTTATCTTTACGAGGCTTTTTGCCATCTTAATTGGTATCCCTCGTCTTGATGAGGCTTTCATCTTCTATCTTCACCACGGGTTGTCACAAGCATAGGTTCTTTATATGCTTATTAGTAAGCTTGTGAACCCATTTACTTGTTGTGTGTGGGAATGATAGGCCTTGCACCGTGTTGTTGGGGAACGTAGTAATTTCAAAAAAATTTCCTACGCACACGCAAGATCATGGTGATGCATAGCAACGAGGGGAGAGTGTGATCTACGTACCCTTGTAGACCGACAGCGGAAGCGTTAGCACAACGCGGTTGATGTAGTCATACGTCTTCACGGCCCGACCGATCAAGCACCGAAACTACGGCACCTCCGAGTTTTAGCACACGTTCAGCTCGATGACGATCCCCGGACTCCGATCCAGCAAAGCGTCGGGGAAGAGTTCCGTCAGCACGACGATGTGGTGACGATCTTTATGTTCTACCGTCGCAGGGCTTCGCCTAAGCACCGCTACAATATTATCGAGGATTATGGTGGAAGGGGGCACCACACACGGCTAAGAAAACGATCACGTGGATCAACTTGTGTGTCTATGGGGTGCCCCCTGCCCCCGTATATAAAGGAGTGGAGGAGGGGAGGGCCGGCCCTCTCTATGGCGCGTACTCCCACCGGGAGTAGGATTCCCCTTTTCCTAGTCCAACTAGGAGTCCTTCCATGTAGTAGGAGTAGGAGACAAGGAAGGGGAAGAGGGAAGAGAAGGAAGGAGGGGGCGCAGCCCCTCCCCCTAGTCCAATTCGGACTAGGCCTTGGGGGGCGCGCGGCCTGCCTCTCCCTCTCCCCTAAAGCCCAATAAGGCCCATATACTTCTTCCCCCGTATTCCCGTAACTCCCCCGTACTCCGAAAAATACCCGAACCACTCAGAACCTTTCCGATGTCCGAATATAGTCGTCCAATATATCGATCTTTACGTCTCGACCATTTCGAGACTCCTCGTCATGTCCCCGATCTCATCCGGGACTCCGAACTCCTTCGGTACATCAAAACTCATAAACTCAAAATATAACTGTCATCGAAACCTTAAGCGTGCGGACCCTACGGGTTCGAGAATAATGTAGGCATGACCGAGACACGTCTCCGGTCAATAACTAATAGCGGAACCTGGATGCTCATATTGGCTCCCACATATTCTACGAAGATCTTTATCGGTCAGACCGCATAACAACATACGTTGTTCCCTTTGTCATCGGTATGTTACTTGCCCGAGATTCGATCGTCGGTATCTCAATACCTAGTTCAATCTCGTTACCGGCAAGTCTCTTTACTCATTTCGTAATACATCATCTTGCAACTAACTCATTAGTTGCAACGCTTGCAAGGCTTATGTGATGTGCATTACCGAGAGGGCCCAGAGATACCCCTCCGACAATCGGAGTGACAAATCCTAATCTCGAAATACGCCAACCCAACATGTACCTTTGGAGACACCTGTAGAGCTCCTTTATAATCACCCAGTTATGTTGTGACGTTTGGTAGCACACAAAGTGTTCCTCTGGCAAACGAGAGTTGCATAATCTCATAGTCATAGGAACATGTATAAGTCATGAAGAAAGTAATAGCAACATACTAAACGATCGGGTGCTAAGCTAATTGAATGGGTCATGTCAATCACATCATTCTTCTAATGATGTGATCCCGTTAATCAAATAACAACTCTTTTGTTCATGGTTAGGAAACATAACCATCTTCGATTAACGAGCTAGTCAAGTAGAGGCATACTAGTGACACACTGTTTGTCTATGTATTCACACATGTATTATGTTTCCGGTTAATACAATTCTAGCATGAATAATAAACATTTATCATGATATAAGGAAATAAATAATAACTTTATTATTGCCTCTAGGGCATATTTCCTTCACATGTTGCCTCATTCTTTCAATACTTTATTGATGCTTAATGCTCATCCGTACATTAGTCTTCTCAAGTGCATTGCCTTGACTCTCACACATCATTTTGGTTGAGCCCATTCTTAAGTTGCCTCTTTCACTTGTTGCTCAACCATGTGTTAGTTGCAAGTACTAGGCTTAGTTTCCTATATGCTCACTTGCACTTGTTGTAAGTTTCTATTGATTTTGGGGGAGCTATGATGCTATTTTGTGCACTTTGTATCCAAATACAAAAATTCTTGATGTGCACAAATCATGGGGAGCTTCTCTAGTTTCTTTAGAACACTCCTCTGCTCATATCATAATATCTTTCTTTCTTGTGGCTCGTAGGATCATTGGCCTAGTTGGTTCAATTGGTATCTTTTGATAGCTTGCTTCAATTGGTATCTTTTGATCGCTTGATTGCTTGTGTCTCTGTCGATTATGTATTTATGGCATATCTTCCTTTAGCAATCTTTGGGCCTCAATATAGTTTGTCTTCCTCCAAGTATTTACCGTTGGATATGTGTATTGCATTCCTCTCTCTTGTTGAGAAATACACAACTTCTGGAGAACTCAATCTATATTGGTCTTCTAAGCTTTTCGCCCATTTTGGCAATCGATGCCAATGGGGGAGAAGTTTTAGAGAGTTTTGTGGAGGTCTCAGAGAGTTTGTGGAGAAGTCTTTAGAGTTTTCTCCTTGCTTTGATTTTGTTCCTAAGCATTTGCATCTCATATGCATGCATTATTGGTTGTTGCATTGCATGGTGATGCATAATTCCTTGTATTAAACTCTCTTGAAAGTGATTGTCATCAATTACCAAAATGGGGGAGATTGAAAGAACATGCGATGCCCCCATGTTTGGTTTTGGTAATTGATGACAATCTCTCTGGACTAATGGTTGCCTTGAGTTATATTTGAAGGTTTTTGTCCATAGGCTTTTCTTGGAGTACATGTGTTGGTTTCAAGGAGAGTTTGTGTCGACCAAGGTGCTATTCAAGGAATTACCTAAAGATTGGTCCTGTGAGAGGTTGATCAAGACTAAGTCAAAGAGTGAATCAAGTTGACCAACCCACAAAGCGTAGAATATGTACCGAGAGGGATCAAGTGATCCCATGGTATGGTAAGCATTGTCAATTACGCTTTGTGTACTAACCCATGGTCTTCGTGAGGCTTCTTTGTGGGGTTATGTTGTGGTGTGCAAGTTCAAGTGGAGCACCACGAAGAGATCAAATGCTTGAAGCTTGCTGTCCTTTGTGGTGACAATGGACCTCTGAAGATGTGCGGAAGAGTAGCTCACCCATAGTAGAGTATGGGGGAGCAATCAACTAGTCTTCATCGAGTCAACACAATCAAGAAAGGTTGTGGTATGCAAGTTCAAGTGGAGCATCACGAAGAGATCAAATGCTTGAAGCTTGCCATCCTTTGTGGTGACAATGGACTTGTGAAGATGTGCGGAAGAAAGGCTCACCCATAGTGGAGTATGGGGGAGCAATCAACTAGTCTTCATCGAGCCAACACAATCAAGAAAGGTGGTCCAACTTGAGGGAGTCAAGATCGTCATCATCTAGCTCAAGTGGACCATGTGCAAGGCAAAGATTTGCCCTTGATAGGTTTTCTATTTTACTGGTCTCATGATGATAGTTGGGAGACCGGGTTATAGGATCGATTGCCATACTATCAAGGGGGGATCTCGATGAGTAGCTTGATCGTATCGTTCGTTGAGAGCTCAAACCATTGCATCCTTGCATCATCTTTCTTGGTTCTTGTTTGGTTCTCTTTGTGAGTCTTAGAGCTTATGGTCATCTTGTTGACAAGCTTGAGTTCATCGAAAACGGAGTTTGCTTGCATCTTCTATGATGTTTTCGATGTTGGAGGTTTTGCCGGTTCTTCTCGGTTGGAGGTTTCACTCCTATTTTTGTTAGGCATACCTCCCCTGCCTCTTCTTACTATAACCAGTCGATGTTTTGTTGCTACTCGTCGTCTTATTTCCAACAAGCTTGAGTTTGCTCAATTCGGAGCTCATATGCAGAAGTTGTGGCAGTTCTTGTTTTCTTGAGTGTGGTTTGTGTCAGGGTCCCAGCGGTAGTACCGTGGTACCCAGCGGTAGTACCGATGAGGGGTCTCAAGCGGCAGTACCGCTCCGCAGCGGTAGTACCGGCGTTGACTCCGCAGCAGTACTACCACTGGCTTACCAGGTCCCTACCGCGTCGATTCGAGGGGTCTTTTTCTGTGTCGGATTTTGCGGTACCTCGCTGTGGCAGTAGTGCGGCAGTACCGCTCCTTAGCGGCAGTACCACCCTTCCTCCGCGGTAGTACCGCCCGGTTCCCTCTTTCCCTTTCCCCTTCGTTCTGCGCGGCAGTACCGCCGAAGGGAGCGATAGTACCGCTTAACCCAGCGGTAGTACCGCTGTCTCCTGCGGTACTACCGCCCCAAGGTTCATGTTTTGTTGCTCCTTTTCCCTGTTTCTTCCGCCTGAGCGGTAGTACCGCTCATGGAGCGGTAGTACCGCTTGTGTGCGGGCTGAGCACATAACGGTTGGATTTTCCCCCTCCTATAAAAGGGGGTCTTCTTCCCCAATGAACCTTATCCTTTGAGCTCGTGTTCTTCCCCCATTGTTGACGTTCTTCGAGCTTGCTAACTCTTGATCCCTCCATGTATTCTTGCTAGTTTTTGAGGGAAAAGAGAGAGGAGATCTAGATCCACATTTCCACCAATCACTTTCTCCTCTATGTGAGGGGAACCCCTTGGATCTAGATCCTGGAGTTCTTTGTGTTCTCTTTCTTGTTCTTCCTCTCATTTTCCTCCCTAGCATTAGTTGCTTCAGTGGGATTTGAGAGAGAAGGACTTGGGCACTCACTACTGGAATCAGCTACTTTGCCATCTGCCAGCTCTTTGCCGTCAGCTAGCAAACGACAAAGAAGCTCTTTGCCATCAGCTACCAAAAAGCAGACGGCAAAGAACTGGCTGATGGCAAAGACCTAATTTGCCATCAGCCAGTTCTTTGTCGCCAGCTAGCAGACGACAAAGATTCTTTGCCGTCGGCTAGCGGACGGCAAAGAGGGAGGGGCCCCACTGATGAGCTGCTAAAAAAAATCCTAACGGCCCCCCTCTTTGCCGTCCGCTAGCGGACGACAAAGAGCAAAAAGGCGGACGACAAAGAGGGAGGGCCCCACTAACGTTAACGGCCGCCCCACCCCGCCCCTCTCTCTCTTTCTCTCCCCTTGCCGCCGCCCCGTCGCTGCACCACCCCGCCGCCGCCCCAGCGCCCCCCTGCCCCGTCGCCCCACCACC